>NC_068434.1:47532845-47900970 GCF_023373465.1 Oncorhynchus keta
GGACAGAGGGATGCTGGCCTTCTAGGCAGAGTTCCTGAGTCGCCTCTTCACTGTTGACATTGAGACTGGTGTTTTGCGTGTACTATTTAATGTTATGTTACAGCCTTATTCTAAAATGTATTAAACACACCACCCCATAATGACAAAGCGAAAATGGTTGATTTGTTTGCCAATTAAATATCTGAAATATGTTATTTATATAAGTATTCAGATCCTTTGCTATGAGACTCAAATTAGCTCAGGTGCATCCTGTTTCCATTGATTATCCTTGAGATGCTTCCACCCATGGTAAATTCAATTGATTGTACATGATTTGGAAAGGCGCAAACACACACTTGTCATTTCTGCAGCATTGACGATCCCCAAAAACACAATGGTCTCCATTCTTAAAAGGAAGAAGTTTGGGACCACCAAGTCTCATCTGAGAGCTGTCCACCTGGCCAAACTGAGCAATCGGGGAAGAAGGGGTTCTTGGTTACCTCCCTGACCAAGGCCGATGGTGACTCTGACAGAGCTCTAGTGTTCATCTGTGGACATGGTTTCCCTTCTGGAAGGTTCTCCCCATCTCTGCATCACTCCACCACATCAGGCCTTTATGGTAGAGTAGCCAGATGAAGCCAGTCCTCAGTAAGAGGCACATGACAGCCCGCTTGGAGTTTGCCGAAAGTCACCTAAACTTCGACCATGAGAAACAATATTCTCTGGTCTGATGAAACCAAGATTGAACTCTTTAGCCTGAATGCCAAGCTTCACATCTGAGGGAAACCTGGCGTGGCAGGTGGCAGCATATAATGTGGAGATGTTTTTCAGCGGCAGGGATTGGGAGACTGGTCAGGATCGAGGCAAAGATGAACAGAGCAAAGTACAGAGATCCTTGATGAAAACCTGCTCCAGAGCGCTCAGGACCACAGACTGGGGCGAAGTTTCACCTTCCAACAGGACAACGACCCTAAGCATACAGCCAAGACAATGTAGGAGTGGCTTCAGGACAAGTCTCTGAATGTCTGTGAGCGGCCCAATTAACAGGTGGGCCTTCTTAAAAGTACATTTCTGGAATTTCTTTCCTTAATGTGTTGGAACCAATCAGTTGTGTTGTGACAAGGTAGGGTAGTATACAGAAGATGGTCTTTTACCAAATAGGGCTACGTCCATATTATGTCAAGAATAGCTCAAATAAGCAAAGAGAAACGACAGTCCCTCATTACTTTAAGAAATGAAGGTCAGTCAATATGGAAAATTTCAATAACTTTGAACGTTTTCTTTTTTCAGGTGCAGTTGCAAAGACCATCAAGCGCTATGATGAAACTGGCTCTCATGAGGACCGCCACAGGAAAGGAAGACCCAGAGTTCATTAGAGAGTTACCACCCTCAGAAATTGCAGACCAAATAAATGCTTCACAGAGGAGAAGTAACAGACTCATCTCAGAATCAACTGTTCAGAGCAGACTGGGTAAATCAGGTCTTCATGGTCAAATTACTGCAAAGAAACCACTGCTGAAGGACACCATTAATAAGAGACTTGCTTGTGCCAAGAAACACGAGCAATGGACATTAGAACGGTGGAAATTTGTCCAAATTGGAGATTTTTGGTTCCAACCGTTGTCTTTGTGAGACACGTTGTGGGTGAGCGGATGATCTCTGCATGTGTATTTCCAACCGTAAAGCATGGAGGAGATGGTGTTATGGACCAGGAGGGAGGCATGCTCAGGGCTTGGTTTGCATCCCTCCTGGAGAGGGTGTCCGCATTGCCGTGCTGGGCACCAGAACTGTAGATGACAAAGAGAATCGCTATAAGGATAGGAACCAGCGGGTGACACTGTCATTCGTGTCCTTACCTCTTGCCACCCACATAAGGGGGGGCATGGTCAGTGATCAGGGTGAACTTCCTCTTGAGGTAATACATGAGGGTGTACAGTGCCCACTTCACGGCGAGGCACTCCTCGACAATCAAGGAGCTTTCTGCTGACATACATGAGGTGCGCCTTGCCTTCCTGCTCTTGGGACAAGACAGCCCCTACCCCTGTGTCAGACGTGTCTGTCTGGACCAGGAGGTGTTTTGAGAAGTCCAAGGTGATGAGTACCGGTTGCGACACAGTCTGGGGTAGACGTGCCTTCATTAGGTCTGTGAGGGGAGAAGCTATTGTGGCATAGTTCGGTACAAATTGACTGTAGTAGCCTGCTAACCCCAGGAACGACTTCACCTGCCTCTTGGGTCGGGGGACCAGCCATTCCCTAATGGCAGTGTTTTTTTTTTTCCTCTTGCGGCTTCACATTTCCCCTTCCGATTTGAAAATCCAGGGACTCCAGCTCGGCGTAGCCCAGCTTTCACTTGTGGGGGTTTGCGGTTAGCACCGCATCCCTTAGTGCGTCCACCACTGCCTGTAACCTACAGAGATGGGACTCTCAACTGTCACTGTGCACGATTGTCATCCAAATAAGCAGCAGCTTACTAAGTGCGGGCGCAGGACGGTGTCCATGAGTCGCTGAAAGATTGCTGGGGCCCCATGGAGTCCGAAACGAAGATCCCGGTAGTGGTATAGACCCCCTGAGGTGGAGAAGGCGGTCTTCTCACAGGAGGTCGCTGCCAACGGAACCTGCCAGTACCCCTTCGTTAAGTCCAGGGTGCTGACTTATCTTGCCTTCCCCAAGCGGTCGACCCGGGGCATGGGGTAGGCGTTGAATTTACTGACCTCGTTCAGGCCCTGAAAGTCATTGCAGAAGCGGACGGTTCAGTCCGGTTTCGGTACCAGCACTATAGGGCTAGACCACTCACTGTGACTCCTCCAGTACCTCCATCTCTAGCATTGTCGTCACTTCCCGCTTGACCGGTGCTCTCCGTGCTTCCGGTATGGCCGTTTACTCACTTTTTCACTCGGACGTTTGGTGATATGATGTTCCACAAGATCCGTGGGCCCTGGCACCTCGGACAACACTGCCGTATTCCGCTGAACCAACTTTCTGAGCTCTTCCAGCTGTCCACGGGGCTGATGGCCATACAGGAACTCAATGTCGAAGAACCCAGTGGACGCTTGGGGTACCTCGCGAACCGGGAACATCAGGTGGGGTATCAGCTGGTCCCAGTTCCTCCTGTCTCTCGATGACCTTCTTCAGCATCTGCTTTAGGGATCTTATTGAAGTGTTCGACTAGCCCGTCTGTTTGTGGATGGTACACGCTGGTCCTCACCTGTTTGATTCGTAATAGATTGCAGACTTTCATTACATGTGACATGAATGCAGTGCCCTGGTCAGTCAGAATTTCCCGCGGAATTACCCACCTGGCAGAATAAATGGAAGAGCTCCCGTGCGATACCTTTCGCTGCCGCCATGCGTAACAGGATCGCCTCAGGATACCGCGTGGCTTAATCCACAATTACCAGGATGTATTGGTGTCCCCTCGTGGTCTTCACCAATGGACCCACCAAATCCATCGCCATCCGCTCAAACGGCACCCCTATAATGGGCAAGGGAACTGAAGGGTTTCTATAATGTGCCCTCAGAGCTGTGATCTGGCACTCCGGGCAGGTACGGCAGTAGTCCTCCAAGGCGTGCTTGACTCTGGGCCAGTGGAACCGTTTCCCGATCTGCTCCCTGGTTTTCTCAATCTGCTAGACTGTCCTAACATACAGGGTGGGTATGGCTAACAACTATTTTGTCTCCCCTTTGTGCTTTACTACCTGTTACAATAAATTATGCTTGATGGCGAAGTTGGGTTAGCGTCACTCCCTTACCCCAGGTAACAGCATGCCATCCACCGCAATCACCTGGCCCCTCACATTCTGGAGGTTGGGGTCTTCTCGAACGGCCCATCCCGAACTGACCCGTGAGACTTTCCCATGTCAGGAGGTCCGTCTGGTGCTTCCACCTCCAAGAAGAGGAGCCTGAGGTCCTCCTCAGACAATGGCTCGCTTCCCGGCGCATTCTCATCTCCCTCATCCGGGTTCATCTCGGGCCCAGTGGACACCTCGCTGCGGGGCGTGGGTTGCACAGGTGACAGTCCTTTTTCCTCTCCTTCCTAACTCGTGTGCGCGCCTCCCCAGGTCCCTCCTCCACAGTGCCTGGAAAAGAGGGAAATCTCTACCAGGGAGAATGGGCACGGGCAGGATAGAAACAGCCCCCACGCGCATCTGGCACTCTCCCCTTGGGGTGGTTATCTGCACTGGCACAGTTGGGTACCTCTTCGTGTCCCTGTGTACACACAACACTCATCACTGGACACACGGCCACTGCGGGTGGGCCAGGGTAACCATGCTGCCAGTGTCCAGTAGAGCACTGGTGTTGACGCCATCGATTTTTACAAGAATCATCGGCGGGGCTGTCTCGGTGTGCGCCCAACAGGTAACAAAACTCGCCATCCAGTTTACCCCGGAGCTGGGGGATGCGGAACTGATTCGGGCTAGACTCCTGGGCCATCCCAGCCTTCAACTGCGCTACCTCCTCTACCAGTCTGAGGTTTTGTTGGTGCTGCTCTTCCAGTGCTTGCTCCTGGAGTGCCTGTTACTTATGCTGGCTATGGATAAACTGAGCCACCAGTCCCTTTGTACGCTTGACTCCACGGCACCCAAAGCTACTGAGTTGCCTGCATTCTCCACCGTTTGTGGTAAACTGTGGGGTGTTGGGTTGAGCGTGCAGAGATTAACACCGAGGGGGAGGTTCTACTCAGCAAACACGACTTTACTAGGCAATACAATTAATATAATGAAATCGCGTAGCTTTGGCTTGGTCCTTCTTCTCAGCTTCTGTTCTGTGTTTGTCTCCCTGTTCTCTCCCGCAGTGTGCCAGGGTGCTCCCTTTGTGGCCTCCACAGCTGGTTGGCACTCTCCCCTAATTACCTCTACTTGGAGCCATCCGTGTCGGGGTGCCCAGCCCGTGTACTCCCAGCAGAGGGAGCCAATGTCGATACCACATAGTGGTATCCCGGGAGGTCTACACCGGGGGTTGGTGATAGGGGGGGGAGGTACGTGCCATGACGTTGGCTCACGCTGCTGGGAGTACACGGGCTGGGCACCTGTGTACTCCCAGCATAAATATTATAATATTTTTTACCCCCAGAGGTTACTGTGATTGCAGCAAATCATGAAGCTTTTTCCATTTATGATTACACTTTCTTAATGATTTGTTTGTAAACAGACCATTTGAAAACTCCTTCATTAGCAACTCACTGACATGTACCTGAAAACCTTTGTACAACACAGTACAAAATCAGGCATCCTTGATAGAGTGATGATCATTGCACTTGTCATTTGCGGTGACTGATTTTCCCCTCAAATGACTTTCCTGCACATCGAGTCATCTTTTTATCCCAAATGGTAACCTGTTCCCCATGTAGTTCACTATATAGGAAATAGAGTACCATTTGAGAAGCAGATTTCTCTCTGTGAATCACAAGGGCCTTGGTTATTATGCAACAAGCAATTGTCAAGAAGGCAGACAGTATAGATGCTTGCTCTTACAAAGGAATTACAAAGCAGTGCCAATCCAGCTGTCACCAAAACCAAAATATGTCTACTACCAATTGAAGAAAACACAGCCAATCCATGGCCTAGTGGACCATTTTGTAAACGTGACGGACCATATCTTCCTCTTGTTAAAGTAACAGAGAGGCACCTCTTTCCATTGCGCTGCTAGGGTTCAGATGGTAGATATCAACAGATGCAGGTCAACAGGCACAGAGATAAAGATTTGAGAATGTCTATGGTTACATGTCAGTTCTGATAGCTTCCAACATTCCAGAGAAAATGTCTCCCTCCCTCACCACTCCCTGTTCTCCACCCTCCTCTCTGTCTCCGCCTCTTTCTAAGTAGCTGTACGTGGGTGATGTTTCTGACATTTTCGGACTACTAAACAACTCTTGATTTAGAACCATGGAGAGTTAACGCAAGTTGCAAAAAAAATAACATGAGTTGCCTCTACTATTCCAGCACCATTTCAACATCAAATCACCTATGCTTAGTCTAATGCAGTGACAACTAAAAGATACCAAAAGTACTTTTGTCCAACATAAGCTAAATATGATGTGGCTGGCCATGGTTCTGATTTCTGTGTGCGTTCGTGCAAGTAGAAAAAACATGTTGACTCACCCTACTTGCAGAGAAACGCCAATGCCATCTTCTTTCATGTTGGCAAAACCGTCTCTGACTCTGTCATACAGTGCACGCTTTTCATTTTTGTTGTCCTAACCTACTTGGCTAAAGTGCCTGCTCGCTAGCTTAACTTCCTTTTCATGTGCAACAATAAGACCGCTAGTTAACATTGGCCTACTACATCTAGCTACATATTGATCTTCTATCTCAGGCCAGGGGCACAACAATGTATGAATTAATGTTTGGATCAAAATCGCCTTTATCATTGGCCAGTACGGAGAATTAAGTATACCACATGTCCAAATCTGTATCTCCATTCATGGCTAATTTAGGAAGGGGCTAATTTTAACTAGCTAGTTAGCCACCGGAGGACAATGACACAACGAGATGCAACAATTCAAGTTTCCGTTGACACTATCTCTGTGCGCCAGGACCATTCAAAGTTGAGTTCATTCAGTTTAGCCCAACACCGATTGGATATTATTTGATACTTTTTAGCAATGGAGGCCAAATGCTCACTGGCTTCCCTTGCATTCAAGCCTACAGGGGGCAACAATGTCCTCCTAATTTTGACCAGACAGAATCCGATAGATGGGCTACACATACAGAGGGGCGCTGTTTCGCTCGCTCAGATGCTTTCTCCGGTGAAATACATTCAGCCTCTTGTGAATTGAAGGGAAATTATGAAGCACAGAGAGGACTAACAATAAATTAAAGTTAAAAATCTCTCTTGATAAATTTTTTTGGGGGCAGCCTGGCTCCCTTGGCATCCATGAAAACACACCGCTGCCTCCCTATCCGTGTGTGTGTGTGTGTGTGTGTGTCTAACCCTAGTCTCGCTACGAGATATGAAGGAGAGTCTGAGGAGCTTGGTGGCGAAAGATAATTCTACTTTTCAATTCACATTACAACCTTGCCTTACCTTTTATGACTGGAAACTTAACATTCTTGGTCCAAATCTCAGATTGACCATAAATATCACAGTAGCCTCTACTAGCCAGTAATCACAAACTATCCAACAATGACAGACTTTTCATATTACATATGAAACACAACATATTACACTCTTGACTAATGCAACAATTCACAAGCATGTATGTGCTAGCAATTAAAGGCTTTATTTTCTCGTATGTAGGCTACATATTACATTTCAGCTTCAAGGCTAAAGCACAGAGGATATTACAGCATGTCTTCATCAAGTAACGTTAGCCTTATATCTGAATATAACAGTACAGGCTTAACTTACAACATTATAACAAACCAGGCTTTATTTTTATTAATATCGTGCAAGTCTTTACATGTGGTAAAAGCAAATTGCGACTGAAAATGTGGGTATAAGTGAAAGTCGAATACCCGCCACCCAAAATATTAAATGAAATTCCTCATGATTTGTCAACATGCAAAATTTCTCTGCTTCTAATCCAAACTAAGCTAGGAGGGTTATTAAAATACTGATTGAAACATGTTCTCAGAAAATTAAAACCACCTAGGAAAACATTCAGGGAACCATCGTAAAACATCCACAGTACTGATGGGGTCATGATAGGGGCTGCACTAAATGTTTGATGTATTATAATAATTGGTTATTCTTATGTTGTATTAATAGAAGGGGTGGGGCTATGGGACCCCTCTACATTTATAGGGTCCTAGACTACAGATGAACAATATATATATTCATTGTACGGTTTAAGAATTGTTCCAATCTTTTCTAAGTCTCTGCTTCTTATAAAGAAAATTTATTATTATTATTATATTATTATTATTATTATAGAAATGGGGTCTGTGAGAAAGCATTACAAATATGAACAAAGAGCCCTGCAGGGGAGTAGAAGAGATAAGAGGCTAGTCAGACATACCTCTATAAATCAACTTGGAGGAGTGGACATTTACTGCCGAGGCCTTAGAAAACACTGGAACTATTGTATCTCTTGCAAGTTAGTATAGCTGTGTATATGCATGGGCTTGGTCTGAGGAGTAGCAGGTATGCAATGACATCACAGGGGGTTGACTACAGGCATGATAAAAGCAACTTGGACTTTTCCTATGGGGCAGAACTCATGAGAGACATCAGTTGTATGGGTGATGTTTGATCTTTGACTTCTGTCTACAGCTGTATTTTGATTAAAATTGTTATGATTTATAAGTGCACATTCTGAGTGTTTCTTATTTGTTAAGTAAATCAAATGGAGCACAGAAAAACAGTACCTACCTGCAATCTAAAAAATGTTTTCCCAGAACAGGCAATGTTCACTTTTGTTCTCAGAATGAAAAAAAAATAACTTTTTTTTACCGGTCAGGAAATGTATGACTTTGTTCCCAGAACCAATGGGAAACCAAAAACATTCTATCCCACAACTTCCAAGGAACCAAATGTGCTAGCTGGGAAGGCCTACACAATGCAACCCTGCATACTGTGAGCTCAGCCCTGTTAGTTTTGTTCAATCGCAGTAGTCTGGAACCAACAGCTTCTACCCCCAAGCCATAAGACGGCTAAATAGTTAATCAAATGGCTACCCGGACTACTATTTATTTTTCATGTTTCAGTGTTGGTCTACACCTGTTATCTGCGAAGCATGTGACATTTTGATTTGTCTGTAAACGGTTTTATTGTTTTCATCCTCCCTAGGGCCAGGAGTTTAATTTGAACCGTATGACCTGATTACATTACATTTAAGTCATTTAGCAGACGCTCTTATCCAGAGCGACTTACAAATTGGTGCATTCACCTTATGACATCCAGTGGAACAGCCACTTTACAATAGTGCATCTAAATCTTTTAAGGGGGGTGAGAAGGATTACTTATCCTATCCTAGGTATTCCTTAAAGAGGTGGGGTTTCAGGTGTCTCCGGAAGGTGGTGATTGACTCCGCTGTCCTGGCGTCGTGAGGAGTGTGTTCCACCATTGGGGAGCCAGAGCAGCGAACAGTTTTGACTGGGCTGAGCGGGATCTGTACTTCCTCAGTGGTAGGGAGGCGAGCAGGCCAGAGGTGGATGAACGCAGTGCCCTTGTTTGGGTGTAGGGCCTGATCAGAGCCTGGAGGTACTGAGGTGCCGTTCCCCTCACAGCTCCGTAGGCAAGCACCATGGTCTTGTAGCGGATGCGAGCTTCAACTGGAAGCCAGTGGAGAGAGCGGAGGAGCGGGGTGACCTGAGAGAACTTGGGAAGGTTGAACACCAGACGGGCTGCGGCGTTCTGGATGAGTTGTAGGGGTTTAATGGCACAGGCAGGGAGCCCAGCCAACAGCGAGTTGCAGTAATCCAGACGGGAGATGACAAGTGCCTGGATTAGGACCTGCGCCGCTTCCTGTGTGAGGCAGGGTCGTACTCTGCGGATGTTGTAGAGCATGAACCTACAGGAACGGGCCACCGCCTTGATGTTAATTGAGAACGACAGGGTGTTGTCCAGGATCATGCCAAGGTTCTTAGCGCTCTGGGAGGAGGACACAATGGAGTTGTCAACCGTGATGGCGAGATCATGGAACGGGCAGTCCTTCCCCGGGAGGAAGAGCAGCTCCGTCTTGCCGAGGTTCAGCTTGAGGTGGTGATCCATCATCCACACTATGTCTGCCAGACATGCAGAGATGCGATTCGCCACCTGGTCATCAGAAGGGGGAAAGATTAGAAAACAAATCTGGTCCCATCGTAGCACAGTACAGCTGATGTATTACTATGGCCCTAGGAAAACCATATCCTATTTGTATGATCTACATTTGACATGTTTCTGGTGGTGGGGGATGGGCTTCCATAATGTAAGTAACTCAGTCCAGCAGGCAGCTACTGCGACAATTTCAGAATATAACAGACTGTTTCTGCAATTTCACTTAACTCAATGAAACACGATTCTTTAAATATCAGGAAAATATCTATAAATTTCAGCTGTTTCAAAAACATTGCTCTACTATTACCATTCATGTCATGTAGGATAGTTGGCTCAACTGGACAATTCTGTTTACGCTGCCCTGCTTCAAGCGGTGCAACTGTTGGGCGAGTGTCATGCGCTACTTCCAGAGATGGTGGTCGAGACGTAGAAAGTACGCAAGTTTGCATTTGAGTAATAGAAAAGCTGATGGTATTTTTATGAAAAGTTTAAGTGTGACGAGGCTCTAAATCAAAGAGAAATGCCTAATGATAATCAACAGGTTTAATGTCTATCAAGTACTATGCCTTGCACCTTGTCTGCGTCGATACATGTGCAGTGTTTTCACACTCACACCCTATTTTGAGACAGTTATTTTTGTTAGATTTAAAAACAATCATCTTTAGATTCTAATGGAAGCTGGCGGTATGTTGTGCGAAACACAAGCATTACATTTCTGTATCGTCCATTGAGTGGGAGTCTATTCTCTTAGTGTGACTATATTAATTTGCATATTTTATTTTATATTTAAAGCATGCTCAAGGGCTTGGCTTGGTTTATAATAATATGTCACCATTTACTAATCAAAACAAAAACAACTCATTGAGGAGAGAATAGAGATCAAAGAAAAGTCAGAAGACAGAATTCACATTTGGTTGCCTGGCAGCAGAACATAATGTTGGTGCCTGTATACAGTATTCTTTTAAAATAAATAAATACACGTAGAAAATTCTGCCATAGTACATGTCGTGGCATTCAGAATAGTTCCATTTGAGAGGGAAATAAGGTTCTTTTGAACAAGGTTTTTGTCATTTCAAGGTTAGTACGTTTTCCAGAAAGCTATGTGTAAGATTTATGTTTGCAGGATAAAGTAGGTAACTATTCTGTTCTCCTCATACTTTCATTTATTCAGAACTGTCTTAAACTGGGCATAAATTGACCAGTGATTTTACTAGTTAACCTCTACTCAGACATTGCCCTAGACATACTTCAGCTTGCAATGTTCTGGAGCATGCATGCCACTTTAAGAAATAACCTTAGCAATGACTTTGGGTCCTGTTGGAGAAAGTGAGATCACTATTGTTTTGATCTGATGGGGCAGGGAGGGATATCTGGACAGCTTTCTTGTCACCTGGAATCAGAATACCAACTCCTTTCCTCACCCTACCCCTCAGCGGCCACGTCTCAGCTTCCTCCATATATTATTCAGTAAGGCCAGGGGTGAGAGCAGGAGAGAGACTGTGGCAGTGTCCCAAATGGCACCCTATTCCCTATATTGCACTACTTTTGACCAGAGCCCATGTCAAAAGAAGCAATGCACTAAATAGGAAATAGGGTGCCATTGGGACATAGACACTGTCATAGTGTTGAGGGATAGATGTTAGGTGGGTACAGATGTCTTTGATGACAGCCTCTCATGGAGTCATCAGTCCGAATGAGCTTGTACCAGCACATACTCTCATTTGTGCACACACACACACTAGCAGCACTGCAGAAACCACAGGGGTCTTCAGGGGCCCTTCAGTAAAGGTCTCGCTTTTTGAAGACAGATTAGGTCTGGCCTTTTGGGAGGCGCGGGCATATGGAGTATGTTCTCTATAAATGTCCTTCAAAAGCCTGCGTCTGCTTTCAACATAGTGACAGACAGACAGGAAATCTGCCCTCTTTCACTCTAAAAAAAAAAAAAATATGATAAAAGCAAGCTGATGATGTAGGGCTTGATTCAGTTGAACCCATACAGTCGTGTCATATTAAAAAAGTAGCTATTTTTCACCAAAGTCACATAGGGGATTTGGGCTAACCTACTACTGCTGCTACCAGGTACACTCCCTCCTCTTTCTTTCTTTTTTAAGATGGCATGTCGGATTGAATTCCAGCCTCAGTCATTGTATGTTATAAATGATAGTGACATCATTTGAGATCATAGTACTGCATGACAGACAGGACTCTTTGTTGTTTACCATTAATCTCATAAATACGACCCTAGGCAACAGCAGTGACTAGGGTCTGGTGGATATGACATACATACTCTTTTGGTAACTTTGAGGAAAAGGTGGGTCCTCTTCAGACAGACCACTGTCCCAACAAATCATGAGGCAGACATGCAACAATGTCGCAATTCGAAACCAAAGTTGGTAGGCAAAGCATTGGCAGTGATTTTTAGGGAAGATAATTGATGCAAAGTAGTGGCAGGTAGCCTAGTGGTTAGAGCGTTGGGCCAGTAACTGAAAGGTTGCTGGATCGAATCCCTGAGCTGACCAGGTAAAAATCTGTTCTGCCCCTGAACAAGGCAGTTAACCCACTCTTCCCCGGTTGGCCGTCATTGTAAATAAGAAATTAGTCTTAACTGACTTGCCTGATTCAATAATGAAAATGTGGTGTGGGGATACACACAGCTACGGCAGTGACTTAGCTCCTCTTATGCCAAACTGATGTTCTATTATGTGCAGACATGTATGCTGGAACATTGGATACTTTGTGGGAGGCAACCAGTCTGCCTATGGAGACTAGTTTACCGTAGGGTCAAGCCTTTCTCGTTGAATGACTCTGTGAGGGATGGCAGCGTCAAGGATAATCGATACACTCTTATGTCAATGTCAACACCACCGTCCTTTACTAACAATGGATAGTAAAGGCGGAGGGGTGGGTGAAAGTAAAACGTGAACCATATCCTGCTCCAACTCTGGCTCCTAAACATTTCAACACTGGTGCTACTGACTGGAATAAAGTCTGGCAGGATTTCAAACCCAACCAATTCATCTCCACCCCCAGTTTCATTAACAGTGTTACATGACCTGGTTATCTAGCCTTGTGACTGCTTTTAGAGTCAGTAGCTATTAGTTGTGTCCCATGTGTTTTAATGAAATGTGTTGTAAATATGTATTTTAGCTTTTTCTGGAGGTTTTTTTAGGAAATGGGTGCTTTGTAATGTCCTCACCTTTCTTCTTTGCTGCACAGGTTATTGCCTTGTCTTGGTCGGGTCGTTATTGTAAAAGAGAATGTGTTCTCAATGACTTGGTTAAATAACGGGGGGAAAATACCATGTAATTAAAGCAATAAATTGAGAGAAGTCTGCTAAATACAGCTAATCCCCGGCCCTAGAAGACATATTTAGGGACCATCTACACCCTCTCATGGCTATTATATAGGTAATAGACGAGTGTGCCACCAAACTAACGACACTCTTCCTTCTTCAATGCTCCCCAGACACTGCATGAAACATTTCCCTCTCACATACCGCTATTAGCAGCTATTGACCTGGGGACATTTTCCTGGCTTTATTGAAGAGGAAAGAGGGAAAATGGACATCATTAAAGCCCATTGATTGGGTTGTCGGGCTGGTTGCTGAAGCTGCATTCCCTCAATCCTGATAGGTGATAATGGTTCCAGAACCCTCGTGACAGACAGGCTGGATGTCAGTTTGTTGCTTCCGTCCTATCGGGGCGGGGTGAGTTGTGGCTCTTCTCTTGCTCTGTTTGCTGTGACTGTCCTCCTCTCTCTGGTTGGTGCTACTGCTCCTCCTAAGGACCCATCCATCCCTGTGTCTCTCTTCTTCCTCCACCATCTCCTCCTTCTTCCCGCCTCTTTCTCCTCCTCCCTCCCGATACGCACTAATCTCTGCTCTTTCTCTCTGGCTGGTGCTCCTATAGGGGGCAACTCCCTCCCTGTGACTCCTCTTATCGTCCTCCCCTTCCTCCTCCCTTTCCTCATCTTTCTCCTCGTCCCTCCCTGTACACCCTAGTGTCCACTCCTTCTCTCTGGCTGGTGTCGCTCGACTCCTAGGGCCTTGCCCGCTTACTGATGGTCCCCACTGGAGTCGTATGTAAACGGCTCTGCTCCCCGTATTCAGCATGTCACTCCCACCCTACCCCAGTCCTAATGACTGTGTTTGTGTGTGTCCTCGTCTGTCACTCCTGTCCCATTCCTAATGACTACATGTGACACTCACTCTCTCTCCTACATCAAATCTACATGCTGCATCATCCAGACACCGCCATCCTGCACGCCCACACGCACACACCGCTGCCATCCTGCTGCTATGGTTACCAGATAATGGGAAGAGAAGTGTTGTGTGATGCGACAACACTGCTCCCTTCATTAGCTTTATTAAAATTGAGCGAAATTAACTCCAATGAGCTTTTCCAAGACCACACGCCAACCGTTTAATGATATTATATGTCTCCCTCCTTTCCTTCACTTGTCAGGTAATTGTTTTTGCCTCTCCTCTTGGCTGTTCAAAGGCAATTTGGTGCACAGCTATGTCAGGGCTATTGCAGAAGGCAAGTGTGTGTGCGTTTCTGTGCATGCTTGTGAATGTGTGTGTTATACATTACAGGACCTCACTTGTCGTGCACATCCCCTCTTATCAATGAGAGGTATTGTTTCCTGCTTTGTTCAGGAAATGCATCTATTTGTTGTGGAATCAGGAGGGAGGGCAGTTGTTACTTATTTGAAGCATCAAGACAATGTCTCTCCTCTCCTATCACGTCCTGTTATAGGCTGGCAGTCTGTGGTAGTTGTTAGAAATGTAATGTCTTATGGAACACCACATCTGTTGCCATTAGTCTATTTTACAACCTCAGAATACAGTGCATTCAGAAAGTATTCAGACCCCTTGACTTTAAAAAAAATATTTTGTTACTATACAGCCTTATTCTAAAATATATTAAATTGTATTTTGTCCACTCATCTAATACCTAATTTAATTTATGCAGCATTGGAAGTGCCCAAGAACACAGGGACCTTCATCATTCTTAAATGGAACAAGTTTGGAACTTCCTACAGCTGGCCGCCCGACCATCATGAGCAATTGGGGGACAAGGGCTTTGGTCAGGGAGGTGGCCAAGAACCCGATGGTCACTCTGACAGAGCTTTAGGTGGGATAACCTTCCAGAAGGACAACCATCTCTGCAGCACTCCACCAATCAGCCCTTTATGGTAAAGTGGCCAGACAGAAGCCACTCCTCAGTAAAAGGCACATGACAGCCTGCTTGGAGTTTGCCAAAAGACACCTAAAGACTCTCAGACCATGAACTCTTTGTCATGAATGCCAAGCGTCACATCTGGAGGAAACTTAGCACCGTCCCTACATTGAAGCATGGTGGTGGCAGCATCATGCTGTTGGGATGTTTTTCAGCGGCATGGACTGGGAGACTAGTCAGGATCGAGGCAAAGATGAATGGAGCAAAGTACAGAGAGATCCTTAATGAAAACCTGCTCCAGAGCGCTCAGGACCTCAGACTGGGGTGAAATTTCACCTTCCAACAGGACAGCGACCCTAAGCACACAGTCAAGTCAATGCAGGAGTGGCTTCGGTACAAGTCTCTGAATGTCCTTGAGTGGCCCAGCCAGAGCCCGGACTTGAAGCTGATCGAACATCTCTGGAAAGACCTGAAAATAGCTGTGCAGCAATGCTCTGCTTCTCAGCCAACCTGACAGAGCTTGAGTGGATTTGCAGAGAAGAATGGGAGAAACTCCCCAAATACAAGTGTGCCATACCCAAGAAGACTCTAGGCTGTAATCGTTACCAAAGGTGCTTCAACAAAGTACTGAGTAAAGGGTCTGAATACTTATACGACTGTTCAAAAGTTTGGGGTCACTTAGAAATGTCTTTGTTTTTGAAAGAAAACACTTTTTTTTGTCCATTTTAAAATAACATCACATTGATCAGAAATACAGGGTAGACATTGTTAATGTTGTAAATGACTATTGTAGCTTTTTAATGGAATATCTACATATGTGTACAGAGGCCCATTATCAGCAACCATTACTCCTGTGTTCCAAAGGCACGTTGTGTTAACTAATCCAAGTTTCAAAAATGTTAAACTGATAATTTTTCATTAGAAAGGCCTTTTGCAATTATGTTAGCAAAGCTGAAAACTGTTGTGCTGATTTAAAGAAGCATAAAAAACTGGTCTTCTTTAGACTAGTTGAGTATCTGGAGCATCAGCATTTTGTGGGTTCGATTACAGGCTCAAAATGGCCAGAAACAAATACCTTTTTTCTGAAACTCGTCACATGTTCTCATTTACAACTGCGACCTGGCCAATATAAAGCAAAGCAGTGCTACAAAAACAACACAGAGTTACACATAAACAAATGTAAATTCAATAATACATTAGAAAAAAATATAAGCAATAAATAGGACATAGTGGCGAAATAATTACAATTTAGCATTAACACTGGAGTGATAGATGTGCAGATGATGAATGTGCAAGTAGAGATGGTGGGGTGCAAGAGCGTAATAAATAATATGGGGATTAGGTAGTTGTATGTGCTATTTACAGATTGGCTGTGTACAGGTACAGTGATCGGTAAGCTTCTCTGACAGCTGATGCTTAAAGTTAGAGAGGGAGATATAAGACTCCAGGTTCAGCGGTTTTTGCAATTCCTTCCAGTCATTGGCAGCAGAGAACTGGAAGGAAGGGTGACCAAAGGAAGTGTTGGCTTTGGGGATGACCAGTGAAATAAACCTGCTGGAGCGTGTGCTACGGATGGGTGTTGCTATGGTGACCAGTGAGCTGAGATAAGGTGGGGATTTACCTAGCAAAGACTTGTAGATGACCTGGAGCCAGTGGGTTTGGTGACGAATATGTAGTGAAGGCCTCAGTACATATACAGGTCGCAGTGGTGGATAATATATGGGGCTTTGCTGACAAAACGGATGGCACAGTGATAACTACATCCGGTTTGCTGAGTAGAGTGTTGGAGGCTATTTTGTAAAGGACATTGCCGAAGTCAAGGATCGGTAGGATAGTCTGTTTTACAAGGGTATGTTTAGCAGCATGAGTGAAGGAGGCTTTGTTGTGAAATAGGAAGCCGATTCTAGATTTCATTTTGGATTGGAGATGCTTAATTTGAGTCTGGAAGGAGAGTTTACAGTCTAGCCAGACACCTAGGTATTTGTAGTTGTCCACATATTCTAAGCCAGAACCGTCCAGAGTAGTGATGCTAGTCCGGTGGGAGGGTGCAGGCAGCAATCGGTTGAAGAGCATGCACTTAGTTTTACTAGCATTAAAAGCAGTTGGAGGCCACAGAAGGATTGTTGTATGGCGTTGAAGCTCGTTTGGAGATTTGTTAGCATAGTGTCCAAAGAAGGGTCAGATGTAAACAGAATGGTGTCGTCTGCGTAGGTGTGGATCAGAGAATCACCAGCAGCAAGAGCGACACCATTGATGTATACAGAGAAAAGAGTCGGCCCAAGAATTGATCCCTGTGGCACCCCCATAGACTGCCAGAGGTCCGGAACAACAGGCCCTACGATTTGACACTGAACTCTATCTGTGAATTAGTTGGTGAACCAGGTGAGGCAATCATTTGAGAAGTCAAGGCTATTGAGTCTGCCAATAAGAATGCGGTGATTGACAGAGTCGAAAGCCTTGGCCAGGTCATTGAAGACAAATCAAATCCAAATCAAATTTATTTCTCACATACACATGGTTAGCAGATGTTAATGTGAGGGTAGCGAAATGCTTGTGCTTCTAGTTCCGACAATGCAGTAATAACCAACGAGTAATCTAACCTAACAATTCCAAAACTACTACCTTATACACACAAGTGTAAAGGGATAAGAATATGTACAATATGTATATGTAAAGATATATGAATGAGTGATGGTACAGAACGGCATAGGCAAGATGCAGTAGATGGTATCGAGTACAGTATATACATATGAGATGAGTAATGTAGGGTATGTAAACAAAGTGGCATAGTTTAAAGTGGCTAGTGATACATGTATTACATAAAGATGCAGTAGATGATAGAGTACAGTATATACATATACATATGAGATGAATAATGTAGGGTATGTAAACATTATATTAAGTAGCATTGTTTAAAGTGGCTAGTGATTATATATTTTCCATCAATTTCCATCAATTCCCATTATAAAGTGGCTGGAGTTGAGTCGGTGTGTTGGCAGCAGCCACTCAATGTTAGTGGTGGCTGTTTAACAGTCTGATGGCCTTGAGATAGAAGCTGTTTTTCAGTCTCTCGGTCCCAGCTTTGATGCACCTGTACTGACCTCGCCTTCTGGATGATAGCGGGATGAACAGGCAGTGGCTCGGGTGGTTGACGTCCTTGATGATCTTTATGGCCTTCCTGTGACATCGGGTGGTGTAGGTGTCCTGGAGGGCAGGTAGTTTGCCCCCGGTGATGCGTTGTGCAGACCTCACTACCCTCTGGAGAGCCTTACAGTTGTGGGCGGAGCAGTTGCCGTACCAGGCAGTGATACAGCCCGCCAGGATGCTCTCGATTGTGCATCTGTAGAAGTTTGTGAGTGCTTTTGGTGACAAGCCGAATTTCTTCAGCCTCCTGAGGTTGAAGAGGCGCTGCTGCGCCTTCTTCACGATGCTGTCTGTGTGAGTGGACCAATTCAGTTTGTCTGTGATGTGTATGCCGAGGAACTTAAAACTTGCTACCCTCTCCACCACTGTCCCATCGACGTGGATAGGGGGGTGCTCCCTCTGCTGTTTCCTGAAGTCCACAATCATCTCCTTAGTTTTGTTGACGTTGAGTGTGAGGTTATTTTCCTGACACCACACTCCGAGGGCCCTCACCTCCTTCCTGTAGGCCGTCTCGTCGTTGTTGGTAATCAAGCCTACCACTGTAGTGACGTCTGCAAACTTGATGATTGAGTTGGAGGCGTGCGTGGCCATGCAGTCGTGGGTGAACAGGGAGTACAGGAGAGGGCTCAGAACGCACCCTTTTGGGGCCCCAGTGTTGAGGATCAGCAGGGTGGAGATGTTGTTACCTACCCTCACCACCTGGGGCGGCCCGTCAGGAAGTCCAGTACCCAGTTGCACAGGGCGGGGTCGAGACCCAGGGTCTCGAGCTTGATGACGAGTTTGGAGAGTACTATGGTGTTAAATGCTGAGCTGTAGTCAATGAACAGCATTCTCACGTAGGTATTCCTCGTGTCCAGATGGGTTAGGGCAGTGTGCAGTGGGGTTGAGATTGCATCGTCTGTGGACCTATTTGGGCGGTAAGCAAATTGGAGTGGCTCTAGGGTGTCAGGTAGGGTGGAGGTGATATGGTCCTTGACTAGTCTCTCAAAGTACTTCATGATGACGGAAGTGAGTGCCACGGGGTGGTAGTCATTTAGCTCAGTTACCTTAGCTTTCTTGGGAACAGGAACAATGGTGGCCCTTTTGAAGCATGTGGGAACAGCAGCCTGGGATAAGGATTGATTGAATATGTCTGTAAACACACCAGCCAGCTGGTCTGCTTATGCTCTGAGGGTGCGGCTGGGGATGCCGTCTGGGCCTTCAGCCTTGCGAGGGTTAACACGTTTAAATGTTTTACTCACGTCGGCTGCAGTGAAGGAGAGTCCGCATGTTTTGGTAGCGGGCCGTGTCAGTGGCACTGTATTGTCTTCAAAGCGGGCAAAAAAGTTATTTAGTCTGCCTGGGAGCAAGACATCCTGGTCGGTGACAGGGCTGGTTTTCTTTTTGTAATCCGTGATTGACTGTAGACCCTGCCACATACCTCTTGTGTCTGAGCCGTTGAATTGCTGCGACTCTACTTTGTCTCTATACTGACGCTTAGCTTGTTTGATTGCCTTGCGGAGGGAATAGTTACACTGTTTCTATTCTGTCATGTTTCCGGTCACCTTGCCCTGATTAAAAGCAGTGGTTCGCGCTTTCAGTTTCACGCGAATGCTGCCATCAATCCACGGTTTCTGGTTTGGGAATGTTTTAATCGTTGCTATGGGAACGTCATCTTCAATGCACGTTCTAATGAACTCGCACACCAAATCAGCGTATTCGTCAATGTTGTTGTTCGCCGCGATGCGGAACATATCCCAGTCCACGTGATGGAAGCAGTCTTGGAGTGTGGAATAAGATTGGTCGGATCAGCGTTGAACAGACCTCAGCGCGGGAGCTTCTTGTTTTAGCTTCTGTCTGTAGGCAGCGAGCAACAAAATGGAGTCGTGGTCAGCTTTTCCGAAAGGAGGGCGGGGGAGGGCCTTATATGCGTCGCGGAAGTTAGAATAGCAATGATCCAAGGTTTTACCAGCCCTGATTGCGCAATCGATATGCTGATACAATTTAGGGAGTCTTGTTTTCAGATTAGCCTTGTTAAAATCCCCAGCTACAATGAATGTAGCCTCAGGATATGTGGTTTCCAGTTTGCAAAGAGTCAAATAAAGTTTGTTCAGAGCCATCGATGTGTCTGCTTGGGGGGGAATATATACGGCTGTGATTATAATCAAAGAGAATTCCCTTGGTAGATAATGCGGTTGACATTTGATTGTGAGGAATTCTAAATCAGGTGAACAGAAGGACTTGAGTTCCTGTATGTTGTTGTGACCACACCACGTCTCGTTAACCATAAGGCATACGCCCCCGCCCCTCTTCTTACCAGAAAGATATTTGTTTCTGTCGGCGCGATGCGTGAAGAAACCAGCTGGCTGCACCGATTCCGTTAGCGTCTCTCAAGTGAGTCATGTTTCCTTGAAGCAAAATACGTTACAGTCTCTGTCTCTCTGGAAGGCAACCCTTGCTCGGATTTCATCAACCTTGTTGTCAAGAGACTGGACATTGGCGAGAAGTATGCTCGGGAGTGGTGCGCGATGTGCCCGTCTCCGGAGCCAGACCAGAAGACCGCTTCGTTTCCCTCTTTTGCGACGTCTTTGTTTTGGGTCGCAGGCTGGGATCCAATCCGTTGTCCTGGGTGAAAGGCAGAACACAGCATCCGTTCCGGGAAAGTCATATTCCTGGTCATACTGATGGTGAGTTGACGTTGCTCTTATATTCAGTAGTTCTTCCCGACTGTATGTAATGAAACCTATAACATGACATGGGGTACCAATATAAGAAATAACAACTGCATAGTTTCCTAGGAATGCGATGCGAGGCGGCCATCTCTCTCGGCGCCGGAAGACCGCACAATGGCGGTTATGATATCGTTTAGGTCCTTGAGTGTGGCTGAGGTGCACCCATGACCAGCTCGGAAACCAGATTGCATAGTGGAGAAGGTACAGTGGGATTCTAAATAGTTGTTGATCTGTTTGTTAACTTGGCTTTTGAAGATTTTAGAAAGACAGGGCCTGATGGATATAGGTCTATAACAGTATAACAGTCTAGAGTGTCTCCCCCTTTGAAGAGGGTTATGACCGTGGCAACTTTTCAATCTTTGGGGATCTCAGACGATACGAAAGAGAGGTTGAATAGGCTAGTAATAGGGGTTGGAACAATTTTGGTTGATAATTTCAGAAAGAGAGGGTCTAGATTGTCTAGCCCAGCTGATTTGTAGGGATCCAGATTTTGCAGCTCTTTCAGAACATCAGCTGTCTGGATTTGTTTGGAGAAGCGGGGAGGGACTTGGGCAAGTTGCTGCAGGGAGTGCTGAGATGTTGAACGGGGTAGGAGTAGCCAGGGCGAAAGCATGGCCAGCCGTAGAAAAATGCTTATTGAAATGATTGATTATCGTAGATTTATCAATTTTTCGGCGGTGACAGTGTTTCCTATCCTCAGTGCATTGGGCAGCTGGGAGCAGGTGCTCTTATTCTCCATGGACTTGTGTCCCAAAATGAATTAATGCTACAGGATGCACATTTCTGTTTGAAAAAGCTAGCCTTAGCTTTCCTAACTGACTGAGTATATTGGTTCCTGACTATTCGATGCTAATGCAGAATGCCACATGATGTTTTTGTGCTGGTCAAGGGCAGTCAAGTCTGGGGTGAACCATCTGTTTTTAGTTCTACATTTTTTTGGAATGGGGCATGCTTATTTAAGATGGTGAGGAAAGCACTTTTGAAGAGCAACCAGGCATCCTCTAATGACAGGATGAGGTCAATATCCTTCCAGGATACCCGGGCCAAGGTCGATTAGAAAGGCCTACTCGCTGAAGTGTTTTAGGGAGTGTTTGACAGTGATGAGATGTGGTCGTTTGACTGCGGACCCATTACGCATGCAGGCAATGAGGCAGTGATCGCTGATATCCTGGTTGAAGACAGCAGAGGTGTATTTAGAGGGCGAGTTGGTCAGGATGATATCTAAGAGGGTGCCCATGGTTTTGGATTTAGGGTTGTACCTGGTAGGTTCCTTGATAATTTGTGTGAGATTGAGGGCAACTATCTCAGATTGTAGGACAGCCGGGGTGTTATGCATGTCCCAGTTTAGGTCACCTAACAGTACGAACTCTGAAGATCGATGGGGGCCATCAATTTACATATGGTGTCCAGGGCACAGCTGGGGTGTCTATAAAAAGTAGCAACGGTGAGAGACTTGTTTCTGGAACGGTGGATTTTTAAAAGTAGAAGCTCAAAGTTTTTGGGCACAGACCTGGATAGTATGACAGAACTCTGCAGGCTATCTCTGCAGTAGATTGCAACTCCGCCCCCTTTGGCAGTTCTATCTTGTCGGAAAATGTTATAGTTAGGGGTGGAAATTTCAGGATTCTTTGGTGGCCTTCCTAAGCCAGAATTCAGACACGGCTAGGACATACGGGTTGGCGGAGTGTGCTGAAGCAGTGAAAAAAAAACTTAGGGAGGAGGCTTCTAATGTTAACATGCATGAAACCAAGGCTTTTACAGTTACAGAAGTCAAAAAATGAGAGTGCCTGGGGAATGGGAGTGATGCTGGGAGCTGTAGGGCCTGGGTTAAGCTCTACATCACCAGAGGAACAGAGGAGGAGTAGGGTAAGAGTACGACTAAAGGTAATAAGAACTGGTCGTCTATTGCGTTCGGAACAGAGTCTAAGTAGCATATTTCTGAGCATGGAAGTATCGATTCAAGGCATAATGTACAGACAAGGGTATGGTAAGATGTAAGTACAGTGGAGGTAAACCTAGGCATTGTGTGAGGATGAGAGAGGTTTTGTCTCTAGAGGCACCATTTAAGCCAGGTGAGGTCACCGCATGTGTTGGGGGTGGAACAAAATGGCTAGCTAAGGCATATTGAGCAGCGCTGGAATCTCTACAGTGAAATAAGACAATCACTAACCAAAGGGCAGTAGACAATGTATACGAAGAAAGCAATATATACAGGGGACGGGGCAAGACAAACAAAACGGGACTGCTGCGCCATCTTGTAAGTCAATATCTCAGATTGGCTAATAAAAATGAAAGATTAAGATGGGCAATACAACACAGACACTGGACAGAGGAACTCTGCCTAGATGGCCAGCATCCCGGAGTCGCCTCTTCACTGTTGACGTTGAGACGTGTTTTGCGGGTCCTATTTAATGAAGCTGCCAGTTGAGGACTTGTGAGGTGTCTGTTTCTGGCACCATCCGTCTGTTGAAGCTATTGATTGAGGCTGTTTTAATGATACTGCTGTGTAATTATTGTTGACATGGTTGCAAAATTGTGCTGTTTATATGCAGTGTAAGCACTTGGATGAGTTTACTCAAGGATATTTCACTGGTGTTTGTGTTCTTACCAACCAGCTTGTCTGCTGCACTGCCTGTGAACAAAGCACTTCAAACAAACATATTGCCATATATTTATAGGCAGAGCATATGCCATGTCTTAATTCTTAGCCAAATGTCCTCATTTTTTATATTTTGTATATAAAGATGATACAATAGACGCTCTGTCATTTTAGGCAGCTGATGATTATCTTGGTAAACGTGGTAGATTATGTTGAATATATCTCAGCAAACTCTTGCGTCAAATCGAGGAGGAAAGCCACGGTTCTTGCATGGATGTAAGATAAGTTGATTGTGCAGTGCACACTCATTATTTCACCTTCAGACACATCTGGAAAAGCAAACACCATAATAATTAGAAATAAATTGGTTGTGATTGTAGTGTGCTATGAAAACACTCCCTATGGAAGCCTCTGTCTGAAGTGTGAATGTTATAGCACAGACAGATATACTAGTATGTTCAACCCCTCTCTTTTTTTGACCTCCTTCCCCCTTTACACCTGGTTACTCTGCTAGCCTAATAATCCAGTCCATTTATGATTCAGTCTACAACTCTCATTCGCAGAAAAGTTGACTACAGTATATGGTAATGGAACCTGTTTTGTCTCGTTTTCCTTCTCTCTCGTTCTCTTAAACCACCAGTGTTTGTGTCCCCTCCCACCGGTCCTCGCCTGTAAGCATCCCAGCCTGGACATTAGCAGGACTGATGGCATGGCAGAGTGGCTCCCAGGGCCTCCTAATCACACACTCATTATTGGTCCATTTCTCAACTATCCGTGAAAAGAAAACCTAGCATCAGCATCATTATAGTTTGTCACTAACTCACCAGACTAAAGTGTGTGTGTGTGTGTGTGTGTGTGTGTGTGTGTGTGTGTGTGTGTGTGTGTGTGTGTGTGTGTGTGTGTGTGTGTGTGTGTGTGACACAGAAGAGCAAGATTATTCATTTAAGGATCTTTCAATATAGTTCAATATTTAAATATCCAGTTTCAATATGGTAGATATTGCTTTCATTGTCTGTGTATCAAGTTTACAAACTATCATTTCAAGTTTATCAAAGTTTCAAATTCAACTTCTCAGATGCAGTTTTCAAATTCAGTTCTCTAAATTCAGATTCAAAGCCAGAGACAACGTCCCGGTACTTTGCAAGCCAGGACAGGTAGAGGAGAACAGAGATTCAAACGCTCACTGTCGTAAGTTTCTCAAGCCAAGGTGGCATGTTTAATTTATTTTCCTTCAATTAATTTGGCTCTAGTGTTTGATACATTTTGGCTAGGAGCTATTCCTGAAAGCTACTACTCTCTGGAGCAAGGACATGCCTTCTGTTCCCTTCTATGATGGCATGCTGCGTTAGAAAACACAAATCTGGCCCCTATAAGAATATAGTTGAAATGCCCAGTTATAGTCCTTCTAAGGATAGCCTCTCCACTACCTATTTAATCTTGTTCTTGTGATTGACTGGGTTCGAACCAGGTCTCCTGCATGTCACTAGGCTGTGTTAGCCCCATGATGGTTTGTAAACAATGAATGCAATAATTACCATATTGAAACTGAATATAGAAATATCAAATTTGAATATTCAATTAAATATAGATTTTGAAAACTGAATGCAAAATTAATTAAATTCAGTCTCAAATGATGAAATACTAGTCAAATGTATGATATTTATACATTTGTGCATTAAACATTCAGACATATTAAATTAAAATTTAATATCCTAATACAAATGATGAATTATAAAATTCAAACACAATTTCTGTTGGCACTGAAATTGCTCCATATATGTGTCTCTAAACTAGCATTTAGCAGTATGTAGTTAGACCTTACATAGTAGCCTGTTTGTTTGTATATTTCTTCGATCTTTAAAAATACATGCAAGATGTATTCAAAGAACACCACATGTATGCCTATGGCAGCTTATAGATCAATGTAGCGTACAATGTAATCAACATTGAACACTGGCATGATAGTTTTTCTGAAATTATGCCATTAAGAATAACAAGATCAATCTCTCATATTTGATAACTGCAATTATCACTTCGAAGAAAAAAACCACCATGCACAACCCTGAGGGAAATAATATATTCATGTGTAATATTTCAGATTAGTCTTTTATCACTGAAAGTGTAGCACAAAGTATTTGATTAAGATCTGAAGCTTAGCATTACTTGAATATAAGCAGGACCACATCTTCAAACATTTTCAGACAACTCGATTGAAAGCTTAAGTTTCAGAAATATATTTGTTGTTGCAGACAATGCAAGTAAACAGCCATGTTAAATCGACAACAATTTCCTAGTCCATTGAGCTACTCTGTAAGAGTGGGGTAGCTAAATGTGTAGATATACACCAATTTGCCACACTATTTTAGCTGAATTCGTTGTTTGTTTTAGGTCGGAAATTGGTGTGTGTCTTTGTAGCCTCTTTTAAACCCAGCGCAACAGTTTCAACAACTGCATATTCCTTGAAAATAAAAAATGTACTCCCTAAAATCATAGTTTTAACACCCTTGAAGTGCTGTGTGGTGATAGATAAACGCAGATCCCTCGCTGCCAAAGTCTCAGCCGCATTTCAGCACCAAGGACAATGGTGCTGTTGCAATCAGCTTGCGTTGTTTATTTCTCCCTTGAGTGCTTATACACAACATATGGATCAACTTTATGACCCGGCACCAGCTGTTGCTCCCGAGTCCCGAGACACTCGAGGCATGTAGGAGATGTAACTAGAGTTCCTCCCATCTGCATGGTCTTTATAAATGACTATAACATCCTATAATGTGTTGTGTATCTACTGTAGGCCTATATATCGCTATGTTTTCTACAAACAGGTCGCTGCATTTTTCGTCCTTCAAACAATAGCACATGATATGCAGAGAGTAAATCACAGAGAAATGCTGTTTTTATTACATTATTAGTGACTGAATATGTCATTCTTTCCCCACCCCTCTCGCACTCTGTCTCTCTCTCTCTCTCCCTTCCTCTCTTTCTGTGTCTCTCGCTGTCTCTGTCAGTAGCTGTTTCCATTCACTTGTGCAGTGATTTTTAGTCGACATTTAGAAAATTCTCATAGAAAATAGATGCAACAATTCGACACTAGGGTGCGTTTCAAATGTAACTATCTTGTGTCGACCAAAACAGCTGGACATAATGGCGTCACACCTATAAAAAAAAACACCTAGTGTTGAATAGAAATGTAGTGGTTGAAGAGTTTCCATTACCCATTTAGACAAATTACGCATAAAAAAAAATGTCCATAGCCTGTATGCCCTCCCACCTATCTGTTCCATATCTCAGGTAGCCTGCGAAAGCCAGCAAGGATAGAATGCAATAATTGACAAAGATTTGCCATATTCTAATAATTCTCATGTGCCAAAGGAACTTGCACTCCTCTAGATCTGAAATAATTGGATGGTGAAACTTGCCAACCAACCAGAAAAGAAAGACTAAGTAATTCAGGCATTCTTGAAAGTCAGGACAATCCTTGCCCTGCAAGGAAACTTTATTTTTCATAGTTGAAAAAATGTATTTCGCAAGCAGTAGGCATTTAGAGTTAAATGTGGAGTGGGGCTTTATTAGTTACCTTTGACATCATGTGACTCACTTTAAATGAATTCAGCCCCCCCAAAAATCAATAAACACCATTCCATCATAATCTGTCACAATAAAGAAGGTTCGATAAAATTAAAATCCACCCATTTCAACATTTTGTTGATCTTTAGAAACATTGCTTTTGTAGAATAAACCTGGGTCAATGGAAACCTGCCTACTGTCTTTGTCCCCCCCCAACTCTCTCAAGAGATACAATGCTTATGCAATAACACACTCAAACTTAGTTGAGATAAGTAAACCATGCTGTCAAATGTAGATTTTGTGTTTTGTTTAGAGCACTCTACTGCTTAACAATAGCCTAAAGATGCATGATGGATTATGGGCGAGACCCAGAAGGCGAGACCCAGATGCAGACACAGGAGACAGATGGTTAGAGTCCAAGATGTTTATTAACAATCCAAAAGGGGAGGGCAAGAGAATGGTCGTGGACAGGGAAAAAGTCAAAACCAGTTCAGAGTTCCAGAGGTAAAGAATGGCAGGCAGGCTCGAGGTCAGGGAAGGCAGAATGGTCAGGCAGGCGGAAACGGAGTCCAGAAAAACAGGCAAAGGTCAAAACCAGGAGGACTAGTAAAAAGAGAATAGAAAAGGAGCACGGGAAAAACACACTGGTGGACTTGAACATACAAGATGAACTGGCACAGAGAGACAGGAAACACAGGGATAAATACACTGGGGAAAATATGCGACACCTGGAGGGAATGGAGACGATCACAAGGGCAGGTGAAACAGATCAGGGCGTGACATAGTCAAGTATTTTGCTCTGCTACCAAGAATGAGAACTGCAATCGTTCATGGACATGAGCTAAGCGTTCTTGTTTTGCCTACAGGGACAAAAACATAAATCTCGAGTTAGATTGCCATTTGAAGTCATTGCCCCCTCCCTGCTCCCTAACTCACTGCAGCGACTTCAAAACATTATCAGCAATCGCAGCCGAGTGTGTCTTCACACGGTTCCAACGGGAGTTTTAATCAGTGCAAGATAAAAGAGGAAATGCTTGACAAAGTAACAGGCTCTTATAATTTGATTTGTTTGCTCTGGAGATGAGCGGGAACACTTTTTCTCTTTCTGCTCATAAATGAGAGCTTTTATCTCCCCGCCAGAGATGGGGACAGAAAACAGCACAAAGCAACAAAATAACAATCGGACCACTCAGTGTATTAGTGTTAGCAGTGGCAGCTGCCCAAACATGTTAGGCACTTGTGTTTTTGCAAACACAACACAGCAAGCCGATTAGCTGTAGTCTTTCCAGATTAGTTTAGTGTGTTTCATATCTCTAATGTTCCGGCTAATCACTTGAATGACCAGAATGTTATATTTTGTTTACAGCAAAGAGAGGGCATTTTCAGTTTACAATAGAATGACAAACCAACAAATGGGGCTCATCCCACGATGATACTGTATAAAGTAACTATAGGCCAATAGCTACATAAGCTGTTTGAGCTATGCTGTGATTTAAGGACTTACAGCATTTTGCAATAGAAAACAAACGGTGAAAAATCATCCCACATGATCATATGAAGCAGCTAGAAGCCTACATATTGTCTTTAATCTTGTTGTCCCCTCCCATGTTCAAGTGAAACCTCTGCCATTTATATCTAGTCTCTCAGATCAAAAATTTAGAAAACGTGTGACTAAAACTGAATGAAAAGAACAAACTATACTATGAAACAAAGATCAATTATATAGAGAATGGTAGTAAAAAAAGCTTTGAAGCACCTTAAATGAAATTGCTTTTTGATGTTTTTTTTATTGCTAATATTAGCAAACTTAGGCATGACATGCCAGCAACAAACGCCGACTCTACACATCCAAGAATAACTGACCAAATTATGAAAGACAAGCATTGTAATTTTGAATTACGTAAAGTGAGTGTGGAAGAGGTTAAAAAAGTATTGTTGTCTATCAACAATGACAAGCCAACAGAGTCTGACAACTTGGATAGAAAATTACTGAGCATAATAGTGGACAATATTGCCACACCTTTAATCTAAGCCTACAAGAAAGTGTGTGCCATCAGGCCTGGAGGGAAAAGTCATTCAGCACTTTCAGCACGGTTATAGAGAAGGGCATTCAACATGCACAGCACTTACACATTTGACTGATGATTGGGTGAAAGAAATCCATGAATAAAAGATTGTGGGACCTGTTTTGTTATACTTCAGTGCGGCTTTTGACATTATCCATCATAGTCTGCTGCTGGAATAATGGATGTGTTATGGCTTTACACCCCCTGCTACATTGTGGATAAAGAGTTACCTGTCTAACAGAACACAGAGATAGAATCAGGTAAAGGTATAATCTAGGTAGAATCATGCATTCCTTCAGGGCAGCTGTCTAGACCCCTTACTTTTTAAAATATTTACTAATGACATGCCACTGGCTTTGAGTAAAGTGTGTCTATATATGCGGATGACTCAACACTATACAAGTCAGCTACTACAGCAAGTGAAATCACTGCAACACTTAACAAAGAGCTGCAGTCAGTTTCAGAATGGATGGCAAGAAATAAGTAACGAAAAGCATTGAATTTGGGACAAATCATTCATTAAACGCTAAATCTTATCTAAATCTTGTAATGAATTATGTGGAAATTGAGCAAGTTGAGGTGACTAAACTGCTTGGAGTAAACCCTGGATTGTAAAACGGTCATGGTCAAAACATGTTTGATTTATTCATTTTTATTTCACCATTATTTAATCAGGTAGGCCAGTTGAGAACAAGTTCTCATTTACAACTGCGACCTGGCCAAGATAAAGAAAAGCAGTGTGACAAAAACAACAACACCGAGTTACACATAAACAAACATACACTCAATAACACAAAAGAAAAGAAAGAAAAATATATGTACAGTGTGTGCAAATGTAGAAGAGTAGAGAGGTAGGCAATAAATTGGCCCATCTTTTTTTTTACCCAACTTTTATCCTAAATCCAAACTAAAGTGCCCAGTGGGGAGAGACTGCAGTGACTAAAGACTCCCACAAAAAAGCATGTTTGGGGATGGGCAGTATTGGATTAAAAAGTTCATCAAACAACATCTGTTCCCAACTCTCCTAATCATTCATTCTGATTATTCAATACCGAATAGATGAATAGTTGTTTTGTTCTCTTATTTAAGTAATAACTATGCAGTTAAAATATTAGAGAACTATCTTTGTCCCGTTTGTTGTTATCTGATTCCAGATCAGTTGTTCCTGTCAATCAGAGCAGCTTAAAAGTGTTCCTGAGGTACTCTGACTGAATCCCAATTGACACGCTATTCCCAATATACTTTTGAACAGAGCCCATACTATATAGGGAATAGGGTGCAATTTGTGACACACTTGGCACACACATTAGGCTCAGAGTAGCCCTCACTGATTCAAGAAATAGGAATGGCCAATGGCTGTTTTTAAGTATTTGCTTCTGTTGTCTGCTACATTCTCAACCTCTTAAACCTCAAGGCACGGAAGGAAAATAGCAGGATCTTTAATGGAATTTGTGAAACCATAAATAGCACAGGGGCGGCTGTAACTCTTGCTTTCTTTCTGGACATACTTTGTCTTACGCTTCCATTAAAGTAGTCCAAAATAGCTCAGTTAAAGCCCATCAAAGACGAGTCTGGGATTTGCCAGGGTATAGTTCTTAAGAGGGGCCATGAGCAATCGTTCCCATTATTAAAGCGGCATTTTCTCGTCGTAATGTGTTTCCTCAGGACAAATCCAGCTGAGCAAATGATTCCCCACCATGAGTAGGGTTATGGGTTTGTACTCTAGCTAGCTATACCCACCTTGGTGACTGCTCTGTTGGTTATGTAAGCAGCTCCCTTTCTATTGATCCAAGTTCTCACCCTCGAGGTCAGTCCCACAGAACATACCACTCTTTAAAACCTCACATCACTCTCTTTTTCATCAGGCTGTGTGGGTTGTGTTGATGTGCCATTGAAGGGCCCAGTCGAGAGGTCATAGGCACCAGAAGATAATTTCTCTCTCCAATGAGATGGCCTCTTATGAAACAGTTTTCCGCTAATGACAATATACACAGCGATCAGGCTAGTTCCACCAGGTTAACACACGGTGTATTTGTGTCACAGGACCAGGCTAATAATTACTTATTATGTAACTAGATTGCTCTCATAAGGGGGATGAATGTTGAGTACTTTGTATATCATTTTCTACCTACATAAAGGAAGCAGTGCTGTGGGAATGTAACTGTATAACTGTAGAAGTAGTCTCATCCACCAGCCGGCTTACTTTTAATGCACGCAGCAATTAGGTTGAGGTTACTATACAAGTACTGTATTTCAGTTCTGTACTCAGGTACTCAATTAAAATGAGAAAAACACAACATTACCAGCTGGAGTGCTTGCGTCCATCTCGATATTACAGGTTATATTTGATCCCCAATTGTACAGTCTCTGTCATACTCTGGACATCTGCAGTTTGGACACCTACTCATTCAAGAGTTTTTATTTATTTTTTACATTGTAGAATTGTGAAGACATCAAAACTATGAAAGTGTGTTAAACAAATCAAAATATATTTAATATTTTTGATTCTTCAAAGTAGCCACCCACTCTTGGCATTCTCTCCACCAGCTTCATGGGGAATGCTTTTCCAACAGCCTTGAAGGAGTTCCCACATATGCTGAGCACTTGTTGGCTGCTTTTCCTTCACGCTGCTTTTCCTTCACTCTCTCACATAACAGTACCTTCTACGCATAAACACAGGAACAATACTGACTGAGGAAAGAACCAGGGAGTGACAGATATAGGGGAGGTAATCAGGAAGGTGATGGAGTCCAGGTGAGTATCATGATAACGTGCAGGTGTGCGTAATGATGAATCCCAGGACCGGTGGTTAATATCTGTTGCTCGTGTTTCTTGGCCCAAGCAAGTCTCTTGTTTTTATTGGCGTCCTTTAGTAGTGGGTTCTTTGCAGCAATTCGACCATGTGGCCTGATTCATGCAGTCTCCTCTGAACAGTTGATGTTGAGATGTGTCTGTTACTTGTACTCTGTGAAGCATTTATTTGGCCTGCAATCTTAGATGCAGTTAACTCTAATCAACTTATCCTCTGCAGCAGAGGTAACTCTGGGTCTTCCGTTCCTGTGGTGGTCTTCATGAGAGCCAGTTTCATCATAGCGCTTGATGGTTTTTGCGACTGCACTTGAAGAAACTTCCAAGGTTCTTGAAATTTTCCTCATTGACTGACCTTCATGTCTTAAAGTAATGATGTACTGTCATTTATCTTTGCTTATTTGAGCTGTTCCATAATATGGACTTGGTATTTTACCACATAGGACTATCTTCTGTATACAACCCCTACCTTATCACAACACAACTGATTGGCTCAAACGCATTAGGAAGGAAAGAAATTCCACAAATGAACTTTTAAGAGGGCACACCTGTTAATTGAAATGCATTCCAGGTGACTACCTCATGAAGCTGGTTAAGAGAATGTGTAAAGCTGTCATCAAGGCAAAGGGTAGCTACTTTGAAGAATCTCAAATCTCAAATATATTTTGATTTGTTTAACACTTTTTTTGGTTACTACATTATTCCATATGTGTTTTTTCATAGGTTTGATGTATTCACTGTAATTTTAGAATGTAGAAAATAGTAAAAATTAATAAAAACCCTTGAATGAGTAGATATGTCCAAACTTTTGACTGGTGCTGTATTTCTGTTAAAGCCAAGTAGCTCCCATATAACTCAACTTTTAATTTCAGAGGAATATGAGAGGAGGCTCAATGTCGATACAGGGTGAATTGTAGTCATAACTAGCTGGGTGAGGCGGAGGGAGAGAAGAGGGGGAGGGAGGTGGGAAGGGGCACAATCCATGTTCTCTTCTGAGTGAAGGAATCGAGGGGGAAAGAACAGAATCTTACCGTCACGGCATGAAATTCTAATGAGAGAACAAGTGAAGAGAGACGATGGTTGAGGATGTGCGCGGCATGCCATCAGGCTGCATTATGCTTTTGAGCTATTTCAATTCTGTAAAGTCATGGTAGGGAATGGGTTCGACAACCCAATCAAATTACCTTTTAATAAGAATTTGACAAAGCAGTATGTTGAGAAATTGAAAGGGGTGAGTTATATCCTGCTGGTTTACAAGGAACAAAGAACAGAGGGTGGATTTTGTTTTTATTTCAATTTATCTGTAACAATTTTGATTGTGGGATGTGTTGGTGGTTTTGCTGCAGTTTGTGTGTGTGTGAGTGAGAGAGAGCATAGATTGATAATTTCTTCACAATATCCTAAAACACAATTACTAACATTCAAGCATTCCATTTCAGACAGAATGGTGGCCTTTAACATTGACAACTGTAAACAACATCTTTAAGGTGTAGAGAGAGAGAAAGAGGGTGAATTCTGTAGTGCAGTACTCCAACAAACGCCTCAAAGATCCGTCCTTGGGCAGCAGCTTTCCAGCGTTTCCACTACATATCAGGTATGAATCGTGTGAGGATCAGAGAGCGACAGGCACAGCTGTGGTTCTGGGAGACAGGAGGCTCCACAAAATTCCCAAAGCTTACTCAGATTTGATTTTATGACAAAAGCCCTAGAATGTAATGGAAGGAAATTATGATAGTTGAGGAAAATACTTGAGAAAATAAGTTTTGTTGAATATTACGTGTTAGAGTACCACTATCAACCAACAAACAAACATTGTAGAGTAACGGAATGCACATGTATTCTTAACGATAGCAATATATTAAAACATGAGGATGATGGTATTCTCAAGTAGTATTGAAGTATTTCTCAAGTAGAACATACATTGAGGGAAAAAATGTGTTTGATACCCTTGCTGATTTTGTACGTTTGCACACTGACAAAGAAATGATCAGTCTATAATTTTAATCGTGGGTTTATTTGAACAGTGAGACGGAATAACAACAACATGCAGGTCAAAAATGTTATGAATTAATTTGCAGTTTAATGAGGGAAATAACTATTTGACCCCTCTGCAAAACATGACTTAGTACTTGGTGGCAAAACCCTTGTTGGCAATCACAGAGGTCCGACGTTTCTTGCAAACCACCAGGTTTGCACACATCTCAGGAGGGATTTTGTCCCACTCCTCTTTGCAGATCTTCTCCCAGCTCCCACCACAGATTTTCTATGGGATTAAGGTTTGGAGACTGGCTCGGCCACTCCAGGACCTTAATGAGCTTCTTCTTGAGACACTCCTTTGTTGCCTTGGCCATGTATTTTGTGTCATTGTCATGCTGGAATACCCATCCACGACCCATTTTCAATGCCCTGGCTGAGGGAAGGAGGTTCTCACCCAAGATTGACGGTACATGGCCCCGTCCATCGTCCCTTTGATGCGGGGACGTTGTCCTGTCCCCTTAGCAGAAAAACACCCCCAAAGCATAATGTTTCCTCCTCCGTGTTTGACGATGGGGATGGTGTTCTTGGGATCATAGGCAGCATTCCTCCTCCAAACACGGCGAGTTGAGTTGATGCCAAAGAGCTACATTTTGGTCTCATCTGACCACAACACTTTCACCCAGTTGTCCTCTGAATCATTCAGATGTTCATTCGCAAACTTCAGACGGGCATGTATATGTGCTTTCTTGAGCAGGGGCTGCAGGATTTCAGTCCTTCACAGTGTAGTGTGTTACCAATTGTTTTCTTGGTGACTACGGTCCCAGCTGCCTTGATCATTGACAAGATACTCCCATGTAGCTCTGGGCTGATTCCTCACCGTTCTCATGATCATTGCAACTACACGAGGTGAGATCGTGCATGGAGCCCCAGGCCGAGGGAGGTTGACAGTTCTTTTGTGTTTCTTCCATTTGCGAATAATCGCACCAACTGTTGTCATCTTCTCACCAAGCTGCTTGGCGATGGTCTTGTAGCCCATTCCAGCCTTGTGTAGGTCTACAATATTTTCCCTGACATCCTTGGAGAGCTCTTTGGTCTTGGCCATGGTGGAGAGTTTGGAATCTGATTGATTGATTGCTTCTGTGGACAGGCGTCTTTTATACCGGTAACAAACTGAGATTTGGAGCACTCCCTTTGAGTGTGCACCTAATCTCAGCTCGTTACCTGTATGAAAGACACCTGGGAGCCAGAAATCTTTCTGATTAAGAGGAGGTCAAATACTTATTTCCCTCATTAAAATGCAAATCAATTTATAACATTTTTTAACATGCGTTTTTCTGGATTATTTTGTTGTTATTCTGTCTCACTGTTCAAATAAACCTACCATTAAAATTATAGACTGATCATTTCTTTGTCAGTGGGCATGGTACCTGGTACTTGATTATTTTTCACAGTGGTCATTTGATTTTCCCTTCCATCTGGAGAATAGTTTGAATTGTAGGAAAATGCAGGAGAAATTCTGCTCTGTTTTATATTTTGTGAAGAATTTCCGTGTTACCTGAATGTAGGATGTTCCCTTTCCTGTACTTGATTTAGCAAGCAGAGAAAGACATGAAAACCTTGTCCTTGACCTCTGTGTGATTTCTATGATTGACAGGTTTCCCCCTCAAACTAAATGACTATATTTCCCCTCTGGGAAGGATTAGAGAGGATGACTTAAGCTCGGGGTATAAGCTTGCTCTGTCGTTCTGTACCTGAGAGGGACAGACTCATTCACACACACGCAATGCACATACACACTCGCAAACACGCACACACAAGTGTACACACACACCTTTTACTTGACAGCACGTGTCCCACTCTGCCAATCAAGGTGTCCCAATTTGGCAGTTCTGGAAAGCACCTTTTCTGAAAGTGTCCCTCTTTACCAATACTCACCCTACACCCGAGCAGTCACACACACACACACACACACACACACTCTTACATTTTACTTGACAGCATGAACACTGTATAAGGTATTGCCAAGAATTGTGTAATTACTTACTTTAACCTTTAAGCCAAAAGCAAGCAGGCGTACATGTGTTGCCTGTTGTGGTTAAATAATATACAGGAGTGAATAAAACCACTTTCTGGCTATTAGTTCCTGTTATATCACAACTCAAACATGTCAATCTACACACAATACCCCATAATGACAAAGCAAAAACCCGATGGTCACTCTGACAGAACTCGAGTTCCTCTGTGGAGCACTCTACCAATTAGGCCTTTATGGTAGAGTGGCCAGATGGAAACCACTCCTCAATAAAAGGCACATGACAGCCAGCTTAAAGGACTCTCACACCATGATAAACAAGATACTCTGGTCTGATGAAACCAAGACTGAACTCCCTACGGTGAAGCATGGTGGTGGCAGCAATCATGCTGTGGGGATTTCAGCGGAAGGGACTGGGAGACTAGTCAGGATCGAGGGAAATATGAATGGAGCAAAGTACAGAGAGATCCTTGATGTAAAACCTGCTCCAGAGCGCTCAGGATCTTAGACAGGGGTGAAGGTTTACCTTCCAAAAGGACAATGACCCTAAGCACACAGCCAAGACTACGCAGGAGTGGCTTGAGTGGACTAGCCAGAGCCCAGACTTGAAACCGATCAAACATCACTGGAGAGAGCTGAAAATAGCTGTGCAGCAATGCTCCCCATCCAACCTGACAAAGCTTGAAAGGATCTGCAGAGAAGAATGGAAACAACTCCCCAAATACAGGTGTGCCAAGCTTGTAGTGACATAACCAAGGAGACTTGAGGCTGTAATCACTGCCAAAGGTTTTTCAACAAAGTACTTGACTACATAATAATGGCACCAGAGGGGATGGCTGTCATTTAATAGGCTCCTAACCACCTGTGCTATTTTGTTTGTTTTTTCACAACTTATTTTGTACATAAAGTTGCTGCTACCGTCTCTTAAGACCGAAAACAGCTTCTGGACATCTGAACAGCTATTACTTACCTCGAACTGGACAAAGATTTGTTTTTTAAAATTAGGAGTCCGACAACATCTTTTCCCCCTCAATAGACTGAAAATATTTGCCATGGGTTCCCAGATACTCAAAATGTTATACAGCTGCACCATCGAGATCATTCTGACCACTTGCATCACCGCCTGGCATGGCAACTGCTCGACATCCGACCATAAGGTACTACAGAGTGCGTACGGCTTAATAAATCACTGTGGCCAATCCAGGACAGAGTCAGAGGAAGGCCCCCCAAAAGATTCAAAGACTCCAGTCAGTCATAGACTGTCACCGAAGTCATAGACTGTTCTCTCTGCTACCGCACGGCAAGCGGTACCGGAGTGCCAAGACTATGTCCAAAAGCACCCTTAACAGTTTCTACCCCCAAACTATACGACTGCTGAACAATTAATCAAATGGCCACCCGGAATATTTATATTGACCCCCCCCCTTGTTTTTAAACTGCTGCTACTCACTGTTTATTATCTATGCATAGTCACTTTACCCCTACCTACATGTACAAATTACCTCGACTAACCTGTACCCCCACACATTGACTCGGTACCTGTACCCCCTGTATATAGCCTCGTTATTCTTCGCTCTGGATAAGAGCGTCTGCTAAATGACTTAAATGTAAATGTAAATGTATTGTTTTACTTTTATTACATTTTTTACATTAGTTTATTTTGTAAATATTTTCTTAACTCTATTTATTGAACTGCATTGTTGGTTAAGGGCTTGTAAAAGTAAGCATTTCACGGTAAGGTCTACATTCGGCGCATGTGACAAATACAATTTGATTTGAGTAAAGGGTCTCAATACTTGATATTTCAGCTTTCTATTTGTAATAAATTTGTTAAAAATGTCTAAAAACCTGTTTTTGCTTTGTCATTAGGATGTATTGTGTGTAGACTGATGAGGAAAATGTTTTTTGAAACTATTTTAAAATAAGGCTGTAACATAACAAAATGTGGGAAAAGTCAAGTGGTGTGAATACTGTCCGAATGCGCAGTATGTACATATATAACTCAATGACCTTGTACCCCTGCACATCGACTTGGTACTTGGTACTCCCTGTATATACTGTAACCATGTTATTTTTTACTTGTTATTGTTATTCATTTTTCACAATGTATTTATTCCTCATGTCACTATTTCTGTTTTTATCTTTAACTCTGCATTGTTGGAAAAGGACCCCTTAAGTAAGCATTTCACTGTTAGTCTACACCTGTTGTTTACGAAGCATGTGACAAATACAAATTGTTTTGAATTTCACCACACTCGTCATTATCATATTTCCCAGCATGCTCTATTGCAGGTTGATTTTCCAAGTTGTTTGTTTCAGTAACTGTGTTTTTGCCTGAACATTGATTGGTTGATTTTATGTTATGTTACACAAAGATAAATAACATAAATTTCTCTAAACTAATCCAATCTGTTACTAGTTGGACTTCAGTTAAGCCAGTTAAAAACAAATTCTTATTTACAATGATGGCCTGAAAACAGCGGGTTAACTGCCTTGTTCAGGGGCAGATATTTTAAATACTTTGTCAGGTCGGGGATTCAATCAAGCAACCTTTCAGTTACTGGCCCAATACTCTTAACCACTAGGCTACCTGCCACTACCTTATTGCACCCATTACTGAAATGGTTGTTCCAGTTTAGATGATTTCACCTATAAATCCACCGTACTCTGGCTGTCATTGAAAGTGACGAGAGTGTAGAGGGAAGCGGTGTGGTGGGGATGGTTGGTTGTCAATTGCAAAAAGAGGGATACGTGCTCCACTAGCTCAGAGACGGAACCTGACGAGAGTGAAGATGAAGTACCTGTAGTGAGGACTGCCGAGTTTGGACATGATAAAGAAGAATATGGCCCAGTAGGCTTGACATTATTGGTTTCAGGGTGGGTGTGAAAAGAGTTGGGTGCAGTTGAGTCAGTGAAGGTTACCTGTAGTGGACTTGTGATATTTGTTTGTGTCTCCTCTGATCAGAGGGAGCAGGTGTTTCATGTCACGTAACTTGGGTCAAGATCAGTTTCTTGCTTTGCTCTTAGGAACAGGGCACCATTGAAAGGAGTGATTTCTGGAGTAGCGTTGTGTAGAGATGGAAAAATTGAAGTTGAAGATTCCTGGTGTTTGTTAGGCCAGCCGTTTGGTGCATCGCAGATCCGGTGGAGAGCTTGGTGAAACAGAGGAGTCACTGTCAGTCCTTTTGAGTTTTCAGTCAGAATCTCTACCCGACAAAGTCATGTTAGGATATATCAGTTATCCTGTTAGAGCTTTTGTGCAGAATCCACTGTGCTGTTTCAGGTGCAATGTTTATGGTCATGTCACAGCAGTGTGTAGTAGAGAGAATCCAAGATGTGGGAAGTGTGCAGGAGGGCATGGGACAGAGGAATGTGTAGTTTTGGTGGATAAAATTGTGTGTTAACTGTAGGGATGCCCATGTTGCTGGGGGTCGGAAGTGTCCGGTGCGAGAGAGGCAGGTTGAAGTGGCAAGAGTCAGAGTATTGCAGAGAGTGTCGTATGCTGAGGCAGCGAAGAGAATAGAGGAGGATGGGTCAAGGGTGCGGGATCCTGAGAGGATTCCAGTGAGTAGTATATTTGTGCCAGCACAGAGGGATGGGCCAACAAGTGATTTATGCTTCAGTAAGGTTGGCTTATTAGCGTTCATTGCAATGGTTATCAACTGTACCGCAGAAATGATATGTAAATCACAGAAAATAGATGTTGTGGTGGCAGCTGCAGAGATGTGTTTGGGTATACGAGATTTGACTTGCAGGGTGTGGTGAGGTGGTGTGGTGTCCTGTCCTCCCAGGCCGTTGGCATGATGCAGGAGGAGATAGGGTCAAAGTAGTGGAATCGGGTAGTGTAAGTGGTGGTGTCTAGGTCTATATTTCACTTTCTTAGGTAGGTCGTGACTGGCCTACTCCAGTGCAGTGGGTGGCGGTTTATACACCTAAAAGTTGGATGTGATCGGCCAGCCTAATTCCAAAGAAGAAGAAGTAAGTCTGAATGCAAGTTGCTGGTGATTAAAAGTTCCAGTTGTTGGATATCCTCACTCTGTCTGGATTCCAATAGTAATTACATATCACTTTGAAAGCCAGCGTAATGTGATTCTGGTCTGATGTTTACCTTTATTTAACCAGGCAAGTTAGTTAAGAACAAATTCTTATTTTCAATGACGGCCTAGGAACAGTGGGTTAACTGCCTGTTCAGGAGCAGAACGACAGATTTGTACCTTGTCAGCTCGGGGGTTTGAACTTGCACCCTTCCGGTTACAAGTCCAATGCGCTAACCACTAGGCTACCCTGCCGCCCTGTAAGGTAAGGAAAATAGTTTGTGAACGTTAGCTAACATATTCCATTTGACTTGTGTTAGCCACAACTGTTCGTTAACGTTAGGGGACGTGTAGGCTTTCTATTACATGTACATACAGTTTGATTATTGCCTCTAACTCACCTCTGGAGCTTCCTAACACCGCTGTGATAGGATATAACTAGGCCCTCAAAGAAAGGCCTTGTAATGTATTGTTATAAAGATTTACATTTTAAAGACTAACAAGGCAGGTGTCACGCCCTGACCTTAGAGCTTTTTAGGTCTCTTTTTTGGTTTGGTCAGGGTGCGATTTGGGTGGGCATTCTATGTTCCCTTTTCTATGTTTTTGTATTTCTTTGTTGTGGCTGGGTATGGTTCTCAATCAGGGACAGCTGTCTATCGTTGTCTCTGATTGGGAACCATACTTAGGTAGCTTTTTCCCACAGGGTTTTTTGTGGGTAGTTAATGTCTGTTTAGTGTTTTGCACCTTTCAGGACGGTTTCAGTTATTCCCTTTGTTATTTTGTTATAGTGTTCAGTTTTAATAAAGAAAGCATGAACACTTACCACACACCGCTTTGGTCCGATGATTCCTCTTCCTCAGACGACGAATACCGTTACAGCAGGAGGAACCGTTCATAGAGGGTTCTAGGAAGTACCCTTCAAAGGAAAAAAATGGTTCTTGGTAGAACTATTTATAAAGGGTTTATAGAAAGAACCCGTTAAAGGTAAAAGGGTTCTCGGTAGAACCATTCATACAGGATTCTAGGAAGAATCTTTAGATGATAAAGGGGTTATAGTAGAACCATTTAAAGAGGAAAAATAATAATATAGGGAGGTGGCATCACAGAAAGGCCTTGGATCCACTACTGCATGTCTTTGTAGCTTGTCTGTGAAAAGCTGGCTGAAATAATAATTGGTACAGTAAGTTTTGAGAAGTTGGGTGTAGGTAATGGAGATTTGAAAGGCTGTCTAGCCTCTAAAACAGCTCTGAAGGGTTATGCAGACTTGATGGTCCTAAATGACCCAGCTTGAAGTTCAAATCTGCTCCCGAGTGGCACAGCGGTCTAAGGAACTGCATCTCCGTGCTAGAGGCATCACTACAGACCCTGGTTTGATTCCAGGCTGTATCACAACCGGCCATGATTGAGAGTCCCATAGGGTGGCCCAGCGTCGTCTGGGTTAGGGTTTTGCTGGGGTAGGCTGTCATTGTAAATAAGAATTTGTTCTTAACTGACTTGCCTAGTTAAATAAAGGCTAAGTAAAACAATTAAAAAAACATTTCATGAAGAACAAAGTGGAGTATTTGGAAAAATACTTCACAATTGTCCTTGTCATTCAGGAACAATTCAGATGTGTAAGTGCAAAGCATATTGTTCTGCTTTTTGTTGTCATCAACACGTGTAAAATCCATGGTGTAAAATTCTTAAAATACTTTTCCAAAACTTTTGGTGCATGTGTGATTGTGTATGTGTGCATGTGTTTGTGATTGTGTGCAGTGCATCCACATGTGTGTCTGTGCGCGCAACTGATGTGGGTGGTTTCACAAAAACTTTGAGATTATGGTTCAACAAGCCCTTGCTACACCATGTTGCAGAGCTTGCTACATACACCATGTTGCTCCCATCCAAAATAGATGGCGACGGAGGAGCTAAGTTTATAGTGTGCCAGTTGGTTTTGTTTACCTGGGTAAAAACATATCCAAGTGCGTCCCAAATGGCACCCTATTTCCTTATAGTGCACTACTTTTGACCAGGGCACACAGGGCTCTGGTCAAAAGTATAGGGAATATGGTGCCATTTGGGATGCAAGCCACACTGGAATGACCTCAAACCATTTGTATGTCTCTTTGTGTGCCATCCACTCAGTGTAAAGCATCTTTGCTAGCAGCTCTACAATATACAATGCCACCACCCAATGCACAAGCCATGGCCTTATTAACAGACTAGAGATAATGATTAAACATGAATGGAGAGACACAATGCATGGAGAGTGAGCAGGTTATTTTCAGTGTAATGAGGTTGTTTATGTACAAAGCCCAAGAGGATCCCTCCATATGTACAGAATAAATGTACCAGACACAATCTCAAGGTCTCTGTACTGTGAAAAGAGCTTGGAGCATCTGTAAAAGCACTATATAATTAAGATGTGTTATTATAATATACAGGTGAATCCATCTGGCATAGATGTGTTATTACAATACGAAGGGTTTAGCCCTCTGACATAGATTTGTTATTACAATATGAAGGGTTTAGCCCTCTGACATAGATTTGTTATTACAATATGAAGGGTTTAGCCCTCTGAGATAGATTTGTTATTACAATATGAAGGGTTTAGCCCTCTGACATAGATTTGTTATTACAATATGAAGGGTTTAGCCCTCTGACATAGATTTGTTTTTATAATATACAGGTTTAGCCCTCTGACATAGATTTGTTATTACAATATGAAGGGTTTAGCCCTCTGACATAGATTTGTTTTTATAATATACAGGTTTAGCCCTCTGACATATATTTGTTTTAATAATATACAGGTTTAGTCCTCTGACATATATTTGTTTTAATAATATACAGGTTTAGCCCTCTGACATAGATTTGTTTTAATAATATACAGGTTTAGCCCTCTGACATAGATTTGTTTTAATAATATACAGGTTTAGCCCTCTGACATAGATTTGTTTTTATAATATACAGGTTTAGCCCTCTGACATAGATTTGTTTTTATAATATACAGGTTTAGCCCTCTGACAGATTTGTTTTTATAATATACAGGTTTAGCCCTCTGACATAGATTTGTTTTTATAATATACAGGTTTAGCCCTCTGACATAGATTTGTTATTACAATATGAAGGGTTTAGCCCTCTGACATAGATTTGTTATTACAATATGAAGGGTTTAGCCCTCTGACATAGATTTGTTATTACAATATGAAGGGTTTAGCCCTCTGACATAGATTTGTTATTACAATATGAAGGGTTTAGCCCTCTGACATAGATTTGTTATTACAATATGAAGGGTTTAGCCCTCTGACATAGCATACTACAGAATGACAACCTTGTTCTGGATATTTTCCAAACCTGTCTTTATAGCACTACAACCAATGTCATCACAAATAAAAGTCACATTGTCCATTTCTAGTGAGTCAGTGGAGATTCACTCTGATTTGAACCTTTCACTCGTATGTTGGTCCTGGTCAGTTCCTGGATGGGAGACCAGATGCTGCTGGAAGTGGTGTTGGAGGGCCAGTAGGAGGCACTCTTTCCTCTGGTCTAAATAAATATCCCAATGCCCCAGGGCAGGGATTAGGGACACTGCCCTGTGTAGGGTGCCGTCTTTCGGATGGGAGGTTAAACGGGTGTCCTGACTCTCTGAGGTCATTAAAGATCCCATGGCACTTATCGTAAGAGTAGGGGTGTTAACCCCGGTGTCCTGTCTAAATTCCCAATCTGGTCCTTAAACCATCACGGTCACCTAATAATCCCCAGTTTACAATTGTCTCATTTATCCCCCTCCTCTCCCATGTAACTATTCCCCAGGTCGTTGCTGCAAATGAGAATGTCTTCTCAGTCAACTTACCTGGTAAAATAACGGATAAATTAAAATAAACAAAAATTCACAGACTGTATTTCACTGTGTTTCACTCACTATTTCAGATCTGGGGTACTGATACTAGATACATTTTCCCTTTTAGATCATATATAAGATTGGATAGGGAACCTTGAGCCGAGATACACACTCCTACTCTAAGATGTTTTTTGAATAGTGGCACTGAGACACATTTGACATCTTCTGGCTTTATTTGAGTTTCACACTGTTGACAGTTAGTTCATATTGGTGACAATCACGGTGTTTAATTCAAAAGTTCCACAGGTATCTATAGCAATAGCATCGTGCAATTAGACATCAAATAACAAAGTGTTCTGGTAAGTGGTAACCGTATGCTTGTCCTCATTTACAGTTTCTATGTATGTCTGCTGCCGTGCTGGATGGGATCTGGTGCTAAAATGTAGCTTACACTCCCAGCTCTTAGACGTTTGTGAAGGCAAATAGGAAGCTAGGGTGTCTTAAACACATTTATGCTAAATAAGGATATGCAATTTACCCACCAGTTTGAAAAAGCTGTAGATGACCACGTATCAAGTGTCTCACAAAATCCATGTCAACATCTTCACGGGTGGCAAAAAAACAACAACCGAAATCTCCCTTTCTTTCTTTGAAGGTCAATTGCAACTGTCTGAAACCCTAACATGCTGACCACACCGCTCGCGTCGCAAAATAAATGTACACATACATGTTATTCAGTCATTGTACCCACACTGCTAGCGCGAGAGAGCGAGTGTCTGCGTGGCCAGGCCCTAAAATAGAAATTGGTTATTGGTTATTTTTGTGACGCTCAATGAGCAGCAAGTACGGCCTCTCCCATCTCATCTTTGGTTTTTAGGAGCATATACCCACGTGGGTGATTGATGAACTTAGGTCCACTCTCCAGTTGGTTGTAATAATGCTGTAAATAAAATTGGTTACCAACCGCCATATAAAGTCCAAAGAAGAAAGAGAAGGCTGAAGGAAGGAGAGATGATGAGAAACAAATTCGGTTCATCATTTTATCTGTGGATTATTTGTCGGAGTAAAGGACCTTGTGCATTTCAGGTAAAATAACCCGAAATAATACTTATTTCCCTCATTAAAATGCAAATCAATTTATAACATTTTTGACATGCGTTTTTCTGGATTCTTTTGTTGATATTCTGTCTCTCACTGTTCAAATAAACCTACCATTAAAATTATAGACGGATAATTTCTTTGTCAGTGGGCAAACGTACAAAATCAGCAGGGGATCAAATACTTGTTTTCCTCACTGTATTTACTCAGGGACTTGGCAAGAAAATTGACCTCTGACTTCATAACTTGACAACATGGCTGCCCTCAAATGAAACTGCTTTTCTTCCAAATTCTGAGAGACATCTTTGTCCTTTTTGCAAAGATGAAGATTTACTAGTTCTGAGAGAAAAAGACTTAGACTTCCCACTTCAATGTGATTCACAGCCTATGGCCATAACCTATATTTCTCCATCACTATGTGAGAGTAGAAACCCAGCCAGGCATGAGGAGGGCCGTCGTCTTTTTATCAAGTAAAGTCAAACAGTGACATCATGCTGATTCATAGCCCTCCATATTTTCTCTGAGTTTTCTATTAGCCTGCCAGACATGGGTTCAAATACTATTTGAAATCATTTACTGTACATACATACTGTATCTGTGCTAGATTAAGCTTGCCTGTTGCAATGGAACCAATAGAAAAGTCTCGCAGTACACCTGGCACTTCAGGGCAGGCTAAAGCAAAAGCTCAAAGTATTTTAAAGATTTAAAATGGTATTTGAACCCAGTTCTGGACCCTGCTCCAACATGCCATGAGAGTTCAGCGAAAACAGAAAATGCACCCACTCCAGGGCGAGAAGAATAGAGAGGAACAGAAAGCAGAAAGCGTAAAAAGTATGTTTTGTTCAAACCAGGTCATGCGATGGCGATGCTAGTCAGATATACAGTGGGAGGAGAGGCAGCTTTTATCTTTCACCACTGCTTTACAGTACCTTTCATGCATTCTTTGGATTCACTGAGCATGTTGTGAGGACTACAGGTTGTTCAAATAGGGAAGGCAAAAGGCATTTTGGATGTGTGAGATTACAGTTACAGATGTCAGTATATATGTTTTACTATTATAAGCAGAATGCATGTTTTATTAATTAATATCTTATATTATAACATGTTTACTAGATTTTTTAAATTGCCTTAAGCACTTAGTGTATGTCTCTGAAATGACTCATCGGGTCGGTGTATAGCTGTAACTAGATGCAGTGTCATTGAGAAGGACACCACAGAAGATAAAAATGGATTGACTGATGGTTTCTACCATGGATTAAGTTGAATGACTTTTACTCCTAGCTGGCTCCATATCTCTCCCCTCTCTCTCCCTCTATCTCTCTCTCTCCCTCTATCGTCTTTCTCATCCCTGTTGTCAACATAGAGAATCTCTGTCCTATCACAGTTCTCTCAAAAATCAATGGAGTGATTTTCTCTCTTGGCTTTATAATTTTGCCAATGCATATACTTACTGTGACATTCCATCACCCTCTCAGAGAGAAAAACTTTTAAGAATGTAATTATTGGCATCTGAGAAAATGGTGCCAGCAGAAGAAGAATCTGTGCAGTAATCAGTTTTAAACGTATTTCCTAATCCTCTCCCAGTCAGTTCCAGCTTTTAAATGTGCTTGAAGTGAAACATCATAAAACTACCATTCATCTACTGTGGCTTCTACTGCTCAAGTCTCCTTCTTGTCATTGTGAAAAAGGGGAAAACTTCAGGGATAGTTAAAAAAAAAAAGAAACCTCCCAGAAACTTGGACTCAAAAGTATAAATCAAAGTTTAAAAAATTCGAACCATTTATCAACTTCACTCTACATCGACAATACTTCTGAACTTCAAAACAAACATGGTACACAGCCATAATCACATAGATATGATCTGTGATTTGGAGTTATGTTTCATCTTGCTGATTCTAATTGCTATAGTTGTTTGACTTTAACGTTTTGACACGCATGGTAATATGTACCATTTCTGTAAACAACGCCAATCCCTCTTTTCCACCTACCCCCTCCTTTACTTTTTCTCTGTCTCTCTCTTTACATCACATTCTCCGAGGGGTTGGAAGTGAACCTATGCAATTACATGTACATTTAGAGTGCAAAGACATCTCTGCAGTGAAATATATAGATGGTCAGGATTGATAGAAAATCACGGGTAAATTACCCTGTCTGAATCCCCTGAATCCTCTGAATCCTTGTATCTAGTCAAGACAAAAGCACTGGGCTCCTTTATCAATATTCTGTATTTTCAAATGATATACAGGAACGCTTTTGTTTTCGCCCCACTTTTAGAACTTTAAGAAAACCCATTCCAAAAATAAATATGGGTTTGCAGTAAATAAGTAGCAAATGTATATTTTGAAGGAGAAAAACAAGCACCAGAGATGCAATGTTATGAGGCAAAAGTATGGTCATTGTAATGTGTATTCAAATAGTTTCCCCTCCGCAAAACACTATTTGAGAATCCAGTAGCCTTCATTATCAGCATGGACCTAAATCATACCAGAAACGTTTCTTAGGTTTAGATAAGGCCAGGAAGGTAAATATAACGTTCATACTCTTTCCACCACCACTTCCCCCTCGCTGTGACCTCTTATTGTTGCCTTCAATCTCAGTGGAAATGATTATTTTTCTATCCTTTACCCCTGGTCCTTGTTCGTGCTCCTGCTGTTTTTAAACTAAAGCGGTATTGAAGATTGTATTTTGTTCAATGTCCTTTCTCGTATTCGAGAGGCATAGAACATTTTAATCAGCTGCTCTTCTCTTCCCATCACAGGGTTGTGTTGCTAATTAAATTCCCCCCGACTACTGAAGGAGGTGACCCTGTTTCATCAGCTAACCTGAATATTGTCAATCATCCAAAAGCCTTCTTACCCATGTGCTGCTGGATGGAGCATATTACTCGAACCATGAGAAAGTGATCTATTTATCGAAGTATTTTCCTTTGGAAAAAGCAGGCTAAGAGAAAGAAGCATAAATACGTAAAGACACGGTAACACCACTATGGAACACTAACAGGCAATGGGAAAGAAAAACAGAAAGGCAGTCCGATATAATCATCCTCACTCTTGTGATCCTCTATAGGTGGATCCCTTTGAATAACCATTTTTTTGGTTCCAGGTAGAGCACTTTTGGGTTCCATGTAAAACCCTTTTCTACATTGAACCCAAAGTAGTTTTACCTGGAACCAAAAAGAGTTTTCCTAAGGGACAGCCCAAGAACCCTTTTGGAACCCTTTTTTTCTAAGAGTGTACAGTATGAGACAGGTAAACGAGAGACAGCTTCTCTGATAGAACCCTGGGAATTGAATGTACTGTCTCCTATCTTATTATTGGATGAAATGTAAGAAATATAAAACAACATTGTGGTGGTTGTTGACAGTCACCAGTAAATATAGGATTATGGGTAATATATATAACAGAGGGCATCCATACAATGGCAACCTTGTGTCTGTAGGACTTGCCCAAGGTGCCTGCCTCCCTCTCCCAAGGTGCAGTGACATTGTTCAAAACGGTGCGAGCTGGCAAACTGAATACACAGACAAATGTCTGAAATCTAGCAATAGCTCACTTCTAAGAAATGGGGCTACACATTCAGTGCTAAGCGCTCAAAATGTACTTTTGGGTGTCAGGGAAAATGTATGGAGTAAAAAGTACATTATTTTCTTTAGGAATATAGCGAAGTAACAGTAAAAGTTGTCAAATATATAAATAATATATAAATAGTAAGGTAAAGTATAGATACAGAAAAAAAAGCATAAGTAGTACTTTAAAGTATTTTTACTTAGGTACTTTACACCACTGGCACTATTTACAAAATATTATTCCCATAACCATGAAATGTTTGGTCAAACATCCATATTTTTTATGCTATAGGGGTTAGGGTTTTGATGGAATACTGGGAGGATGGGATAGGTCAAGGAGAGTAGGACACCTTCTGTGTGTGTGTGTGTGTGCGCGTCCATAAGAGTGTCTATATTTGTCTGTCTGTCTTGTCTGTCTTGTCTGTCTGTCTGTCTGTCTGTCTGTCTGTCTGTCTGTCTATGCGTGTGCGCAAACGAGAGAGATGAAAGTCTAGCCCGATTTCAAGGTAGACTGCCCCTGATAAATTTAGGAGCTGTAATTCATTCATCACCCAGTTAGTGAATGCATCAGAGATGCCCATTCCTCTTCCCAGATGATGGATCTGTCCTTCAGGGTCTTTGGCCATGACTTTGAAACAAGTCTGCTGAACATGATTTCCTCAACAAATCTACAGGCTGGCAGACATCTTGTGATCTTCTTGAGTGTATCCCAAATGGCCGCCTATTACCTATATAGTACACTACTTTTGACCAAAGCCCTATCAAAAGTAGTGCACTATATAGGGGATAGGGGGCCATTTTGGATGCAGGCAGGGTAATTAAAATTTGGCTGTGTTAGTTGTTCACATGAATTATAATCAAATGAAGGAAACGATGGTCTTGAAAAAAACGATACTGTCACTCTTTCTACTAAAGAGAGTGGGTTCTTATATACCTATTTCCTTTCTGAAAGGAGACTATAATAAAAATGTATAAAAACCAATTGATGCATTCACGCTCAATGCTAAGTATTGATCCTTGACTTTAGTGGAAGAAATCTTATTGCCGCTGTAAATCTAGCATGAATGCATATGTGACTACAGGCTCTCAAGTTCACATCAATGACCCCTCCACTAGCTAACTACATCACTGTCATGGGACCAGAACAATCTAAGAAAATTTATATTTAATTAGGAAGGAAAAACTATACTGAAATTGCATTGGTTGAAGCAATGAAACACCAGTGTTTATCCCAAATGGCACCCTAGTCCCTAAATAGTGCACTACTTTTGACCAGTGCCATATGGGCCCTGGACAAAAATTGTGCACTAAATAGGTAGCAGGGTACCATTTGGGAACCACCCCAGGTAAAGGAATGTAACATGTTGCCTTGAAGGGTGAGTGAGTGAGTGGGTGTCGGTAGGTGGGAAATGAAGGCAGGTGCCGCGGACCAACCAACCAAGTATCATTAAGAGTAGAACCATCTGCCATAAATTCAATTTCTCCAACCTTCGATCTGTTCTTCCCTCCATCCATCAAGGAGTGGGAAGGAGGAGAAGGAGTGAGGGATGAGAAGGAGTGAGGGAAGGAGGAAAGGGTGAGTGGTATGCCCTTCAAGCAAAAGGCAAGACACATTGTTCTAGCTCTACACGTGCATGTCACCTCTGGAATAGAAAGATAGACAGCTGAGAATTCTATATATTGTTCTGATAGTGACACATAACTAACCAACAACATTCAACAGCAACAGGCTGTCTGTGACAGATAAATAACCCAATGTTTTAGGCCAATTGGAGACAATATTCTTTTGACAGAAGACAGATAAAGAGGGCCATTTTTGCACTCCAAATGACACCCTATTCTCTACATAGTCCACTACATTTGACCAAAGCCCTATGGGCCCTGGTTAAAAGTACTGCACTTTATAGGGAATAGGGTGCAGTTTGCGACAGAGACATAGTCTGCTATTGATTGGAATACCACTTGGAAATAGCTTAGAAAATACAGCAATACCAGCCAAGCCACTGACTGCCAGTGAGTGCAGAATGTGCATACAGGATGATTGGTTCGGGAATGAAAGTGGTTGTTAGTTACAATTACCCTGAAATCCAAACTGGTATACTCCCTTTCACAGTTGTTAACAGAGTAAATGCTTAGTTACAATGGCCCCGTGACCTGGCTCAACAACTTTCCTCTGCATTTCATCCAGCAGGTTTAAGCTAGTGTTAACTAATGCATTGATTCATGTTTATTAATGTTCCCATATTTAAAAGTTTTACCTTGGTCAGTGTGTTTTCTTCAAATACCCGTGTGGTACCTGGTTCCTGGATCTAGATTTATATGCAAATATCCAATTAGAAATTATAATCCCCTAATGGTCATGGAATGAAAGCAATATGGTCTGCTGTGTTTGCATAACACTAAATACATTATCCTAGTTCCCCCTCAATGGTATTAATTGATGTGAAATTAGCGTCCACGCCTCTCGCTCTGAGCCTATCATTATCAGATGATTACATTGCAGAAAAAAAATGAGACTCCCATTTATTTGAGCGATTTCACACCCCAGAAAGCACAGAACACATATTTGGTGAAAAATGACTAAGCATGGAGCTACTGAGTGATGATAATAAGCTCCTTATTCCATGTCTCATTGGCATCCTGCAGGATTGTATGGAAAGCCGTAATTTACCAACTCGAAATCTAACGTCCAAAGTTTGTTGATTTTCAACGGCTGCGTTTTATTATTAAGTAGTTGAATACATTTTTATAATGCTTAACACAATCTGACTTTGATGAACATTTCATGGTCCCCACACACTCGTCAAACTATTACACCTCATTATGATCAATCTAATCCAAACATGACTAAGATTTCACTCTTTCATCAAGTAAAACAGGGTCAACACACTGAACAAGGCTGTAAATAGTCATTAGAAAAGTCAGGAGAGACGCCATCACATCAGCCGTTTAATAATGTGCTCATATCAACTGTGATTGTTTTTCCCCGAGGGAAGGGCAGTAGCCTCATCACACTCCCCAGCAGCGTATCCCATATCCGTCCCCTTATCCCATCCACTCCTGTCCAGTGGACATGATGTTGCTAATGAGAGGTCAGCTGCGGTGGTGTAATAATGGACGGGCGGGCTGTACGTGTTCAGTACCCCTGGAGGATATATTACTCACAGCTTTAATCGTCACAGCGATAATCATCTGTGGCAGAAACTGCAGGGAGGCAGTTAGCAGTTAGCAGTTACAGCCTATTTTCAAGTCAGCTCACGCTCTCTCTCTCTCTCTCTCTCTCGCTCTCGCTCTCGCTCTGATTAATGATCTTTGTCGGTCTCTAAAGAGGAAGTTGATGGGGGTGAAGGATTGAGGGTGGATATAAAATGGAGGGAGAAGGGGGATTGACAGTCTCAAGATCTGTCTGGGAGTTCCTACATCTTCTCACTGGTCCCCCGTGGGAATCGAACCCACCATGCTAGACCAACTGAGCCACTTAGTTCAGTATGAGAGACATTTGTGTGTTGCCTTTGCAATGTGCTTTGTATGATTATGCCGTCTTACTTTTTTTAATAAGGTGCACAGATGCCAAGTGAATTTCCCCGTGAGGGATAGTAATGTTGTACTGAATTGATTGAATTGAGTTCACATGCTGGTTTGCCTTCATTCCACCTCATTATCATGAAGATCTCACCCCAATGTCTAATTTGAATGTAGATCTATAAGAATCTGTTTCAAACCTGGAAAACTTGATAGATGACTTCCTTCCATTCAATATTAATATCTTGGTATTGGTATTGTGGGGTATTTTATTAGAATCCTGATTAGCTGTTGCGAAAGCAGCAGCTACTCTTCCTGGCGTCCGCACAAAATATGAAACATGACACATTATAGAACACTAATAGACAAGAACAGCTCAAGAACAGAACTACCTAAATGTAAAAACGGCACACATAGCCTACATATCAATACACACTAAATATTGAGGTAAAATAGGGGAGAGGCGTTGTGCTGTGAGATGTTGCTTAATCTGTTTTTTTTTTTAAACTGATTTGCTGTTCACTTGCGCTATGTGATGGGAGTTCCATGCAATAATGGCTTTATATAATACTGTACATTTCCTCAAATTCTTTCTGGATTTTTGGACTGTGAAAATACCCCTGGTGGCGTGTCTGGTGGGGTAAGAGTGTGTGCCAGAGCTATGTGTAAGTTGACTATGCAAACAATTAGGAATTTTCAACACAACGTTTCTTAGAAAAAGAAGCAGTGATGTAGTCAGTCTCTCCTCAACTGTTGGCCCAGAGAGACTGGCATATGCATAGTATTTATATCAGCCCTCTGATTACAACGAAGAGTAAGACAGGCCGCTCTGTTCTGGGCCAGCTGCAGCATAACTAGGTCTTTCTTTGCGGCACTTGACCACATGACTGGACAATAATCAAGATAAGAGTCAACTAGAGCCTGCAGGATTTGCTGTTCTGAGTGGGGTGTCAGAAAAAGCAGAGCATCTCTGTATTATGAACAGATATCCCCGCTCCTTTACAACCATTTAATCTATAGGTTTTGACCATGACAGTTTACTATCTAAGGTAACACTAAGTAATTTTAGTCTCCTCAACAGCCACACCATTTATTATCAGATTCAGAGGTCTATGTCTTCATTAACCAAATGGAGAGCTATGATTAAAACCAGGAGCTCTAGTTGCCACTCCAGATAAATAGATTCTCAGAACAACAACACTCTGTCTTCTACATTCTTTCGGGAAAAAAATGCACACATTCTTTAACAGTCATTCCAAACTGATATATTATCCTTATACACATTTCTGATTTATTTCAACATGTGTGTTGTATCTCAGAAGGGATCTCAGATGGAGCACTGAATCAATAATTGTCATTCTCAGGCAGGCAATTAATTTTGGTGTCAGAGATTTTCTAAATTAATTTATATCACAGGGGAGATGGATGGAGATTATGCTTAATTATGGAAAAGCTGTAATAAAATGAAAATAGAATGAGAACAGAATAGAGTAATATGGAAGGGTCGGAGCTCATCAGCGGAACTTAGAGAACTGTAGAATCTATGATGGGTTCTAACATCTAATCAGACAAAGCCATGAGTCATCATTCCTTATTTTATTCCTCTTCCTCAGCGCTTTACCAGTAGTAAACACAAATGCACTCCTCCTTAATAAACAGTCTGCATCGGACCCCGAAGCTAATCATTCTCAATTTGTCCCATGAACTTCCGACAAGTTAAAAAGAGCTGAGAGCTAGATATAAGGGTTACGTCCCAAATGGCACCCTATTATCTATGTAGTGCACTATTTTGACCAGAGCTCTATGAGCCCTAGTCAAAAGTAGTGCACTACATAGGGAATACGGTGCCATTTGGGACGTAGAAAGCAGCTTGCTTCATGATACCAAGATTGATGTTTGATGGTTTACAGTCAACACTGCAATTAGCATACAGGTTCTTTAGGTCTCTAACATATCTCCTCCTCTCCCCACCGGTGGTAAAAGTAGACTACAGTATAGGGTCTTGGAGGTTTTCACATGGTATCCCACATTACATTTTCAACACCTTGTGGCCTTACGGAAATGAGCAATAAATATTATCTCCGGTAAACTTCGTTACATTACCTATATCCGTATAACAAATTCAGAACCACAGAGATGCAGAAGAAAACAATGAATTTACAACAAGATTGTTCCACTAGGCACTAAATAGGTACAGTATAATTGAAGGTTACCGAGAGTGCTATCAGTGCACTAATGGATTTGATGTAATGGTAGTGAGGCAATCAAGTGAATATATAATACCTTATTATTCAACTTATTACATAATTGTATGATAAGCTTCAAATTATAATTCACATTTGACCTGTTCCCGAGGTGGTGTCAAGTGATTCTATGAATCAACATCTAAATTAGAGCAGAGTTCTGTTCTGTAATTTACTGTACTGTACTGTATTGTAATGTACTATACTGTATGCTGATGTGCTGTGCTGTACTTTACTGTGCTATACTGTACTGTACTATACTGTACTGTATTGTGCTATACTGTACTGTACTGTGCTATATTGTACTGTACTATACTGTACTGTATGTTGATGTGCTGTGCTATGCTTTACTGTGCTATACTGTAATGTACTATACTGTACCGTACTGTGCTATACTGTACTGTACTATACTGTACTGTACTGTACTGTGCTATACTGTACTGTACTGTGCTATACTGTACTGTACTGTGCTATACTTTACTGTACTATACTGTACTGTACTGTGCTATACTGTACTGTACTGTGCTATACTGTACTGTGCTATGCTGTACACTCCTGTACTGTGCTATACTGTACTGTACTATACTGTACTGTGCTAAACTGTACGACATGCTCAGTAAAATAGTACACATGCTACAGCACCTGTGCTGGAATCATATAATAATGGTTCTAAGCAAAAGCAGACCGAACATTTACACGTTTTTGACTGTGAGGTGTTGAGGATGTAGGCTATGCTAGACTGTGCATGGATCTGTGTACGTGCATGTGTGCATGTACACACACACACAAAAATCGTAAAAATTTTAGTCCATCACGCATGTTTTCCATATCCCTTTCCTCTCGTTGTTAGGAAGAATGTAAGCCAACCATGAAGGCTTTGAAGATGCCATATTGCAAAATGAATCTCTTTCAACGGTGTGACAAGTGTGCCCGTACTTTACCCTGCATAGTTTTTGAACTCCATTAATGTTTCATTTCAGATTTTCTAAGCAAGTGAGATTAGAAACGAATAAAACAATGGCATTTACCTTTTTGTTCTACTGTAGATCAAAGGAACATTATGTCATTAATCATTAAAGCAGGTTGACAGCGTCTTTCTATCAGTGGAATATACACTACCCAGTGCTGCTAGATTACAAAATTCATTCAAACTTTTACCACCTTAGATGATTTGTTCCTGCTCTCTGTACCGTCATAACATTGTTCTACTGTGCAGGGAAAATTGCACCAGGAGTGTCAAACTGCACCAGGAGCATCTAAATTATGACTCGACTCAATATCTTAATACAAAATATGTCAGACTAATTGGTCTCCCAGTGGATTAAAACATAAAACCGCAGGGAGGACGCTGTTTCCAGTCTGTCTCCAACTGTGCTCTCTAACGCGACGCTGCTACACCATTTCATGACTTATTAGGTCATTAAGATGATAATATACAGGATACAGACTATACCCTCAATATACAAACATGTGCTCAACTCCCCTCTAAAGAAATGCATGCAGAAACATGCAGGCACACATACACACACACACACACACACTAACCCTAACCCCAAAAACCCTAACCTTAACCCAAAACCAAATCCTAACCCTAGCCTTAAACCTAAACCAAATGTTCTCCCACCCTCTCCAGACCAGTAGGATGTACAATATAGAGACAGGGAAGAAAGTTGCAATAGGCTGGTTTGATACCAGCATGAACAGAAACCCCTTAAGGATCAGATCCTTTTTTAACATTTTCGCCTAAAATAACATATCCAAATCTAACTGCCTGTAGCTCAGGACCTGAAGCAAGGATATGCATATTCTTGATACCATTTGAAAGGAAACAGTTTGAAGTTTGTTGAAATGTGAAAATATGCTGGAGAAAATAACACATTAGATCTGGTAAAAGATTTAAAAAAAAATTGAAACGTGTTAAATCGAATAATCATCATCTTTGAAATGCAAGAAAAAGGTCACACTGTATTATTCCATCTTAGGCACAATTTACATTTTGTCCACTAGATGTCAGCAGTGTATGCGCAACGTTTTAGACTGATCCAATGAACCATTGCATTTCTGTTCAAAATGTTGTATCAAGACTGCCCAAATTTGCCTAATTGGTTTATTAATACATTTTCAAGTTCATAACTGTGCACTCTCCTCAAACAATAGCATGGTATCCTTTCACTGTAATAGCTACTTTAAATTGGACAGTGCAGGTAGATTAACAAGAATGTAAGCTTTCTGCCCATATCAGATAGGTCTATATCCTGGGAAATTTTCTTGTTACTTAAAACGTCATGCTAATCACATTAGCGCACGTTAGCTCAACCGACACCGATCTTAAAACAAACCAAACCATAACCAGTTGATAGCAAAACTTAAGACCTTGGCTCCACTCGGTTTGAGTGGTAAAGAGTAGGATAAAGCATGGACTGTGGGAGTTAGTGAGGGCTTGATTTAGAGAACTGAAGGGGCCACCGACACGAGGAGGAAGTTCAATAAAAAATAACGCATTTATTTTCTCAGTCTGGTTTTGTCTTTTTTAGATTTTATATTGAATTTTATTATGTCAAGCACTTTAAAATAGCACTTATCTTTGTAGCACTTAATCCCTTCATCCCTTGGTGGGATTTCCAATTATGTAACTATTTATTTATCTATTTATTTAATTGATCCAGTTTGCATGTTTTATTATGATTTTATTGTATCAAATTTGTTTTAAAATGTAACTTTTTAACATTTTTGTAGCACTTTACCAACAATTGTCTTCCTCCTGTTGTTGTACTGTTATGAGTGACCCCTCGGAGCTCTTGGCCTTTCATGTTCTCTCACCCTTACACATCACACACACATACTGTACATACACATCATCTTTCTTATTACCTGTGCCACCATTATGGCACGCAGCCTGTGGCTGCCCTTCTCTTCCAGGTTACAGAAACAAATGGCCCAGGCAGGGTGTTTGTTTGTGTGAAACTATAAGCCGCAGGACAGATGTGCACCCACCGTCACCCCTAGCATCGTCCACACAGCACAACACCACTTGTAAGCACCGTCCGTGTGTGTGTGTGTGTGTGTGTGTGACCGTCACTGTCCTTATGGAGCTGAGTGCAGCAGGAAGCTCTTTGCTGTTCTGTTCTAATCTGCATATTTGCTCTGGAGCAGGCATGCATGCACATACTCACACACGCACACACAAACAAACAATTATGAAGCTCTTTGAAAGGCTGGTCATGACACACATCAACACCATCACCCTGGACTCACTCCAATTCAGATATTGCCCCAACAGATCCACAGATGACGCAATCTCAAATGTACTTCACACTGCCCTCTCCCACCTGGACAAGAGGGGAATTAACTGTGTGAGGATGCTGTTCATAGACGACAGCTCAGCATTCAACACCATAGTCCCCTCCAAGCTAGGGACCCTGGTACTAAACACCTCCCTCTGCAACTGAATCCTGGACTTCCTGACGGGCCAGTCCCAGGTGGTGAGGGTAGGCAACAACACCTCCATTACGCTTTCCGTATGCACTGTATACACACTATATACATGCTCACTCACTCACTCACTCACTCACGCACACTACACTGACACTGTCACACAAGACCCACACACATACACACGCATACTGACACAACATTTACACACATACACACACGTGCACATACAGACACACACATATACACGCACACTTTTACACTCATCAGATGCTGCTGCTAATCTGTTCTTTATTTTAATCGTATTATTATCTATCCTGATGCCTATTCACTTTACCTTGCCTTCATGTACATACAATGCCTTCAGAAAGTATAACAAACATGTATTTAACAAGTCACATAATAAGTTGCATGGACTCACTCTGTGTGCAATAATAGTGTTTAACATGATTTTTGAAAGACTACCTCATCTCTGTTCCCCACACATACAATTATCTGTAAGGACCCTCAGTCGAGCAGTGCATTTCAAACACAGATTCAATCACAAAAAGCAGGGAGGTTTTCCAATGCCTCGCAAAAAAAGCAGACATTGAATATCTGTTTGAGCACGGTGAAGTTATTACTTACACTTTGGATGGTGTATCAATGCATCCAGTCACTACAAAGATACAGGCGTCCTTCCTAACTCAGTTGCGGGAAAGGAAGGAAACCACTTTCCACCATGAGGCCAAACTGATAGCTGGTGAATAGCATGTTAAGTTCAAGGTCAGAATATCTACAGAATTAACCATTTCTTTCAGTAAAATTATACACCAAATGTACATTTTGACTCGGGAACCAGAGTGTAGAAATATAATTTTTTATTTTAGCATCTTAAGAGAATGAATGCGAGGTTATGGACTGTCTGTAAAGATCACACCTGTACTGGCCTCGTCTTCTGGATGGTAGCGGGGAGAACAGGCTGTGGCTCGGGTGGTTGATGTCCTTGATGATCTTTTTGGCCTTCCTGTGATATCGGGTGCTGTAGGTGTCCTGGAGGGCAGGCAGTGTGCCCCCGGTGATGCGTTGGCCAGACCGCACCACCCTCTGGAGAGCCCTGAGGTTGCGGGCGGTGCAGTTGCCATACCAGACTGTGATACATCCCGAAAGGATGCTCTCAATTGTACATCTGTAAAAGTTTGTGAGGGTCTTAGGGACCAAGCCAAATTTCTTCAGCCTCCTGAGGTTGAAGAGACATCCTTTCGGGCTGGTCGCTGTTACACCTTCTTCACCATCCTCTGTGTGGCTGGACCATTTCAGATTGTCAGTGATGTGTACTCTGAGGATCTTGAAGCGTTTCACCTTCTCCACTGCGTTTCCCTCGATGCGGATAGAGCCGTGTTCCTTCTGCTGTTTCCTGAAGTCCACAATCAGCTCCTTCGTTTTGTTGACGTTGAGGGAGAGATTATTTTCCTGGCACCACTCTACCAGGGCCCTCACCTCCTCCTTGTAGGCTGTCTCATCATTGTTGGTAATCAGGCCTACTACTGTTGTGTCATCTGCGAACTTGATGATTGAGTTGGAGGCGTGAGTGGCCACGCAATCATGAGTAAACAGAGAGTACAGGAGGGGGCTGAGCATGCACCTTTGTGGGGCCCCTGTGTTGAGGATCAGCGAAGTGGAGGTGTTGTTTCCTACCTTCACCACCTGGGGGTGGCCCATCAGGAAGTCCAGGACCGGGTTGCACAGGACGGGGTTCAGAGCTAGGGTCCCGAGCTTAATAATGATCTTGGAGGGTACTATGGTGTTGAAGGGTGAGCTATAGTCAATGAACAGCATACGTACATAGGTATTCCTCTTGTCCAAATGGGATAGGGCAGTGTGCAGTGTTATGGCGATAGCATCGTCTGTGGAGCTATTGGGGAGGTAAGCAAATTGAAGTGGGTCTAGGGTGACAGGTAAGGTAGAAGTGATATGATCCTTGACTAGTCTCTCAAAGCACTTCTTGATGACAGAAGTGAGTTCTATGGGGCGATAGTCATTTAGTTCAGTTACCTTTGCCTTTTTGGGTACAGGAACAATGGTAGCCATCTTGAAGCATGTGGGGACAGTAGACTGGGATAAGGAGAGAAAAACGCAGCTAGGGCAGCCTTGCGAGGTATAAAACGCTTAAATGTCTTACTCACATCGGCCATGGAGCACGAGAGTCCACGGTCCTTGGGAGCAGGCCACTTTGGTGGCACTGTGTTATCCTAAAAGCGGGTGAAGAAGGTGTTTAGCTTGTCTGGGAGCAAGATGTTGTTGTCCGCGACGTGGCTGGTTTTCCCTTTGTAATCCATGATTGTCTGTAGACCTGCCACATATGTCTCGTGTCTGAGCCGTTGAATTGCGACACCTCTGTACTGCCATTTTGCCTGTTTGATTGTATTACGGAGGGAATAACTACACTGTTTGTATTCAACCATATTCCCAGTCACCTTGCCCTGGTTAAATGCGGTGGTTCGGTCTTTCAGTTTTGCACGAATGCTGCCAGCTGTCCATGGTTTCTGGTTCGGGTAGGTTTTAATAGTCACATTGGGAACAACACCCCTTATACACTTACTGATGAACTCAGTCACCTTGTCCGTTTACACGGCAACGTTATTCACAGAGGCTACCCGAAAAATATCCCAATCCGCGTGATCAAACAATCTTGAATCATGGATTCCGATTGGTCAGACCAGCACGGGTATTCTTTTTTTTTTGTTTGTTTAAAATAATTGTTTTACCTCCTTTTCGTGGTATCCAATCGCTTCAACTCCCGTACGGGCTCGGGAGAAACAAAGGTCGAAAGCCATGCGTCCTCCGAAACACAAACCACAACCTAACACAGCGCGCATCCAACCCGGAAGCCAGCTGCACCAATGTGTCGGAGGAAACACTGTGCACCTGGCAACCTGGCACTGCGCCCGGCACGCCACAGGAGTACGCGATGAGACAATGATATCCCTACCTGCCAAACCCTCCCGACGCTAGGCCAATTATGCGTCTCCCCATGGACCTCCCGGTCGCGGCCGGCTGCGACAGAGTCTGGGCGCGAACCCAGAGTCTCTGGTGACACAGCTAGCACTGCGATGCAGTGCGCCACCCAGGAGGCAGCACAGTTATTCTTGTTTGAGTTTCTGCCTATAGGAAGGGAGGAGCAAAGTGCAGTCGTGATCTGATTTGCCAAAGGGAGGGTGGGGGAGGACCTTGTAGGCATCCTGGAAGGGGGAATAGCAGTGGTCAAGGATTTTACCAGCGAGTACTACAGTCAATGTGTTGATAGAACTTTGGTAGAGTTCTCCTCAAATTTGCTTTGTTAAAATACAGAGCTACAATAAATGCGGCATCAGGATATGTGATTTCTAGTTTGCGCAAAGTCCAGTGTAGGTCCCTGAGGGCCGTCGTGGTATCGGCTTGAGGGGGAATATACACTGCTGTGACTATAACCGAAAATAATTATCTTGGGAGGTAATATGATCTGCATTTGATTTTGAGGTATTCTAGGTCGGGTGAATAAAATGACTTGAGTTTCTGTACATTATCACAATCACACCATGAGTAGTTAATCATTAAACATTAACCACCACCTTTCTTCTTCCTGGAGAGTTCTTTATTCCTGTGTTTGATACCGTTCCATTTAGTCCATTCCAGATATTACAATGAGCCTGTCCTCGTATAGCTCCTCCCACCAGCCTCCTCTGGTGTCAGCGTGAATTGAAACCTCCAAAACACAGTAAACAACATGAGAGAAAACTCATCTCATAGGGTGTAATAAAGTCAAATGTAATTTTGCCTAGATTTCCCCCTGGCTTTCTCCTGCCCTGTTTGTCTGTGTTTCTGTGTAACTTTCATTATTGTTTGCTCATATCCTTCCTCCACGGTGAATATGCATTTGACATTTTGTATCTAAAGGTCTTGATGACAAATGAATCCTTGAACAAGTCCCTTGGTCTTGTTTCTTTCTTTCACCTCGCTGTCTCAGCTCAACCCAGATCACAAAAACCCATATCCACTTGGCAGCAAGGAACCGCACCTCTATTGAAAGGTGGCTTCGTTCCATAAACCGATCAATGCATGTTCTACTTGACATGCAGCGAAAACACGTCCAACCGATGTTGTGGAATGAGTCTTTTTATTGCATTCGTCTTTGAGGTTTTATGGAAAGAAGGAGAGAACGACCATTCAACAGGCGATGAATCATAAAGATTCTGAATAGGACACTCACTTTCTTTGTGCAGCAATGCATTTCCATATGTCTCCCATCAATATCTATGTTATGATTGGCAGCCAACTTAGAAAAACATTTGAGAGAGAGCGAGAGAGAGAGAGATTAGAGAGAGAGACCAACGCAGGCTGTCCCATGAGAGACAACAGACTCAGGCAGGACGATGGGCTGGCTCCTCACCACTAGAGCAAGCAGATGGAAACTTTGCAAGACATCCCAGAAGATTAGAGAGGGACAGCTGCACCGCTTTTGATGCAGTTCCTGGTTGCATACCAAATGGCACATTATTCCCTGTATGAGTGATTCTACAAAAGGGGGTGTAAATTGCTGTCCCCAAAAAACAGTTAAGTCTCCAAACTTAGAACATGTATTTACATCATGATATCTTCCAATTCTATCTAAGGCAATAACAAACATATTGTTAAATTAATATGGTACACTATTTAGACACCTGTTTCTATTGAGGTGGCTGTCCATAACGCTTTAACACTTATTTCAATAGAATATCTTTGGTTATTCTATTATTACATTGAAAGATGCTGATCTAATCATTCATTGTTAATTTTTAAACATTTTTTTCAGAAAAATGCTGTCCCCACATTGGTTGTCACTGCCGAAACTCACACTCTAAAAGACTGTAGAATGGGTGAGCATGGGAGAAAATGTAGTGAGCATGGGGAGAAAGAGTTAGTAAAGTTAGTAAATCTTAATGTGTTTTTAAGAGGCATCACTACCGATCTGTAATATATCACAAAATATGTAAAGTATGGTTTTGGGACTAAAATACAGTATATTATTGCTGGGATGTACATTTGTCCAAATGAAAAACAGCTCGCCATATTGTTAGCCATGGGGATTCATTAAGTCTAAAATAAGTCAAAATTGTCCAAACCGAAACGGTCACAACCATAACAATTGACACCATAGAGATACAGAGGTCTCATCTTTGTATCTGTGCCATTATGGTGTCTGTGACAGCAAGGGCAGAGCCAGTGAGGCCATCTCTAATTTAAGTTTACATGCATCATGCTTTACCAACTGGGCTACAGAGGACCACCATGTTGGATAGTGGACAAGTGCACACTTCAGGAAAAGTATTTAGATGCATAGCCAGCAGGGGGCTCCAAACCTTCAAAAGACCAAACATTGATATCTATTTGGCCAAAACATAGATGTCTACAGTATAATGAGCTATATTGTACTGTACTCAAGTTTACTCTACTTGAGTTTCTTACAATTAAAGGACCAATGGAATCTTGATCTAGTGGTCTTGGTATTGAGACCACTCGAGACCATATAAATGGTGTCTTTAAATTGTCATGGTCTCAGCTCACTGGGTTTGGATCTTGTGACCAATTCCTGGTATAAATCTTTGTCTTGGTTCCTGGATACTAGTATTTCATTTTGCATACCATAGTCAAACCAATCTGAAGAAGTCAATGCTCTCTGATCATTGGCTGAACACTCCCAACCCATAGGAATCACCACCCAGTTGACTATTTTTAAATGGTGGAAGCCCTCAATGGCAATGCCTACACCAAAACGAGTTATTTGCATCTAAAGTCCTCTATTTATCTCTATGATTGACACCAAAGGGCCTGTTATTTTGCCAAAATAAAGATGTTTAAATATCATTTCGCCTAACAATTATTAGATGCATAAGTAATTCAAATCAACACGTTTGACAGAGAATAGAGATAATATTATCTAAATAAATTGTCACAACCTGGCTCTTAGATGGTGACAAACAAGGGAGTCCACATGTTGGCAGTTAAGGAGTGACAAAGGAAAACTAACCTGTGAAGTGTGAAAGTAGGTATGTGATGGATATGCATGGATGAAGGTAAAATGTGTGTAAGTGTTGAAGGGTACGCTTAATTCAAAAACATAATCAACCAGATCACAAAACAAAATGGTGCTTGTGGAAGGAGAGAGCTAGGATCTTAGTTGATCCCAAACCCAGGTGCAACTTGTCACCTTAACAACCCAATCAGCTCCACCTGTCCCCAATCTGCAAATAAAAGCACGAACATGGAGAAAGAGGCAGGGAGAGTGTAAATAAATTCAATTGAAAGGTTTTGAATATCAGGCAAAAAATCATGTTTTTACAATTTTGTTAATTTGGTACGTAAATACAATTTCTAAAATGTATCTGCAACAGAAAGTTAATCAAAATGATAATTTCTATGCATGGTTCTCCCTTTATTGCTACTTTTTCCAATATGTTTCAGTAGTGACACATTTTGTGAGGTGGTAAGGAATTTAGGTAAACATTTCAAATATGCAACAAACAAAGTGTTTGAGAAATACACTGAACAGAAATATCAACGCAACATGTAAAGTGTTAGTCCCATGTTTCATGAGCTGAAATAAAAGATCCCACAAATTTGGTTACATCCCTGTTAGTGAGCATTCCTCCTTTGCCAAGATAATCCATCCACCTGACAGGTGTGTCACGCAACACAATGCCTACCAGTATGTCCTACCGGCTTCACAACCTCAGACCGTGTGGGTGAGAGGTTTGCTGATGTCAACGTTTTGAACAGAGTGCCCCTTGGTGGTGGTGGGGTTATGGTATGGGAAGGCATAAGCTACGGACAACAAACACAATTGCATTTTATCGATTGCAATTTGAATGCACAGAGATACCATGACGAGATCCTGAGGCCCATTGTCGTGTCAATCATCCCCCACCATCACCTCATGTTTCAGCATTGTAATGCACAGTCCTATGTCGGAAGGACCTGTACACAATACCTGGAAGCTGAAAATATTCTAGTTCTTCCATGGCCTGTATACTCACCAGACATGTCACCCTTTCAGCATGTTTGGGATGCTCTGGATCAACGTGTACGACAGCATATTCCAGTTCCCGTGAATATCCAGCAACTTCAAACAGCAATTGAATAGGAGGGGGACAACATTCAACAGGCCACAATCAACAGCCTGATCAACTCTATGCCTCGCGCTGCATGAGGCAGATGGTGGTCACACAAGATACTGACTGGTTTCGTGACCTATGCCCCTACCTTTTTTTTAAGGTATCTGTGACCAACAGATGCATATCTGTATTCCCAGTCATTTGAAATGATGACTGGGAAATTTATATATGTACACACACACACACATATATACTTGGGCTTCCAAGTGGTGTGTTGGTCTAAGACACTGCAGTACCTGGTTCAATTCCAGGCTGCATCACATCCAGCCGTGATTGGGAGTGCCATAGGGCGGTGCACAATTGGCCCAGCGTAGGCTGTCATTGTAAATGAGAATTTGATCTTGCCTAGTTAAATAAATAAATGTGTCTCCCTGATATATGTTTGAAGATGTGTGCTATAGAATGACCCATATAGTACACTACTTTTAACCAGATCAATATGGGCCCTGATCAAAAGTAGTGCAAATGGAACAGGGTACCATTTGGGATGCACACCCTTTCTGACTCTGGTCACTGGAGCAGGGGTCCAGGGAGGGAGCAGGGCCTGCATAGCTGCCCAGTGTGTGTGCATCTCTCTCTGTCTACACACCACACCACGATTCAACCATCCTTATCCTCTCACAGAGGGAGATACTGGCAGCAGAGACAAGCTTCTCTGATTCCACATCCTCACGCATCTCGAGCCAGAGGGACACAAATCAACACTATACATATGGCGTATTGTCGAACAGCACAGCATCCTGGCATGTGCAACTTAAGCTGCCAGAATCCCAGATCCTTTCTTGAGTCGTGACACAAATGGGGATTTTCTCTCTGTTGCCTCCGCAAGGTAGTTGGTTGAATGTCTGTCAGTGTCAGAGATGTACATGTTTAGATGAGGTGGAATTCAGTGAATATTTTATAGTCACCATTTTGTTATTTGTGTTTTCCATTTCCTTGTTGCTGGCTGATGATTGTGGGGTGTTTGAATCTTATCTCTAAATTAGGGCTTTCCAGGAGCTTGTCATGCAGAGAGAGTAATTGCTAAATTCTTTACATCAGGGGGTAATGACCATTATCGTTTGTCATCCACAAGATATGTGCAGCGGAGACAGAGAGAGAGTGAAAGAGGGGGGAGAGAGGGAGAGCACAAGCACAGTGGATAAAGAAATAAAGGGGAGAGAGAGATACAAAGATAGAGAGGAGAAACGAGCCAAGAGGAGAGAGATGCAGAGAAAGAACGCAAGGAGACAAAGAAGAGAAAAAAGAAAGAGAGGGAGGGAGAAAAAAGAAAGGTGAGGAGGTGGTGAGAGAATGAGAAGGAGCGCTATCGATCTTCCTCTCTGTTACCTGTCATACTAAAAGCAGCAGCCAAAATCAAATGTCATCATTTGGAAAGAAGAAAATCAGAGCTCTCTCTCTCTTTCTGTCTGTCTCTTTCTGTCTCTCTGTCTGTCTGTCTGTCCGCCCCCCCCCCTCTTACTCTCTCTCTGGCTGGTTTTTCTGAAGGACCTTTTCACCTGTCATCCGCTATTCCCTCCTACATTTATCAACGCTCCTCTGAGTGACTTTCATTTTCAGCGAACAGATGTAGGAGAATCAATACAGTGATCGAGTCCCAAATGGCAACCTATTCCCAATTTAGTGCACTACTTTTGACCAGGGCCCATAGGGTATGTAAGGTATAGGGTGCCATTCGGGACGTAGGCTCTGACTTATGTGCTCTGGCATAAATCAACCATTCCATGTACGCAGCAGAAAACACTGCCTAATATATTTTCAAAGAGCAGTTAGTAAGAAAATGGCTTTTGATGTCTTTTGTCTGTTGTGGTACTGGCACTACAGTACTATGAACAGACTGAGATAGCATTGTGTTAGAAAGAGAGAGCGAGGAAGAGAGAATGCTCTGCCTTTCAAATGTCTCTATTCCACCCAGTGCTTCAGTGTTAAATGGACCAAAACATGACATAGACTCATACCGCACGTACAGTCCATAGAGCACGAAATCCTTGTACATTAAGCCGAAGTGCGAGGTTCTCACATGCCTGGTGTGATTAATATTTTTATCTTGTCTCTGACTCTCACCACTCTGTCTTGTATGGCAACTCAGCTTTTTGTTTTTGTCTCAATGGCCTTCAGAGGGCAGTGTGCTGGGGTTGGCAGATAAGCAGCGTTTAAAGTAAAAGTAGGGAGAGTGAACACAGGTTACATCCCAAATGTCACTCTATTCCCTATTTATTGCACTACTTTTGACCAGAGCCATACACAGTAGGGTGCTATTTGGGACCGAGCTAGAGACACTCCTGTCTGATGTCCTGCCTGACTTTCTGTCTGGCGTCCTGACTTGATTTCATTTCGGCAGCAGCTGCTATACACTAAGTGTACAAAACATTAGGAACACCTGCTCTTTCCACAACATAGACTGAACACGTGAATCCAGGTGAAAGCTATGATCCCTTATTGATGTCACTTGTTAAATCCGTTGGGGTCAGAGTCAACATGGGCCAGCGGAGGGGGGAGGGGGGGGGCTTGGTTGTGTTTTGTCACCAAACCAAGTCCTAGACTGTTGTATGGTGAGCATGCTTTTGTTCCAGCACTTAAGCTTAATTTAAACCTTCTGCTTCCATGCCTTCTGCTCAAACAGAAACCTTGTGCTGACGGAGCGGATGTTCGATTGAAGCAGAGGGTATAAATTAACCATGAAGCTACACACCTGATTCAACCAATAAACATGAAGAACTTTATTTGTTGCATCAGGGGTCAGCTGTAGATGGTTATTCAGTAGCTCATTTTATAACCAAACCAAAGTTCAAAATAGTTCTTTATTTCACACTGGCTATGTCATAATAGAAAATAAATGACGTGTCAATTTAATAGAAAGTTTGGAAGGGCAGGTTGGATAATTTAGCATTATAATGAGGCAGGTTTTTTTTTTCAGTGTAAAAGTGGTAAAATGTTCTAATTATCCACGAGCACCATCTTTTCTGAGGACTCATATTCTATGTCAAGGATATATCAGGACACTGTGGTGTCTTTTCAGTAACTGAAAACATAATTATTACTGTGCTTTACAAATGCATGTTTGGCTTCATGTAGACCTACTTCTCTAAATCAAACATGCTTCCTCTACTCATTCCAGGAACCTGGTTACTGTTTTTTGATTGAGTTTGTCTCTGAGTTGTGGTTGTCCTTGTGGATGTTGTTGTTATTGTTGGTTCCACTGTGACTGTAGTGCTGGTTATTTACATGGACTTGAGGTTGTTTCAGAGGACAATGAGATATGTGACTATTCAGGCCACCTTGACACCAAGTCAAGCTGTATCGCATTAGTAGAAACCAAGACTGTTCTCAGGGCAGGTCTGCCTGTTTTGACTTGCAGAAGTGACTTTGCGCAGCCGGTTGGAGAACTTACGCAGCAGGTTAGGAGAATTAGGCTAAGGTTAGGAAAAGGTTTAGGGTTAGCTAACATGCAGCAAAAAATTGCCCTGGTGTGACTCGAACACATCTAGATTACAACCAGGCCTGCCCTGAGAACAGTCTTGGTTTCCACTAATGCGATGCTGCCCAGGCCAATATACAGCAGTAGTGAATACTGGCAAGCTGCTGTTGGTCCATTTCCAGCTGACCTTACATGACCTGTGATTTGTGACCTCTGTCCTGTGATGCTAATCTACCAAGCATCTGACCTGGGCCTTGGGAGAAACACACACACCTTGGGAGGGTCAGGGACAGTGCTGGAACATTACCCTCAGGTCACCATTCTCTATGTAATATTCATTAGGATGCAATGCATCCCATAGTAATATAACTACTAGACCCTTAACCCAAAGCAATTTGAACGGGAACGGCCATTCTAGTAATTCAAATTCTATGCTGCACCCATAGAGAGGCCTTGATTAAAAACACACTGTAGCTGACATGGTCATCTCTCAAGGGTTAATGAAGGGTTAATGACTCTGCATACAGAACATCACAAAACATGTGATCTTAAGCTGCATCCCAAGTGGCACCACATTCCCAATATTGTGCACTACTTTTGACCAGAGCTCTATGGGCCCTGGTCAACAGTAGTGCAATTTAAAGGCCCCACTAGGCACCAGTTGTACACCATTAGGGACACATCCCTGTTCTCCCTCAACTCTTCCTGTCACAGATTGGGTCTGTTGTCGTGTCTTTGGCTATGCCGGATTAAGTGATATGACATGCTATTCTGTAAAATAATTTCTCCGTAATTAATATTACCTGATTGAGCTAATCATGTAAATGTAATTAACTAGAGAGTCGGGCACCACAAAATAATATTTATAGAGCTGTTATCTTTCGAATAAACTCTTAAAGACCTAGTAATATTTGACATCAATAGCAGTCAATATTAATCGTCATTTTAATTCAGTCTCATCTGAAAGTTGTAAATTCTTGGTTATCTGCACAAACCCTGGCTAACAAGTTGAATCAGCAATACAAAATACGGTTTAATTATTTATTTACTAAATACCTAACTAATCACACAGAATCATAACTTGATTACAAATGACGTCATAAAGGAAAACGTCCCTAGCGGGCTGAACAGATATGACAGCTGGTTACACAAAAGAAAAGGGGCTGGGTTTGAGTGAAAAAGCAGGAAGACTGAGGAACAAAGGGCGAAGCTGTGCTATCGTAAATACAGTATCTTATGCATTCTAAATTACCACCCATTTTGAAAAGGAAAATGCAATAAATATTTACTCTGAGCTGCGCTTCGCTAGGTTGGTGGTAGATGGAAGACCGTGTTGCCCAACCGAGTCCTTTTGTCCTTTGAAGAATGTCTATGCTGGTTAATTGAATACGTTGTAGTAACGTCATTGTGTGGTAGACGGGATACTCTGTCTGTTCCTTCCTAACCCTCGTTTGCAGAGGCTGTTGCTAACTCAACGGCTAGGAGGTATCACTTCTGTAGTGAATAAGAGTTCAACGTTCATACCATTCGCAACCAAAGCTCACGCTGATGTTGGCCTCGTTCTGTAGTTATTATCTGAACCATTCTGACATCGGACCGTCATCCTCACGTCCTCGGAATAAGAGGTTATATTGTCGTCAAGGGCTTATATAGGAAGGGAGTGAAGGGCGTGTTTGAAAAGTTTTATAGCCCATGTCCCTTCACAGGAGCGGGCCACTGATTGAGCAGAACCATATCTTATGAAAACCCAAATCTCACATTTTAGAAGCTAAAATCACATTTCATCCCATCTACACATCAAACATTTCAGTTGAACAACAATTCCATGTGAATCCGATAACTCTGATATGTAGACCTTCCACTGTAGAGTTTGTCATCTTATCATTGATGAGAATGTCTCAGATGACAACCGAACTGATATCATATTCATTAAGTACCACTGCATATGTTCAATTGTTCAGATTACCAGAATATAGTTCATTTCCCCCCACCTTCTGATGTTCCCAGAATCTCTATGTTAACCAAGGGTTTTGCAAATGTAACATCAGTCGGGTGGAGAGAGGAAAAAGGGGGGGAATAGGTATTTATGACTGTCATAAACCTACCCCCAGGCCAACGTCATGACACTGTCAGTCGATGGCCTGCATTGTGAAAGAGACCGAGAAGAGAGCATCAGTTATGATGGCTTTGATTGACACATGTCATGCCTCCCATCGGCATGGGGATGTAATGTCCACCACTGATGCGTCAAGCCACACACAAGCCCACGAAGAGTCACACACACGCAGAGATTCACACACACACGCACACACGCACGCATGCTTACAAGCACACCCTCACATGCATGAACGCACACACACACTCCCCTTACACATGCTATTGTAGCCGAGTCACCCGAGGTAACAGCAGAGAGTCGCCTGCCTGCCTGCCTGCCTGCGTGAATCCGCTCAAGGCCTGAGAGTGGAATCAGAGTGATTTAGTGAAAGATCATCCACTCCCTTGGAGGCCAGGGGGCTGACTCTGGGCAGGGATTGATAAGAATGTCCACTGACGACAGACATATGGCCCTAGAAGATAAAAAAGGACAGAGAGGAGAGAGGAGAGAGGAGAGAGAGACCAGATCATTTTTTGTTTTTATTTTCTAACCAAGCAGCGAGCTCTATCTCTCCTATCTCTCTCCGTTGTCTCTCTGTCCATTTCTACTAAGGGGCCCTCCTACCTCACCCGTCAGCCATTGCCACACAGTCACAAACATTTATTGAATATAATATTTTCTATAGAATCTTAAGATAAGTGAATACTAACATTAATTAGAAATTGTAGAAATGATCAAATGTAGAAAATAATCAAATATAACACTGAGCTTTGGCTCTGCTGCCTGGTAATTAGTCCAGTCCTCACAATATTATACAATTAACTTTGTCTATACAATGTAAACATAAGCCTATGGGCTATGGCTACAGCTATACGTCTTAAAATAGTCCAATAAAACCTATACAGCTGTGTGATTAGCTTTGACTCCCTCTACAGCTTGGGCATTGTCAGCATCAGCCTGGGCACCAGTCTATCTGGACTGTCTGGAAGAAATGGAGAAAGTATGTCACACAGTTAGTTAAGCAGTCATTTATACAAATGCACTTCTGCCATACAATCTTACATGTTACTAAATGTGTAAAGATTGGAATGTTTGAATTAAAATCTTACCATCAAAATATTCCTCTTCTGCATTACAATGATGTAATGTTACCCCACGTCATGATTTATGCTCATGGCCAGACCACTCAAACGTTCCTGTGACATGGAAGACCTCAGATAGCTTTTGATGAGCTTTAATTGTGAAAATCTCCCCTTTGCCGATGCTACTGTTACTGGTAGGGTGACTGCAATTCTTAGGGCCGTCCAAAGGTTAGGATAGAGTTCCTCCAGGTTTTTCTCACAGAGAAAGGACAGCAGCTCAAAGGCAGTCATCGTATCTGATGGCAGATCAGCTAAATTCTGAATCCCGTGTGCCCGATCCATTCCACTGATGTCACAGTCATCTCGGAAGGTTAGAGTGTTTTCAACTTCCATGCAGTGAGCCTTTAAAGATTCACTGGACATCTGAGAGGCAAGTGCGGAAGTTCAGCAGCCCTCCATATTTGGTGTTTCAAATCTCTCATCCATGGATGTCACAGCAGAGTCGACCACAATGTTGAAGTAGTTGACTTCAAGGTTTTTCAGTGCATCAGTCACTGGTACGTCGGGAGCCTCGTAGCTCCGCTCTCCCCGCTCTCTCCACTGGCTTCCAGTTGAAGCTCGCATCCGCTACAAGACCATGGTGCTTGCCTACGGAGCTGTGAGGGGAACGGCACCTCAGTACCTCCAGGCTCTGATCAGGCCCTACACCCAAACAAGGGCACTGCGTTCATCCACCTCTGGCCTGCTCGCCTCCCTACCACTGAGGAAGTACAGTTCCCGCTCAGCCCAGTCAAAACTGTTCGCTGCTCTGGCTCCCCAATGGTGGAACACACTCCCTCACGACGCCAGGACAGCGGAGTCAATCACCACCTTCCGGAGACACCTGAAACCCCACCTCTTTAAGGAATACCTAGGATAGGATAAAGTAATCCTTCTCCCCCCCCCCCCTTAAAAGATTTAGATGCACTATTGTAAAGTGGCTGTTCCACTGGATGTCATAAGGTGAATGCACCAATTTGTAAGTCGCTCTGGATAAGAGCGTCTGCTAAATGACTTAAATGTAAATGTAAATGTAGCTGAAATGCCTCTTGCTGATTCTCAGTCTCTTCTCTTTCAGAACAGCCTCCACATTCATTTCTTCACAAATGCTTTTGGCTGTTGTCCTGTGTGAATCTAAGTGTGCGTTCTCTAATTCTCTCCTTCTTTCTTTCTCTCTCTCGGAGGACCTGAGCCCTAGGACCATGCCCCAGGACTACCTGACATGATGACTCCTTGCTGTCCCCAGTCCACCTGGCCATGCTGCTGCTCCAGTTTCAACTGACCTGAGCCCTAGGACCATGCCCCAGGACTACCTGACATGATGACTCCTTGCTGTCCCCAGTCCACCTGACTGTGCTGCTGCTCCAGTTTCAACTGTTCTGCCTTGTTATTATTCGACCATGCTGGTCATTTATGAACATTTGAACATCTTGGCCATGTTCTGTTATAATCTCACCCGGCACAGCCAGAAGAGGACTGGCCACCCCACATATACTCTCTCTAATTCTCTCTTTCTTTCTCTCTCTCGGAGGACCTGAGCCCAAGGACCGTGCCCCAGGACGACCTGACATGATGACTCCTTGCTGTCCCCAGTCCACCTGACTGTGCTGCTGCTCCAGTTTCAACTGTTCTGCCTTGTTATTATTCGACCATGCTGGTCATTTATGAACATTTGAACATCTTGGCCATGTTCTGTTATAATCTCCACCCGGCACAGCCAGAAGAGGACTGGCTACCCCACATAGCCTGGTTCCTCTCTAGGTTTCTTCCTAGGTTTTGGCCTTTCTAGGGAGTTTTTCCTAGCCACTGTACTTCTACACCTGCATTGCTTGCTGTTTGGGGTTTTAGGCTGGGTTTCTGTACAGCACTTTGAGATATCAGCTGATGTACGAAGGGTTATATAAATACAATTGGATTTGATTTGATTTGTCTGGGCCTCAAATAATCCAGTTTCCTGGTATGTAGTGAGGGAGGCCTTTGTATTTGAGATTAAATTCACTGTGATATCTAACTGCATTGAGGCGGATTGGAGGAGCTTGTTCACCTTGTTTGTCATTGTCAGTATCTCAAACCATACGACACAGCAAATCAAGAAGCGGTAGGACCCAACTTCCTCTGTAAGTGCTTGTGCCTCCACTTTGGCCACAGGATCGTTGATCGTCTGTCTGGCTTCCAGTAATGCCTCTCGATGATCAGAAGTCTGATACCTGATTGCATGAACACTTTGGAGCCTACTCTCCCATCTTGTGTCACTCCATGACTTCACATGTTTCTTCAAAACACTCCATCTTTGTGTGTCAGCAGAAAAGAAGGTGAAGAGCTTTTGCACATGCCCCCGAAAAAACAACTGCATCTTTTGAAGATTTGGCAGCATCTGCAATGACAAGGTTTAGAGTGTGTGCTCCACATGGGACGAACACGGCTCTAGGATGTTTTTTTTAGCAGTCTGGCTTGTACTCCTTGGTGCTTACCCTTCATGTTGGCACCATTCGTGTTATCTAAGATGACAGTGGACAGATTCAAGCCTGTTGTAACCTCAACATTCACAAAGCCGAGGAAGTGCTCATTGATCTCTGGCTTTTCCTTTAAAGCCACGCTTCTCAGAATAATGGACATTTGCTCCTGGTGACTAATGTCAGGTGTACAGTTCAAGATAATGGAGAAGTACTTTGAGTCTCTTTCTTGTGTCACTATTTCTTCCAGAATCTTGTCACTCACAATCTGTATCAGCTCATTCTGTGTGCGCTTCCCAAGGTAATGAGCATGTATCTCTCCATCTTTCATTTTGCTGAGATGATTTTCCATAACGAGGTCAAATTTTGCCAGTAATTAAACCTCTTTTAGGATGTTTCCATTATTTGGTTGGAAGAGTTTGTCTGATGAACCCCTGAATGCTAGGTTTCTTTTAGCCAGAGACTGGGTGATACTTAATTATCTCTTTCTTACTGTCATACGGATCGGAACAGGTGGACCCAAGAACAGACTCAGACGAGGAGACTAGGCTGAGGTAACCAAGGTATTTATTGAAACACAGGGGGAAGATGGGGTGCAGGCCAGGGGAAGCTTGGGTGGAATGTAGGAAGCCAGGTGCGAAGGCTGAGGCTGGAGCGAGGGGAGTTGGGACTGGGTAAGCAGGTCCGGAGAGGATTCCAAGGAGGCAGTGGAGTTGGGGGTATACAGTAGCAGGACTGACTAGACATGGGACTGGAGACAGGGGCCAAAGGATAAGTAATCCTTCTCACCCCCTTTTAAGATTTAGATGCACTATTGTAAAGTGACTGTTCCACTGGATGTCATAAGGTGAATGCACCAATTTGTAAGTCGCTCTGGATAAGAGCGTCTGCTAAATGACTTAAATGTTAAATGTAAATGTAAAGTCAGAGCGGGCAGTAGCGGAGAGGAAAACAGCATCAGGCAAGGGAAAATGTATTTACTGTAGATACACAGAGTGTACAAAACATCACAAAACAGCTCTTTCCATGACATAGACTGACCAGGTGAATCCAGGTGAAAGCTATGATCCTTTATTGATGTCAGTTGTTAAATCCACTTCAATCAAATCAAATTTTATTTGTCACATACACATGGTTAGCAGATGTTAATGCGAGTGTAGCGAAATGCTTGTGCTTCTAGTTCCGACAATGCAGTGATAACCAACAAGTAATCTAACTAACAATTCCAAAACTACTGTCTTATACACAGTGTAAGGGGATAAAGAATATGTACATAAGGATATATGAATGAGTGATGGTACAGAGCAGCATACAGTAGATGGTATCGAGTACAATTTGTAAGTCGCTCTGGATAAGAGCGTCTGCTAAATGACTTAAATGTAAATGTAAAATGTAAATGAGTACAGTATATACATATGAGATGAGTATGTAGACAAAGTAAACAAAGTGGCATAGTTAAAGTGGCTAGTGATACATGTATTACATAAGGATGCAGTCGATGATGTAGAGTACAGTATATACGTATGCATATGAGATGAATAATGTAGGGTAAGTAACATTATATAAGGTAGCATTGTTTAAAGTGGCTAGTGATATATTTACATCATTTCCCATCAATCCCATTATTAAAGTGGCTGGAGTTGGGTCAGTGTCAATGACAGTGTGTTGGCAGCAGCCACTCAATGTTAGTGGTGGCTGTTTAACAGTCTGATGGCCTTGAGATAGAAGCTGTTTTTCAGTCTCTCGGTCCCAGCTTTGATGCACCTGTACTGACCTCGCCTTCTGGATGATAGCGGGGTGAACAGGCAGTGGTTCGGGTGGTTGATGTCCTTAATGATCTTTATGGCCTTCCTGTAACATCGGGTGGTGTAGGTGTCCTGGAGGGCAGGTAGTTTGCCCCCGGTGATGCGTTGTGCAGACCTCACTACCCTCTGGAGAGCCTTACGGTTGAGGGCGGAGCAGTTGCCGTACCAGGCGGTGATACAGACCGCCAGGATGCTCTCGATTGTGCATCTTTAGAAGTTTGTGAGTGCTTTTGGTGACAAGCCGAATTTCTTCAGCCTCCTGAGGTTGAAGAGGCGCTGCTGCGCCTTCTTCACGACGCTGTCAGTGTGAGTGGACCAATTCAGTTTGTCTGTGATGTGTATGCCGAGGAACTTAAAACTTAAAGCTACCCCCTCCACTACTGTTCCATCGATGTGGATAGGGGGGTGTTCCCTCTGCTGTTTCCTGAAGTCCACAATCAGTATAGATGAATGGGAGGAGGCAGGTTAAGAGACAATTGAGACATGGATTGTGTATGTGTGCCATTCAGATGGTGAACGGGCAAAACAAAATATTTAATTGCCTTTGAATGGTATATGGTAGTAGGTGCCAGGCACACTGGTTTGTGTCAAGAACTGCAACGCTGCTGGGTTTTTCACGTTCAACAGTTTCCCATGTGTATCAAGAACGGTCCACTACCTAAAGTACATCCAGTCAATTTGATACAACTGTGGGTAACATTGGAGTCAACATTGGCCGGCATCCCTGTGGAACGCTTTCAACACCTTGTAGAGTCCATGACCAGACAAATTGAGGCTGTTCTGAGGGCAAGGGGGGTTGTGTATGCGCTGAATGAGATTCGACTCCAGCGGTAGACAGAGCAGATACGGTCTTCGCTCCCCAGGGGATGGGGACGGTGTCCGGAAGGCCCTTCTGTGTTTTGCTCGTCTTGTGGAACCTCAGGTTTAAGAACCTCATGAAGATATTGCTTACTTACTCTCTAAATCACACACAAATCACACACACACACACACACACACACACACACACACACACACACACACACACACACACACACACACACACACACACACACACACACACACACACACACACACACACACACACACACACACACACACACACACACAGGGCACTGAGTCACACACGTGCACGCATTGAGGCTCTTCTGAGGGCAAAAGAGGGAGGGGTTGTATGTGCCTGTATGTGCGTATGTGCGTGTCTGTGTGGCTACCTGGGTCTAAGCCATCTCTTTACCTTTACACATCACAAAGCGTGAGAACATTTTCGAATTTAGGTAGAAAGTCTGTGAACCCTCTGATGGGTTTTGTTGCATCGTCTCCCTGCATCACTTTTCATCCCAAATGGCACCCTAATCCCCATATACTGCACTACTTTTGACCAGGGCCCACCCTGTGATGTTGATGTTGATGAAACGGCTATGGACCATGACCATCCGGTGGCACCTTCATGCCTGGCTTCAGCTGCTGTTGTGTTCACTGGAATGATGACAGCAGTTTGAATCATGGCTCAGGAATGGAATGCAATTCACATTTTTATTGCTTTTAACACCCAGAGATAAAAACAAGAACAGGTAATTCTGGGAGATGGAACACTGGTTTCCAACAGCTGGCCAAAATGGAACAGGAACCGAGAGAGAGACAAATTCTTTCAGTGGATTATGACCTTGCTTAGAACACTGATGATGTCCTAGCAGTAGAAACCTTTTTTTTTTAATTGAGAGGCAACAAGAGCAAAAACAAAGTACAAAATTACTTTAAAAATATTTTTTTTAGTACGGACCCTCTGCAAATGAATCGTGCTTAAAATGTGGCCACGGCACTCCCTAATGAAATGTATGTGATAGCATTTTCTTCATACTGTACTGTAGTTATACAGGTACATCTATGGGAAGACATATTAAAGGCACCAGACATAACACTACTCAAATATATACAGTATCTCTCTGAAATGTATTTGTGTCTATTACGACATGATAGAGATCAAATGAAAAACCCAGAAAATGTCAGTCAGAAGAAACCTATTGTGGGTTCTCTTATTTTTTCTTCCCTGAAATTTCCCAAAAGGCTTTTGGCTGAATGAGATTCGACTCCAGCGGTAGACAGAGCAGATACGGTCTTCGCCCCCCAGGTGATGGGGAAGGTGTCCGGAAGACGAGGGAGGAGGAGGAGAGGAGCGAAGGAGGGTTAAGGAAGACCTTTCCGTGTTTTGCTCGTCTTGTGGGACCTTATCTCAGCTTTAAGAGCCTCATGAAGATATTGCTCACTTATTCTCTAAATCACAACACACACACACACACACACGCACTGTCGCATAACCACCGCCACAGCATTTTCAGTTTTACTCCACTAACTCCCTTCCCCCGCGGCATGGGCTGTATTGAATTGTCTGTAGTGGGTACACACTGTGTAATGTAGTAGCAGACTGAATTGCAACTACTGTCAGAGAGCGAGCGAGGAAATCAAGGAGAGTTTGTTGTATGCCAAGAGGTTTGTCAATCTAGCACATCGTCTCTCACTCCTCTTAGGCAAAGTCAGTCCTGAGACCTGGTGGGCGATACACTGCAACTTTATAATTTCCAGCTAATCATTTATACTGAACAAAAATATGAACGCTAAATGCTACGATTTCAGTTACAGTTCATATAAGGAAATCAGTCAATTTAAATAAATTCATTAGGCCATAATTTATGGATTTCACATGACTGGGCAGGGGCGCAGCCTGGCCCACTGGGGCGCAGCCAGGCAATCAGAATGAGATTTTACCCACAACAGGGCTTTATTACAGACAGAAATACTCCTCAGTACACCCTCCCCCCTCTAACAATCCTGCAGGTGAAGAAGCTGGATGTGGAGCTCCTGGGCTGGCATGGTATCACGTGGTCTGCGGTTGTGAGGCAGGTTGAACGTACTGCCAAATTCTCTAAAATGATGATGCTTATGGCAGCTTATGGTAGAGAAATGAACATTTAATTCTCTGGCAACAGCTCTGGTGGACATTCCTGTAGTCAGCATGCCAATTGCATGCTCCCTCAAAACTTGAGACATCTGTGACATTGTATTGTGTGACAAAACTGCACATTTGAGAGTGTTCCAGCACAAGGTGCACCTGTTTAATGATTATGCTGTTTAGCATATCAGCTTCTTGATATGCCACACTGGCCAGGTGGATGGATTATCTTGACAAATGATAAAATGCTCACCAACAGGGATGTAAACACATTTCTCCACAACATTTAAGAGAAATAATAGTTTTGGGCGTATGGAACATTTCTGGGATCTTTAATTTCAGCTCATGAAACATGGGACCAGCAGTTTACATGAAGTATATACACATATATTTTCCGTTTATTTATAGAAGTGTGGTTGTGCTGGTTTCGGGCCAACAGAGTGGAGCGCTCGTTCTAGTGGTTACTTCACAAGCTCACCACTGCTGTAGTTCTCGCGCTAAGAACAGCAACCATATATAAACTCATTGTTTTAAACATGATTTTCAAGGTGAATGACTTGTAAAAGCACATCATTCTGAAACACAAAGAGGAGCGTAGTTATGTTATTGTTGTGTTGTTTTCATTGTTAAATTAGATTGTTAGATGTCCGCTAGCATTGAAGCTAACAATAGCTAACGGCAGCTCCAGTGGCAGCGCCATCATCATCACGTGGCCAGGGCTCCAATCTGGAAGCACAGTTTCGATTGCTCCTACAGTTTTGCTCCGGTACTGCAGTTTAACTGACATCCGGCCCAGAAAGCCAATTTTCATAGATGGCCAAGAGAAGTCTGATTTGTAAATTCCTAATAAGACATCACCTTTGTGCACAAAACATCCTTTGAATTATTAAAATAATTGTCACTGAGGCAATTTTTTACCATCACTCATAGCCGAAGATATTAACATTTTATATTCATCCAATGTCTGCCATGTTTTTGGTTAGTGATGATGTTGCTTGCGCTGCTCCCTGTGCGCACTGAGTGCTAGTGCACATGTGATGTTGGTCTGTATAACCCGGTTGCAACTCGGATATAGAAGGTCCATGAATCGGGGGAAATTACCTTGAAACGATTGGTCATACATCTTGGACGGAGTCTCCAGTTCTTATTATACCTCAGTGGTTGTAATGCTAATGGAGGCTCAGTCCAGAGTTGGGCAGAGGATATGAACAAAAGGGGAAACATTGTTTCTTGCTGTGTATTGATCCCTAGCTGAATAATGAAATTCTGAAATGTATTTGTGAGATGATGAAATGTATTTATGAAACTAGATAATTGTATTAGTTGTTTATTCATTGTTTTAATATGTGGGCTGGTTATTTAGTAATTATATAATAATAGAGAAGTCAGTTGAATGAGTGATAAGCCAAAAGTAGCTGTACTACTGACAGAGCAACTAGATATAAACACGTTGTTTTAAACTTTATTTCCAAGGTGTCAGGCTCAATCATTCTACTCACCACACCCAATTACAAAAGGGCAACATTGGGATGCAGCCAAAATGTCTCCTGATCCACAGAGCTCTAATCAATCAATCAATGCTTCCACACATTATAGCCTACCACACATCCACAAATCCTTGTCCTGGCAGTTTATCTACACTCACTGGCCAGTTCATTAGGTACATCCATCTAGTACCGAGTTAGACCCCCCTTTGCCTCCACAACAGCATGAATTCTCCCAGAAATGGATTCTACAAGTCGGAAACGTTCCACAGGGATGTTGGTCCATGCTGGCGCGATGGCATCACACAGTTGCTGCAGATTGGACCAGCCTGTCCCGTTGCCACCTGGCAGGATGAACTCATGTTGCCTACTCCAAATCCTGACTCTGCCATCAGCATGATGGGACAGGAACTGGGATTCTTCAGACTGTGCGATGTTTTCCCACTCCTCACTTCTACAGTGTTGGTGATCGTATGCCTACTGGGGCTGCTTTTACTTGTTTTTTTGGCAGATAGAAGTGGAACCCGGTGTGGTTGTCTGCTGCAGTAGCCCAAGGATCCACGAATTGTGCATTCCGAGATGCTGTTCTGCACACCATTGTTGTACTGCATCATTATTGGTCTGTTTGTGGCCCGCCTGTTAGCTTGCACGATTCTTGGCATTCTCCTTCGACCTCTCTCATCAACTAACTGTTTTCGCCCACAGGACTGCCGCTGAATAGATGTTTTTTGTTTGTTGCACAATTCTATATAAACCCTAGACACTGTTGTGCATGAAAAGCCCAGGATCGGGCGCGCTCGGCACCGATGATCATGCCACACTCAAAGTCGCTTAGGTCACTAATTTTGCCCCTTCTAACGTTCAATCGAGCCGTAACTGAATGCCTCGAAGCCTGTCTGCCTGCTTTATATAGCAAGCCAAGGCCACGTGACTCACTGTCTGTAGGAGCGATCCATTTTCATGAATGGAGTGGTGTACCTAATAAACTGTCCGTTGAGTGTTTAAGTTTAAGTTATTTTGTCTCGTGACAGAGAGATATGTCAATTCATGTCCTGTGATTGATTTTTTAAAGTTGACCCCATCAACTCTGCCCTTCACTGAGGCTGCTCTGGTGTGAAGGGTGAAACTCACTGTTTGCACTTCCTAGTGCTTATGAATGATTTAGGATCAGTTTTGCATTTTAAATGACAATAAATTATATTACATGGACAGGGAGGACCTGATCCTAGACGAGCACTCCTACTCTGAGACCATACAGCTCCTGAACATACTGTATTATACATTGTTACAACGCCTCTGTGGCCATTTGTTTACATACTTACTGAGTACATAGAGTATCACAGTACGAGTCATAATGCCCATAAAACCTAGCAGTCCAACAGGGAAATGGTTCCAATAGTTTTTTCACCATTCCTTTTTCCCATAGGGGATTTTTTTTTAGAAACACTTAAAATAAAGGCTGTTTTGTGTAGGCTTACCCTGACGTGACGTTTTAATAACCGTGTAAATCTCTCTAGAACAAGGTGGGTTTTATCAATATATTTACCTGTATTTACACCCACAAAATTAAATTCTAATTAGCTACAAATGCCATGATGATCTGGGTGAGACTGCGAATCAAGGCAAAGCTAGGAATCTCTTTATGAACTATCTAACCTTAACTAAATGGAATAAATTGTCAATATTTCTTTCAAATGGACAATTCTGTGTCGTGCAAGTTTTAAATTGAAACAATATATGTTAGCAAAGGTGTCAACTAGAGATGATGTGCAGGAGCTGGCAGGGATTTGTAGTATTGCTTGATGTCTACTTTAAGGCTAATGATAATTTTTGAATCTGAGAGTAAATAGAGCTGAATATATTGATAAAAGTCACCTTGTTCGAGAGAGATTTACATGGTTATGAAAACATCATGCCAGGGTAAGCCTACACAAAACACAGCCATTATTTCAAGTGTTTCTAAAATCTTCTATGGGAAAAATGAATGGCGGAAAAACGATTGGAACCATTTCCCTGTTTGACCGCTAGGTTTTATGGGTATTGTGACACCTCCTCTGTGGGGCTCTATACTGAGCAGCTGGCAAATTGGACTCACCATGAGTTTATACAAAGAATAGAATAAGACGGAAGGAGAGAGAGAGTAGGAGAGCGAGAGCGAGAGCGAGAGAGAGGAGGAGGAAGAGAAACTGCACTGGCAGAGTGTGAAAGAGGAAGAAAGAAAGAAAGAAAGAGGAGGAGAAAGAGGGAGGGAGGGAAGGAGAAAAAAATAGAGCAAGTATCCCAGGGTGAGGAGCATCATTAGATCCTCAAGCCAGGCCTGAGCGCCACTGAAAGCCCATCCCCACACAGTGATAAAGACAATTACTTATTGGTGTTGACTTTATCCCCACCCACAGGCTCAAATATGGTTGTGAAAACAAAAAAAGCTCTCTCTTACATTCCCAAGTGTGTCCCCTCTCACTACTAACACTGTTGAGTACTCTGCATCACGAGAACATCTATTCAGATCACAGTAGAGCAACAGGACAGAGCTAACGTTTTGTGCATATAATACAAAATACAATATGAGATTATTTTTTGTCCCCATATTGTTTTGAAGTGGGTGTTAAAACCACACACACATCTCAGATATGAACATGTTATATTTGATTATGCTTCATGCCTATAGTATGTACAATTTCGAGTCCGCCACAACCTTGTGTTTTGGTGTGATAGAATAAAGAGCTAGCACTGTTCCTTCATGACTCACACAAGTAAGTCCCCGTTGGCAAGATGGAAGCATTATGCAGTCAGACGTGCACACGCCATCTCTCAGTGTGTGCGCGTGTGTGTGTGTGTGTGTGTGTGTGAGATAGACATTCTTCAAGCATGAAGGAGATAGCTTATTCTCTTTAATAACTGTACCTGTCATATGAAAGGTGATGGTAAATAAGACGAGCGCGACTACTCAATACCTCTCAAATCAAATGAAATGTTATTGGTCACATACACATATTTAGCAGATGTTATTGTGGGTGTAGTGAAATTCTTTCCCCTCCTACCATTAGTCACTCAATCCTTTGTCTCTCATCATCCAATCTATTCATCTGGGTGAAAAATTGTTTTGTGACTGCCAAGGAATAATTGGACTGCACCCTGTTTTAATTTCATTTTTTGGATACTGGATTCAAATTTTGTCAGGAGTTTTGCCAGGAGCTTAAGTCTGTTCAAAAATGCCTACCGGGCCCTCTGTGGAAATGGAAAGGTACACTCTGCATGTTGTGGTGGGATAGTCCAGTTTGATGAGCATGTGACTAGGGCTTATAGGCTTTAAGATATTTATGGTAAGAAAGTTCATTTAAAGTTATGATTTTTGGACATTAGTGAACTTTAGAAAATGTGTAGATCTGTGTGTGTGTGTGTACAATATACTGTGAATGAATCCAGCTCTAAAATAAAAGTTGTATATGTTCCAAATGGTATGCTATTACTTTTGATGCACTACATATAATGCCCAATAATATTTGTACCATGTTTTTTGCTTCTACCATGTTTTGTTGCTACCATCCTGTGTTGTCATGTGTTGCTGCGTTGTTGTTGTCTTAGGTCTATATTTATATTGTATTAATTATTTATTTGTTTTAATCCCAGGCCCCGGTCCCCCAGGCAACCGGTCCCCCAGGCCCCGGTCCCCGCAGAACAATTTGTTCTTAACTGACTTGCCTAGTTGAATAAAGGTTGAATAAAAATAGAAAATAAATAAACATATGGAATAGGGTGCCAACTAGAGCACTACATATGGAATAGAGTGCTAAATGGAGCACTACATATGGAAAAATGTGTAGGGTGTGTGTGTGTGTGTGTGTGTGTGTGTGTGTGTGTGTGTGTGTGTGTGTGTGTGTGTGTGTGTGTGTGTGTGTGTGTGTGTGTGTGTGTGTGTGTGTGTGTGTGTGTGTGTGTGTGTGTGTGTGTGTGTGTGTGTGTGTGTGTGTGTGTGTGTGTGTGTGTGTGTGTGTGTGTGTGTGTGTGTGTGTGTGTGTGTGTGTGTGTGTGTGTGTGTGTGTGTGTGTGTGTGTGTGTGTGTGTGTGTGTGTGTGTGTGTGTGTGTGTGTGTGTGTGTGTGTGTGTGTGTGTGTGTGTGTGTGTGTGTGTGTGTGTGTGTGTGTGTGTGTGTGTGTGTGTGTGTGTGTGTGTGTGTGTGTGTGTGTGTGTGTGTGTGTGTGTGTGTGTGTGTGTGTGTGTGTGTGTGTGTGTGTGTGTGTGTGTGTGTGTAATATACTGTGAATGAATCCAGCTCTAAAATAAAAGTTTTCCTGAAAACTTATTAGATATGTTCCAAATGGTATGCTATTACCTTTATGGTGCACTACATTCTTCAAAACTAGAGCACTACGTAGGGAGTAGGGTGCCAACTAGAGCACTACATATGGAACTGGGTGCCATTTTGGACACATGCTAATTCTTTACAAAGTCAGAAATCCCACAGCTGACATTGCAGCTAATTTTTGTTCATTTGTTTCGTTCAAGTTAATTTGAATAAATATGTAATTGGACCCAATGTTTGGCACATTTTGACTTGAGTCCATCTCGCAGTATTAATGTTCACCAGACCAGAGAAAATCCCTGAGTCAAACCTGACAAGAATATTACATTGAATGCATAAACACTAACACAATACTTTTCATAAAAATGTAGTTGTATTATAGACATGCCTTGGAAGAGTTCCAGTTGGGAACAAGTTATTTGTGTCTGGTACACAAAAACAACAGACAAAATAGGTACCAAAACAAAGAAAAATGTGCCCCTTGAATGTTTACTCCTTCATAATTAATTATTACAGCTGAAATCCCTGTTTTAATATTTTACCTAGCACTCTATTCCCTATACCCCTTAGGGCCTTGGTCAGTAGTAGTGCACAACATACAGTTGAAGTCGGAAGTTTACATACACCTTAGCATAATATATTTAAACTCAGTTTTTAACAATTCCTGACATTTTATCCTAGTAAAGATTCCCTATCTTAGGTCAGTTAGGATCACCACTTTATTTTAAGAATGTGAAATGTCAGAATAATAGAGAGAATTATTTATTTCAGCTTTTATTTCTTTCATCACATTCATCACAGAAGCGTACATACACTCAATTAGTATTTGGTAGCATTGCCTTAAAATTGTTTAACTTAAGTCAAATGTTTTGGGTAGCCTTCCACAAGCTTCCCCCAATAAGTTGGGTGCATTTTATCCCATTCCTCCTGACAGAGCTGGTGTAACTGAGTCAGGTTTGTAGGCCTACTTGCTTGCACACGCTTTTTCAGTTCTGCCCACACATTTTCTATAGGATTGAGGTCAGGGCTTTGTGATGGCCACTCCAAACCTTGACTTTGTTGTCCTTAAGCCATTTTGCCACAACTTTGGAAGTATGCTTGGGGTCATTGTCCATTTGGAAGACCCATTGTGCCATTTTTTTATGGAGGTTTTGGAGCATTGGCTTCTTCCTTGCTGAGCGGCCTTTCAGGTTATGTCGATATAGGACTTGTTTTACCTGTTTCCTCTAGCATCTTCACAATGTCTTTTGCTGTTGTTCTGGGATTGATTTGCACTTTTCGCACCAACGTCCGTTCATCTCTAGGAGGCAGAACGCGTCTCCTTCCTGAGCGGTATGATGGCTGTGTGGTCCCATGGTGTTTATACTTGCATACTAGTGTTTGTACAGATGAACGTGGCACCATTAGGTGTTTGGAAATTTCTCCCAATGATAAATCAGACTTGTGGAGGTCTACAAATTTTTCTTAGCTGATTTCTTTTGATTTTCCCATGATTTCAAGCAAAGAGTCACTGAGTATGAAGGTAGACCTTGAAATACATCCAGATGTACATCTCCAATTGACTCAAATTATGTCAATTAGCCTATCAGAAGCTTCTAAAGCCATGACATACAGCTGCTAGAATCCTGACTAGAACCAAAAACCAAAACATTTGATCATATTACTCCAGTGCTAGCCTCCCTACATTGGCTTCATGTTAAGGCAAGGGCTGATTTCAAGGTTTTACTGCTAACCTACAAAGCATTACATGGGCTTGCTCCTACCTTTCTTTCCGATTTGGTCCTGCCGTACATACATACACGTACGCTACGGTCACAAGACGCAGGCCTCCAATTGTCCCTAGAATTTCTAAGTAAACAGCTGGAGGCAGGGCTTTCTCCTATAGAGCTACATTTTTATGGAATGGTCTGCCTACCCATGTGGTAGACGCAGACTCGGTCTCAACCTTTAAGTCTTCACTGAAGACTCATCTCTTCAGTAGGTCATATAATTGAGTGTAGTCTGGCCCAGGAGTGTGAAGGTGAATGGAAAGGCTCTGAAGCAACGAACCGCCCTTGCTGTCTCTGCCTGGCCGGTTCCCCTCTCTCCACTGGGATTCTCTGCCTCTAACCCTATTACAGGGGCTGAGTCACTAGCTTACTGGTGCTCTTCCATGCCGTCCCAAGGAGGGGTGCGTCACTTGATTGGGTTGAGTCACTGACGTGATCTTTCTGTCTGGGTTGTGCCGTGGTGGAGATCTTTGTGGGCTATACTCAGCCTTGTCTCAGGATGGTAAGTTGGTGGTTGAAGATACCCCTCTAGTGGTGTGGGGGCTGTGCTTTGGCAAAGTGGGTGGGGTTATATCCTGCCTGTTTTGCCCTGTCCGGGGGTATCATCGGATGGGGCCACAGTGTCTCCTGAGCCCTCCTGTCTCAGGCTCCAGTATTTATGCTGCAGTAGTTTGTGTCGGGGGGCTAGGGTCAGTCTGTTATATCTGGAGTACTTCTCCTGTCTTATCCGGTATCCTGTGTGAATTTAAGTATGCTCTCTCCAATTCTATCTTTCTCTTTTTCTCTCTCTCTCGGAGAACCTGAGCCCTAGGACCATGCCTCAGGACTACCTGGCATGTTGACTCCTTGCTGTCACCAGTCCACCTGGCCGTGCTGCTGCTCCAGTTTCAAATGTTCTGCCTGCGGCTATGGAACCCTGACCTGTTTACCGGACGTGCTACCTGTTCCAGACCTGCTGTTTTCAACTCTCTAGAGGCAGCAGGAGCGGTAGAGATACTCTTATTGATCGGCTATGAAAAGCCAGCTGACATTTTCTCCTGAGGTGCTGACTTGTTGCACCCTCAACAACTACTGTGATTATTATTATTTGACCATTCTGGTCATTTATGAGCATTTGAACATCTTGGCCATGTTCTGTTATAATCTCCACCTGGCACAGCCAGAAGAGGACTGGCCACCCCTCATACCCTGGTTCCTCTCTAGGTTTCTTCCTAGGTTATGGCCTTTCTAGGGAGTTTTTCCTAGCCACCATGCTTCTACACCTGCATTGTTTGCTGTTTGGGGTTTTAGGCTGGGTTTCTGTACAGCACTTTGAGATATCAGCTGATGTAATAAGGGCTATATAAATACATTTGATTTGATTTGGTACCACTTGCCGTGTGGTAGCATAGAGAAAAGTCTATGACTAGGGTGACTGGAGTCTTTCTCATTTTTTAGGGCCTTACTCTGACACCGCCTGTTATAGAAGTCCTAGATGGCAAGTAGCTTGGCCCCAGTGATGTACTGGGCCATACGCACTGCCCTCGGTAGTGCCTTGTGGTCGGAGGTTAAGATGAGCAGTTGCCATACCAGGCAGTGAATCAACCAGGCAGGATGCTCTCGATGGTGCAGCTGTAGAAACATTTGAGGATCTGAGGACTCATAACAAATCTTTTCAATCTCCTGAGGGGGAATAGGCTTTGTTGTGCCCTCTTCACGACTGCCTTGGTGTGTTTGGACCATGAAAGTTTATTGGGAATGTGGACACCAAGGAGCTTGAAGCACTCGACCTGCTCCACTGCAGCCCCGTCGATGAGAATGGGGCGTGTCTCATCCTCCTTTTCCTGTAGCACACAATCATCTCCTTTGTCTTGATCACGTTGAAAGAGAAGTTGTTGTCCCGGCACCACACGGCTAGGTAGTCTCATCGTTGTTGGTGATCAGGCCTATCACTGTTGTTTCATGTTAATGATGGTGTTGGAGTCATGCCTGGCCGTGCAGTCATGAGTGAACAGGGAGTACAGGAGAGGACTAAGCATGCACCCCTGAGGGGCCCCCATGTTGAGGATCAGCATGATGGATGTGTTGTTACCTACCCTTACCACCTGTGGGCGGCCCATCAGGAAGTCCAGGATCCAGTTGCAGAGGGAGGTGTTTAGTCCCAGGGTCCTTAGCTTATTGATGAGCTTTGAGGGCACTATGGTGTTGAACGCTGAGCTGTGGCGGTTCTCATGAGAGCCAGTTTCATCATAGCGACTGCACTCAAAGAAACTTTCAAAGTTCTTGAAATATTCCGCATTGACCTTGTCTTTAAGTGATGAGGAACTGTCGTTTCCATTTGCTTATTTGAGCTCTAACCAAATAGAGCTATCTTCTGTATACCACCCCTACCTTGTCACAACACAACTGATTGGCTGAAACGAAGGAAAGAAATTCCACAAATTCACTTTTAAGAAGGCACACCTGTTAATTGAAATGTATTCCAGGTGTGCTACTCTGAAGAATCTCAAATCTAAAACATATTTTGATTTGTATAACTTTTTTGTTGGTTACTACATGATTCCATGTGTGTTATTTCATAGTTTTGACGTCTCCACAATTATATAATGTAGAAAAGTCAAAATAACGAACAACCCTGGAATGATTAGGTGTGTATAAACAAATATATAATACTAATAATAATACAAGGGAATAGGTTGGCGTTTGGGAACCAACCAAGATACATCTCAGAGCACAAAGACCTGAGTCATACCTTGTGAAGAAGCAATGAGCGCAAGATGGAGCACTTTCTAACTGTCCTGCTACTCACTGCAGCGACCCTGATCATTAACACAGCAAGACAACACCAGTACAGAACACTGAGCCATGAGAATAAATACTGTACATTGACATGGCTATCATACATGCCAATGATCAATAAAAGAGGAGGGGAGAACACATTAATTACATAACGAGTCTTGGTGACCCGGTGGCAAGGGATCCTGTTTTGCTTTGAGAAGCTGTTCAATGGTAATTTGAGAGAAGCAGCATTTGCATACCCCCTATGCCTAGGCTATGTACCAAAATGTGTCAGGGACCCTGTTATGTTTTTTAATTTTTTTTTATGTGGATAGAGACAGTGATAGAAAGATGAGAGTTCCTGCCAGAAGGGCATGGGTCAGAATCAAACCCCCACGGTATACGTGTGAGTTGAAGGCAGCGGCCCGGACCGCTAGACCAGAATTAGATGTTTTTCAAATTCCCAATTGTAGCTTATGTGGAAGAACATTTTACATAAAAAAATATGTATTTGTAGTTTAGTTTACATGTAACACAAGTTTAACAAAATATATGTTATCTTTTCCCTCTATATCACATACTGTCTTTCAAAATGTCCTCTTTTCTTTCAGTTCAAACCCCTCTTCACCTTCAACATGCTCCCGAGGTCAACAACTTGCTCACTTGCTACATTGGCCAAGGTACAAAATCATTGTCCTGAATGCAGGTTTATTATAGAAAGGTGATTAACAAAAACAGATTCTTAATTCAATCCCTGTATACACTGGAGTCTGTCTGCACATTTCCACAATTGTACATGTTGAAAGTCTATGGTGAAGTTGATGTCTGAAGAATTGTAGGTTTAGATACATTTTCTTCTGTCCTGCAGCCCTTCATCAATTGTGTTGTTTACAGGAATCTTGGTTCACACATCTTCATTGACGATGAGCATCACTATCTACATTTACATTTACATTACATTTAAGTCATTTAGCAGACGCTCTTATCCAGAGCGACTTACAAATTGGTGCATTCACCTTATGACATCCAGTGGAACAGCCACTTTACAATAGTGCATCTAAATCTTTTAAGGGGGGTGAGAAGGATTACTTTATCCTATCCTAGGTATTCCTTAAAGAGGTGGGGTTTCAGGTGTCTCCGGAAGGTGGTGATTGACTCCGCTGTCCTGGCGTCGTGAGGGAGTGTGTTCCTCCATTGGGGAGCCAGAGCAGCGAACAGTTTTGACTGGGCTGAGCGGGAACTGTACTTCCTCAGTGGTAGGGAGGCAAGCAGGCCAGAGGTGGATGAACGCAGTGTCTATGCTCTATCACTAAGAGATAAATACTTACAATCACACCATTGACACTATGAAGCATTTTTGTTATATACCTTTTGTAAACGGTTTAGGGCAGGGTTGTCAAACACATTCCATGGAGCGCCTAGTGTCTGCGGGTTTTTGTTTTTTAATTTCAGTTAAGACCTAGACAACCAGGTGAGGGAGTTATTTACTAATTAGTGACCTTAATTCATTAATCAAGTGCAAGGGAGGAGCAAAAACCCGCAGACACTTGACCCTCCGTGGAATGAGTTTGACCCACGTGGTTTAGAGGATGTAAAGAATTACCTCCCTGGGTTGTCCATCTTAACGGCACACATGGCTCCTGAAAAGTGAAGAGCAGAAGAGAACTTCACTGGATTAAATTATATTAATGAGTGATTATCGGTTTTAGTTTCACAAAGCTATTGGAGAACAGGATTGTTTTTACGATATCATCTTTATTATTAACAGTAAAATAGAGTAATATCTACTGTAAACAGATTTCACAGTATGTTCAGTAGCCTATTGTGTAGAAACGTACAATAGTATCTTTAGAGAAAAGCTGAAGCGTGGAGAAGCTATAGTGATAAAGACAGTTGATTTACAAGCAAATCTATTCATTTCAATAAGTACTGCAATGTTATATAATTTATGTTTCCATATTAGCTTGCTTTGACAGTATGACTAGCGTAGATATCTTCTTTAAGGCAGCGTCTCCCTGTCCATCAGAATTCATGACCACGGGGTAGATTAGATCAACTGAGAACTGACAGTACAGAATGAGGCCCTCAATAAAAAAAAGCCTGTATAAATTCTCTAATACCTTTCTGGAGACGAAATTGGGAGATAACCTACCCATCTGGATGATTCTGTAGAAGTCCCAGAGAGAGGGCATGGGATACTCTGGAAGTCAAACTACAATATAAAGCAAATAAACTTTCTTGGGTAGCTAGCTCAGTTCGAAGCATGATAATACACTATTCTTTTGATCACTGTGAAAAGAATTATCAAGATTTTACAATGACAAAAGATTAACTCAATTGATGTAGTCTTTCTGCCTGAACATTCTTTCTCCATCTCCCTTGCTACTTACTGTAGAGACACAGACAAAAATACTCTTGGGCAAAGTTGCCTTGTCATGTTGCCCACATTCTAGTAGAGAGAAAATGAGTGCAATAAAGAAAATAAATGGACTCATTAATTTCATGTCTTGCTGTGCGAAGACTCTGTACGAGGTAGGCTAACAGCAATGCCGGGACTTTGTATCACAAACAAGGTGGTTAAGAAGACACACCACCCAGTAAGCTTTAACCCACCACGCTGAACAATTTGAGGGGTTCCCTGAGGTACCCTTGGCTTCACTTTGAGTTGAAACTGCGGGAATCCAATTTCAAGATCTATTTTCATGCTTACGGTCAAACAAAGGAAGAGAAGTTAAAAGGTAAAGGTAGATAGAGACATCTTAAGCAGGAAAAGGGGCTGAGCTGGACCCAAGGAAAGAAACAATAAGTATTCAAAAACAACCCTAAGCTAGACTAGCCTACTGTAACAACAGTTAACTAACCAACCAAAAATACAGTGGGTGGTCCACCCAGTTCTAACTAGTGTATTTAACAAAGTCTACCTATGGGTAGTGTATGCCCATGGGAGACTTGTCTTGGTTTCCCCTTTTCCCACCAGCAAACAAACACCATAACCAATATTCACAGGTGAGGACAAAGTGCTATGGAGTTGCTCAAACAAAAGAGAGGTTAATACACAACAAGCGAGTGAACCACCAAGACCTACAGACATGGCATTTACAGAGAGATTGCGCTCTAGAGCAAACAACTGACAGGGTTTTTAAACCAAGGGAAAGGAACTGTGATAGGGTAGGAAACAGGAGGAGGCGTGTCTTCTAATTGATGATTGGATTGGTGACTGATTGAGGAGTGATGATTTTCACCTGTGAGGGGAGAAGGAGAGAAAAGAACACAGGATACACACACACACACAGGATACACACACAGGATACTGGTATCAGTAACAGTAGACATCTTAGTTTAGACAAAACAGTGCAGTGTAGAATCATCCATAGAGCTTTGAACATGAAAGCATTTCACATTGATTCACATTGTCACACCCTGACCATAGTTTGCTTTGTATGTTTCTATGTTTTGTTTGGCCAGGGTGTGATCTGAGTGGGCATTCTATGTTGGATGTCTAGTTTGTCTGTTTCTGTGTTTGGCCTGATATGGTTCTCAATCAGAGGCAGGTGTCATTCGTTGTCTCTGATTGAGAATCATACTTAGGTAGCCTGTTTTCCCCCATTTTGGTTGTGGGTGTTTGTTTTCTGTCTTTGTGTGTCTGCACCAGACAGAACTGTTTCGTTTGCTTCCGCTTTGTGTTTTTGTTCTAGTGTTCAGTTTCTTTATTAAATTGACCATGAACACGTACCACGATGCACCTTGATCCTCTTCACCTTCTTCCACCTACGACAGTCGTTACAACACAATTGTACTCGGCAAACAATACAGTACATGTAACATCTGTATGTCATCACTGGAAAAAGTACCCAATTGTCATACTTGAGTAAAAGTGAAGATACCTTAATACAAAATGACCCAAGTAAAAGTGCTAAAAGTCATTTTCGCATGCTTCCACATGGAATTATTACGTTGTCCTTACCTGTATATCTTGTACCTAGATCAGCAGTAGCTAGTCATGAGACCGGCAGTCGATCCAGAATGAGCCTGACAGGTGGCAGGTAGTTTCTGTGCGTCTTACAACCCCACAGGGAGATACCTGGATGAGGGGATGTTCTTTCTGCATGCAGGGGTGACAGGAGAGGAGAGGTGTTGAGATGAGATATCCCTACACTGTTCTCAGGGACACTTCAAATTAGACCAGGGAGAATCTCCCCACTGACAGAGGCTGTGGCAGTGGATGTGTCCCAAATTGTACCCTATTCCCTTTATAGTGCACTACTTTTAACCTTGGCCCAAAGGGCTCTGGTTAAAAGTGGTGGACTTTATAGGGCATAGGATAGGATGCCATTTGAGACGCAACCAGCAACAGTTCCGCCCCAGTGTTGAGGCTGTGGGATTCAGTATGTGGATGTGTGGGTGGAGAATGTCATGTGCCCTGCCTTGACTGACGTTGTTTTGGCAACGTTGTTCTTGTTTTTTTTAGTCCAGGGAATAGTGCTTATCACAAGCTCTGTAATCCAATATCATCACAGTACTGTACTATATACAGACATTGATTGGGTACGTTCATGGGAGCCCTTCTCGCTAAAAGCCAATAAAGCCAGAAGGGAAAAGTATCCAACGATGAAACCCTCAAACAGCTCAAAACCTTTCGTCTGCGTACTTACCCTATGCAGGGAACAATGGGAATCGAGAGGCAATTATGGCGAACAGCATGTAACAATGATTATGTCTAGATATTGCAAGATAAAGTAGCTGATATATTATTAATCGCTAAGCAACCAGTGCAATTGTAGTAGGACACTGATCCAGCAGCCTTCCACCTACACATTGGGCTCAAAGCTAGACCACAATGGTTATTTGATTTGAACTATATAGATTTTTCCTCTCACTTTTTACATTGATATATGAGGCTGCGGGCTCTATTTTCAGCTGGCGTTAACGCAGAGCTAGTGTCAAACACACACATGTTGGCAATTTCAACTTATTAAAGCTGATGCTCTGCTATTTTCCAACACTTGCACCAAATCAGGTGTTAAATGAGGTGAAAATTAGTCTGGAGTGCCACTTTAAGACCGACCAAAATCGGGTCATAGCTCTAACACAGGTAATGGATTTGATTTTGAGTGCTAAAGCACATCCTATCTAGCCATGATGCACGGTGCCAATGGAAAGAGAGATGTGCCTTGTACCGGTAAACCTCGTAGCCTATTTAGAATTTTTTTTTTTTTTTTTTAAACTATAGCTCCCCCGCATGTTGTTGAATTTGATTAAAAGCCTCCATCAAGGTTAAGCAGCTTCGCCTAGGTGCGTATTTTTTTATCCTAACCAATGCATAAGCCAAGTTGCCTATCAATAAAGGGGTTTTAAATGGTCTACTGAGAGTGGCTTAAAATAGGCAATTTTTTGTTTTCACAATTCACATACCTGCATACTTAATTTTGCTTGTTCAAACTTGAACAAGCTTTAATATTATATGCCCACGGGGAGCAAATGTTTGGCATGCCCATAGCTCAGACATAATGCAAACTACAGTAGGCCTAAAGCCCTTATATCAGTGTGAACGCTATATATTTCTATATTACTGAACAATGTGGACTGCAAACATGTTCAACATATTTAGCAAAGATGGGATAGGCCTACATTTTGTTATTTTGTTTCCGCAGGCTAGTTTTTACAAACTAGGATTTAACAGACTAACAATGGAATTGGAGTTGATGACAAGGAAATACATAAAAGACCGTAAATGCACAACTTGAAGCAACCACATATTTAGCCCTGGAGATACGTTCTGAGGGGTGAAGCCTCAACACACTTACAACTTATTTATTCATCAAAAGCCAGCTCTTGCATGCCACAGCCAGCTCTTGTGCTCATAATTCCCGCTGTGAAAATAGCACAAATATTTCTGACACACCCCTGGACCTAAAGTGCCACTGCCAGCGCTAAGATTTACCATTGCTTTAGGTTTGTTGAAATAGAGCCCTTTATTGCCCCCAACCAGGACAGCCAGTTGCACCATGCCCAAACTAACATCACATTCACTGACTGTACAAAACCTTCCTAATATTGACTTGCACCCCCTTTTGCCCTCAATTCACCGGGGCATGGACACTGGTGTCAAAAGTATTCCATGTTTTTATTTGTATTATTGGCCCATCCACCACCCCACCTTTTCAGAGGACAAAATTCTACTTTGTTTTTACAGCTTTTTATTTTCTTGTTACATTCTATACACATTTTACATACACACCACTTTTTTTTCTCTCCACAGTAATTACATAGCAAGAATACAGTTATTTGATATACATTACATCTGGATAGATAGTACGTAAACATGTGGTATACATTTTACATCGTGTACATTTGTCATGGTTTTCATGTGGTGAAGGAGAGTCGGACCAAACTGCAGCGTGTGGATTGCGATCCATGTTTATTTAAACAAACGTAAACACAAATAAACACAAACACTACGAAAACAGCCTATACACGTGTCTACTAACATCTAACAAGGACAATCACCCACAATACAACCAAAGAATATGGCTGCCTAAATATGTTTCCCAATCAGAGACAACGATAAACACCTGCCTCTGATTGAGAACCACTTCAGACAGTCATAGACGTTCATAGAACACCCCACTAAGCTACAATCCCACTAAGCTACACACCACATACAAAAACCCATGTCACACCCTGGCCTGACCAAATACATGAAGAAAAACACAAAATACTACGACCAGGGCGTGACAACATTATATACTGTGTTTTCAGTCATAACTATTATAGAACATGAGCTTTTAAACCCACCCCTCAGCTACTCTCCACCTATCTCCTTAAACCACCCTCTTATGATTTCCATGTACCATATACTGTGCTGTGATGTTTCACATAAAATCTGAACCTTTCTAATCGCATACAGATTGTAAATGAAAGATTCATAATTTTACTAAATGTATTATATTGTTGATTGTGTGACTATGGCTTTCCAAATCTCCCAACAGAGCTATTTGTAGGGTTCATTTGAGGTAAATGTGATTTTTCAACCATTCCTAAACCTGAGATACATAGGGGCCCGTGTTGACTCCAATGCTTCCCACAGTTGTGTCAAGTTGGCTTGATGTCCTTTGGGTGGTGGACCATTCTTGATACACAGGGAAAACTGTTGAGTGTGAAAAACCCAGCAGCGTTGCAGTTCTTGTTACACTCAAACCGGTGCACCTGGCACCTACTACCATACCCATTCAAAGGCACTTAAATATTTTGTCTTGCTCATTCACCCTCTGAATAGCACGCATACAAAATCCATGTCTCAAATGTCAAAAGTCTTAAAAATGATTCTTTAACCTTTCTACTCCCCTTCATCTACATTGATTGAAGTGGATTTAACAAGTGACATCAATAAGGGATCACAGCTTTTAGCTGGATTCTCCTGGTCAGTCTATACCATTTTGTGTGAAAAATCTTGTTCTGATAGGCTGTGCCAGACTCCCCAGTGGGTGGTTCTGGCTGTTAAGGGGGTGGGCCTATGCCCTCCAAGGCCCACCCATGGCTACACTCCTGCCCAGTCATGTGACATCCTTAGATTAGGGTCTTATGAATTTATTGAAATGAACTGTTTCCTTATATGAACTTTAACTCAGTAAAAATCTTTGAAATTGTTGCATTGATATTTTTGTTCAGTATATATTTAATGAAGGCAAATTGCCTGGGTTATCAACTTCTCAAGTGCTGTCAGAATAGATTCATGCATATAGCCTAAAAGCAACTTCAGGATATTTTTGTAGAATTGAGAAGATGCCTAAAATTCTTATTTCTGTTGTGAAATATTGTATGACTATGACGACAAAATATATGTGCTCCATTCAAACAGGCTGACTATTTGTCATGTCCAGCAGCCAAGAAAGAGAGAGGAGGAAAACCTGCACTATTATTCCTGATGAATTTGAGTGAAAAGCCCCAGTGATCAGATAAAAGCAATTTGCTCTCTGCTGATATTTGTAAAGGGCTGTCCTCTGTGAGTATAATTCACTTCCAGCAATAATCTCCCCCCCCCCCTCCCCCCCTCCAATCTCTATATCTATAACAATGAGCCATGGCACACACAAGCCCCAGGCCTAGGGACTCATCAATTAGAGCTGAGGCGGAGTCAAGTCATCCTCCTCAATCTCCCCTCTCGGTTCCTTCTCTGCACATAATATAACACAGGAAACTGAAACAATGTGCCCTCATACTAGAGCACTTGTGTAAGAAGCTATTTGGTACAGCCAGATAATCGTGAATAATATAATTCTAATATTACATAATTATTTGAGAAGTGTATATATAGTTATTTTGGTAATTGTTGCTATAGGTTTGTCTGTGCGTGTATTTTTGAAATGGTTGCTATCTGTGTTTGTTCAGTTATGAGTTGATTCCAAGGTGAACCTGCTGACATTTCAGTAACCAAACACTTCATTTTCCAACTCAGGGGGTCATTGGAGTGGTTTTATCTTGATGTGACTTTAAGGTGTGAAAGTCAAAGGGTATTTTAGGGAGTGACAATGAACAAATATAGTAGTATATTTGTCATAGTACTTCAGGGAGAGATGTTATGTGCTGTCATATTTCATCATCACAGTGTAACCCACAAGGTTCCGTGGTTCCTAGTGCAGCAGGTAGCCTAGTGGTTAGAGTATTGGGCCAGTAATCGGAAGGTTTTTAGATTGAATCCCTGAGCTGACAAGGTAAAAATCTGTCGTTCTACCCCTGAACAAGGCACTTAAGCTAGGCTTTCATTGTAAATAAGATTTTGTTCTTTTAACTGACTTGCCTAGTTAAATAAAGGTTAAAAATAAATGTGTACACTGCAAACAAAAATGTAGTTAGGACGTCCACCGATCGACATGCAGTTAAGTGAATTGTTCAAACTTAAAAGTACCATCCTCTGATCAAACTGTTAAAATCAAATTAAATTGAACTTACTTATGCTGTAAGATGGCGCCAGAGAAGAAGGCAGACGGTTTACGTGACCCCAACCGATTGTGTTTTTTTGCGAGTTTATTTATGTTTAACTTTTTTTATTTGATTGTACATAATGTTGCCGCTACTGCATCTTATGACCGAAAAGAACTTCTGGACATCAGGACTGCCATTACTCACCATGGACTGGCAGAATCCCTTTTTTCTTTTAACGAGTCTGATGAGGCCTATGCGAACGATATACTGCTTTCTCGGGAACAGGTCCAGATCCCCATGATTTATGTGAAGAGGAGGCGGAGAAAAAGGGGCCGGAGGGCAGGTTGCCTTCTGAGAATTCGTAGGCAATTGAATGAAACCCCACTTCTTTCCATTCTGCTAGCAAATGTGCAATCTATGGACAATAAAATAGATGAACTACGAGGAAGATGAAACTACCAACGGGACATTCAAAACTAATATTTTATGCTTCACAGAGTCGTGGCTGAACGACGACACCATCAACATACAGCTGGCTGGTTATATGCTGCACAGGCAGGATAGAAAAGTCACGTCTGGTAAAACAAGGGGCGGTAGACTGTCTTTTTAAAAATAACTGCTGGTGCACGATATCTCAAGAGGTCTCGAGCTATTGCTCGCCTGAGGTAGAGTATCTCATGATAAACTGTATACCACACTACCTACCTAGAGAGTTTATCTGTATTTCTTATAGCTGTTTACATACCACCACAGTCAGAGGCTGGCACTAAGACAACATTGAAGGAGCTGTATTTCACCATAAGCAAACAAGAAAATGCTCACCCAGAGGCGGGGCTCCTAGTGGCCAGGGACTTTAATGCAGGGAAACTTAAATCCGTTTTACCAAATTTCTATCAGCATGTTAATTAAATGTGCAACCAGAGGGAAAAAAACTCTGGACCACCTTAACTGCACACACAGACACATACAAAGCTCTCCCTCGCCCTCCATTTGGCAAATCTGACGAGAATTCTATCTTCCTGATTCCTGTTTACAAGTAAAATTAAAGCAGGAAGCACCAGTGACGAGATCAATAAAAAAGTGGTCAGATGAAGCAGATGCTAAACTTGTTAGCACATACTGGAATATGTTCCGGGATTCCTCCGATGGCATTGAGTAGTACACCACATCAGTCACTGGCTTCATCAGTAAGTGTATGGAAGATGTTACCTTTACAGTGACCGTACGTACTGTACATACCCCAACCAGAAGCCATGGATTACAGGCAACATCACTGAGATAAAGGCTAGAGCTGCCGCTTTAAAGGAGCGGGATTCTAACCCGAAAGACTGTAAGAAATCCCGCTATGCCCTCTGACGAACCATCAAACAGGCAAAGCATCAATACAGGACTAAGATCGAATCGTACTACACCGGCTCTGTGTGGCAGGGCTTGCGGATGTGGCAGGGCTTGCAAACCATTACAGACTATAAAGGGAAGCACAGCCGAGAGCTGCACAGTGACACAAGCCTACCAGACCAGGTAAATGACATCTATGCTCGCTTCGAGGCAAATAACACTGAAACATGCATGAGAGCACCAGCTGTTCTGGAAGACTGTGTGATCACGCTCTCCCCAGCTGATGTGAATAAGACCTTTAATCAGGTCAACATTCAGAAGGCCGCAGGGCCAGAGGATTACCAGGACGTGTAGTGCGAGCATACGCTGACCAACTGGCAAGTGTCTTCACTGACATTTTCAACCTCTCCCTGTCTGAGTCTAAAATACCAACATGTTTTAAGCAGACTACCATAGTGCATGTGCCCAAGAACACTAAGGTAATCTGCCTAAATGCCTAACAACCATGTATGTTGCCATGAAGTGCTTTGAAAGCCTGGTCATGGCTCACATCAACACCATTATCCCTGAAACCCTAGACCAACACTAATTTGCATACCGCCCCAACAGATCCACCGATGATGCAATCTCTATTGCACTCCACACAGCCCTTTACCACCTGGTCAAAAGGTACACCTATGTGAGAATGCTATTCATTGACTACAGCTCAGCGTTCAACACCATAGTGCCCTCAAAGCTCATCAATAAGCTAAGGACCATGGGACTAAACACGTCCCTCTGCAACTGGATCCTGGACTTCCTGATGGGTCCCCCCAGCTGTTAAGGGTAGGTAACAACACATCTGCCATGCTGATCCTCAACACAGGGGCCCCTCAGGGGTGCGTGCTCAGTCCCCCCCTGTACTCCCTCTGCACTCATGACTGCACGGCCAGACACGACTCCAACACCATCATTAAGTTTGCCGATGACACAGCAGTGGTAGGCCTGATCACCGACAACGATGAGACAGCCTGTAGGGAGGAGGTCAGACACCTAGCCGTGTTGTGCCAGAACAACAACCTCTCCCTCAACGTGATCAAGACAAAGGAGATGATTGTGGACTACCGGCAAAAGAGGACAGAGAACACCCCCATTCTCATCGATGGGGCTGCAGTGGAGCAGGTTGAGAGCAAGTTCCTTGGTGTCCATATCACCAACAAACTAACATGGTCCAAGCACACCAAGACAGTCGTGAAGAGGAGACGACAAAATCTATTCACCCTCAGGAGACTGAAAATATTCTAGAGCTGCACCATCGAGAGCATGGTTGCGTCACTGCCTGGTATGGCAACTGCTCGGCCTCCGACAGCAAGGCACTACAGAGGGTAGTGCGAACTGCCCAGTACATCACTGGGGCGAAGCTTCCTGCAATCCAGGACCTCAATACCAGGCGGTGTCAGAGGAAGGCTCTAAAACTTGTCAGACTCCAGACACCCTAGTCACCATGTCTAGGGCCAAGAGGCTTCGAAAACAGCTTCTATTCCCAAGGCATAAGACTTCTTTACACCTAATCAAATGGCTACCCAGACTATTTGCATTGCCCCCCCTTTTACACTGCTGCTACTCTCTGTTATTATCATCTATGCATAGTCACTTTAATAACTCTACCTACATGTACATATTACCTCAACTAACCAGTTCCCCCGCACATTGACTCTGTACCGGTACCCCCCTGTATATTGTCTCGCTATTGTTATTTTACTGCCGCTCTTTAATTACATGTTACTTTTATTTCTTATTCTTCTCCATATTATCTTTTAAACCAGTAAGCATTTCACTGTAAGGTCTACACCTGTTGTATTCAGCACATGTGATTAATAAAATTTGATTTGATAGTGATCATCAAATCAAGTGTATTTATATAGCCCTTCGTACATCAGCTGATATCTCAAAGTGCTGTACAGAAACCCAGCCTAAAACCCCAAACAGCAAGCAATGCAGGTGTAGAAGCATGATAAATTATAATGATCTATAATGAACTCTTAGAAGTTTTCCCTACAAGATAGTAAGCCCACCATCTATGTCTCTGTATATATTGGCTAATATTTAGAACATTGTGATGGCCACCTCCGCTGTAAAGTGTCCTAGCTATAGTTCAAGGGTGAGTTTAATTTGAAGGACCAAGCAAATTATGATACTTTGTAAAGAGGTGGTTATATTTTAATAGACAAAGAATTGATATAACCAAGGTCGTTGTGAGCGTGGTACAACTGGGGATGTATTATCTAATGAATAATATCTGTCTTTCTGATCACATTCAGTATCAGCTTCTGGCTCTCAGAAATTTCACCTGAACCAAAAATGTTTTTGAGATACAAAATCTACCTGTCAAACTGTCTGTGCTGATCGTCATTGACACAAAAGCCTTTTACAGTATATTTGTTTTTTTAATTATTATTTCTTACATTGTTAGCCCAGAAATATTTTTGTGTTATTACATACAGCCAGGAAGAACTATTGGATATCAGAGTGGTGGTAACTCACCAGCACTACCAGCATTATGACCAGGAATATGACTTTCCCAAAGCAGATCCTTTGTTTCCACCCCTCATGGCAATTGAACTGATTCCAGAAGCGGACCCAAAACAGTGGTCTTCTAGTCCAATTTAGGAGGCGTGCACACCACCCACCGCTTCTGAATATATTACTTGCTAATGTTCAGTCTCTGGATAATAAATTTGACAAGCTCAGGGCGAGGGTCTCTTTCCAGAGAGACATCAGTGATTGTAACATACTCTGCTTCACGGAAGCATGGCTCTCTCGGGATATACTGTCTGAATCGGTCCAGCCAGTTGGCTTCTCATTTCTTTGCGCAGACAGGAATAAATATCTCTCTGGGAAGAAGAAGAAGGGGGAGTATGTTTCATGATTAACGACTCATGGTGTAATTGTGATATCATACAGGAACTCAAGTCCTTTGTTCATCCGATTTAGAATACCTCCCAATCAAATGCGGACCGTATTATCTCCCAAGATAATTTTTGTTGGTTATAGTCACGGCCGTGTAAATCCCCCCTCAATCTGATACCACAACGGCCCTCAAAGAACTCCACTGGACTTTATGCAAACTGGAAACCACATATCCTGAGGTTGCATTCATGGTTGCTGGGGATTTTAACGAAGCAAATTTTAGAAAAAGGCTGCCAAAGTTTTATCAATATTTCGACTGTAGTACTCGCGTTGCCAAAACACTTGACCACTGTTACTCCAACTTGCTAAGGAATATTCAATGCCGGTCTGACCAATCGCAATCCATGCTTCAAGATTGTTTTGATCACCCGGACTGGGATATGTCCCGGGTAGCTTCTGAGAATAATATATACGAATACACTCGTTGACTGAGTTTATCAGGAAGAGTATAGGAGACTGTGGATAGATGGCAGCATTCGCGCAAAACTGAAAGGGCCAACCACCACATTTAACCATGGCAAGATGACTGGGAATATGGCAGAATACAATCAGTAGTTATTCCCTCCACAAGGCAATCAAACAGGCAAAACGTCAGTATAGAGAGAAAGTGGAGTCGCAAATCAACAGCTCAGACATGAGACGTATGTGGCAGGGTCTACAGACAATCATGGAAAGGAAAACCTTGCGGACACCTTCTTTGCCCGCTTTTAGGGTAACACAGTGCCACCCGACTTGGCCTGGTACCAAGGATTGTGGGCTCTCCTTCTCTCTGGCCAATGTGAGTAAAACATTTAAGCGTGTTAACCCACGCAATTGCTGCCGGTTCAGACGGCATCCCTAGTCGGGTCCTCAGAGCACTCGCAAACCATCTGGCTGGTGTGTTTACGGACATATTCAATCAATCCCTATCCCAGTCTGCTGTCGCCACATGCTTCAAGATGGCCACCATTGTTCCTGTACCCAAGAAGGCAAAGGTAACTGAACTAAATGACTATCGCCCCGTAGCACTCACTTCTGTCATCATGAAGTGCTTTGAGAGACTACTCAAGGATCATATCACTTCTACCTCACCTGTCACCCTAGACCCACTTCAATTTGCTTACCGCCCCAATAGATCCACAGACGATGCAATCGCCATCACACTGCACACTGCCCTATCCCATCTAGTCAAGATGAATACACATGTAAGAATGCTGTTCATTGACTATAGCTTAGCTTTCAACACCATAGTACCCTCCAAGCTCACCATTAAGCTCGAGGCCCTGGGTCTGGACCTTGCCCTGTGCAACTGGGTCCTGGACGTCTTGACATCCCGCCCGCAGATGGTGAGGGTATGAAACAAAACCTCCAGTTCTCTGATCCGCAACACTGGGAGGGTGGTGCCAGGAAAATAACCTCTCAAACAACGTCAACAAAACAAAGGAGATGATTTGTGGACTTCAGGAAACAGCAGAGGGAGCACTCCCCTATCCACATCGATGGGACAGCAGTGGAGAATGTGGAAAGCTTTAAGTTCCTCGGCGTACATATCACAGACAAACTGAAATGGTCCACTCACACAGACAGTGTGGTGAAGAAGGCACAACAGCGTCTCTTCAACCTAAGGAGACTATCGGCTGCCTTCGATACTGTGAACCATCAGATCCTCCTCTCCACCCTCTCCGAGTTGGGCATCTCCGGCGCGGCCCACGCTTGGATTGCGTCGTACCTGACAGGTCGCTCCTACCAGGTGGCGTGGCGAGAATCTGTCTCCTCACCACGCGCTCTCACCACTGGTGTCCCCCAGGGCTCTGTTCTAGGCCCTCTCCTATTCTCGCTATACACCAAGTCACTTGGCTCTGTCATAACCTCACATGGTCTCTCCAGACGACACACAATTCATCTTCTCCTTTCCGCCTTCTGATGACCAGGTGGCGAATCGCATCTCTGCATGTCTGGCAGACATATCAGTGTGGATGATGGATCACCACCTCAAGTTGAACCTCGGCAAGACGGAGCTGCTCTTCCTCCCGGAGAAGGACTGCCCGTTCCATGATCTCGCCATCACGGTTGACAACTCCCAGAGCGCTAAGAACCTTGGCGTGATCCTGGACAACACCCTGTCGTTCTCAACTAACATCAAGGCGGTGGCCCGTTCCTGTAGGTTCATGCTCTACAACATCCGCAGAGTACGACCCTGCCTAACACAGGAAGCGGCGCAGGTCCTAATCCAGGCACTTGTCATCTCCCGTCTGGATTACTGCAACTCGCTGTTGGCTGGGCTCCCTGCCTGTGCCATTAAACCCCTACAACTCATCCAGAACGCCGCAGCCCGTCTGGTGTTCAACCTTCCCAAGTTCTCTCACGTCACCCCGCTCCTCCGCTCTCTCCACTGGCTTCCAGTTGAAGCTCGCATCCGCTACAAGACCATGGTGCTTGCCTACGGAGCTGTGAGGGGAACGGCACCTCAGTACCTCCAGGCTCTGATCAGGCCCTACACCCAAACAAGGGCACTGCGTTCATCCACCTCTGGCCTGCTCGCCTCCCTACCACTGAGGAAGTACAGTTCCCGCTCAGCCCAGTCAAAACTGTTCGCTGCTCTGGCTCCCCAATGGTGGAACACACTCCCTCACGACGCCAGGACAGCGGAGTCAATCACCACCTTCCGGAGACACCTGAAACCCCACCTCTTTAAGGAATACCTAGGATAGGATAAAGTAATCCTTCTCACCCCCCCCCTTAAAAGATTTAGATGCACTATTGTAAAGTGGCTGTTCCACTGGATGTCATAAGGTGAATGCACCAATTTGTAAGTCGCTCTGGATAAGAGCGTCTGCTAAATGACTTAAATGTAAATGTATGTAAATGAGACTGAAGACATGTGGCATGTCACCTAAAACCCTCACAAACTTTTACAGATGCACATTTGAGAGCATCCTGCCGGGCTGTGTCACTGCTTGGTATGGCAACTGCATGGCCCGCATCCGCAGAGCTCTCCAGAGGGTAGTGCGGGGGGAAACTACCTGCCCCCCAGGACACCTACATATTACGATGTCACAAGAAGGCCAAAAAGACTTACAACCACCCGAGCCAAGGATTGTTCACCCCGCTATCATCCAGAACGTCGAGGTCAGTACAGATGCATCAAAGCTGAGACCGAGAGACTGAAAAACAGCTTCTATCTCAAGGCCATCAGACTGTTAATTAGCCATCCCTAGCACATAGAGGCTACCGCCTACTATATACATTGACTTGAAATCACTAACCACTTTAATAAATGGAACGCTATCTTGCATTACGTGTCTCATATGTGTATACTGTATCCTATACTATCCTACAGTATCTTATTCTATGCTGCTCTGACATTGCTCATTCATATATTTTTAATTCCATTCCTTTACTTAGATTTGTGTGTATTGGTTATATTGTCTGTAATTGTTAGATATTACTGCACTGTCAGAGCTGGAAGCACAAGCATTTCGCTACACATGTTATAACATCTGCTAAACATGTATGTGACCAATAAAATTTTATTTGAAAATCAGAATCTCGGAATGTACAGTAAATAGTGGCATTGTTCCAGACAAACAATGGTTGTAGTCTGCCATTGTTCCAGACAAACAATGGTTGTAGTCTGCCATTGTTCCAGACAAACAATGGTTGTAGTCTGCCATTGTTCCAGACAAAGGATGGCTGTAGTCTGCCATTGTTCCAGACAAACAATGGTTGTAGTCTGCCATTGTTCCAGACAAAGGATGGCTGTAGTCTGCCATTGTTCCAGACAAAGGATGTCTGTAGTCTGCCATTGTTCCAGACAAAGGATGTCTGTAGTCTGCCATTGTTCCAGACAAAGGATGGCTGTAGTCTGCCATTGTTCCAGACAAAGGATGTCTGTAGTCTGCCATTGTTCCAGACAAAGGATGTCTGTAGTCTGCCATTGTTCCAGACAAAGGATGTCTGTAGTCTGCCATTGTTCCAGACAAAGGATGTCTGTAGTCTGCCATTGTTCCAGACAAAGGATGTCTGTAGTCTGCCATTGTTCCAGACAAAGGATGTCTGTAGTCTGCCATTGTTCCAGACAAAGGATGTCTGTAGTCTGCCATTGTTCCAGACAAAGGATGTTTGTAGTCTGCCATTGTTCCAGACAAAGGATGTCTGTAGTCTGCCATTGTTCCAGACAAAGGATGTCTGTAGTCTGCCATTGTTCCAGACAAAGGATGGCTGTAGTCTGCCATTGTTCCAGACAAAGGATGGTTGCAGTCTGCCATTGTTGCTCAGACAATCCACTAGCTGTCCATGAAGTAAGCAGACACAACCTCTCAGAGGAGAGGAACTGACAGAGAGGGAGCACTGACGGGCAGAATCAATTTGGACAAAATAAATAGAGTGGCCGGGGTCAATTACATTCAACCCACCTACACGCACTCACGCACGAACACACACCACCTGCAAATACTGTATGCTTACACACACACACCCACACAAGCACACCCCACCTGTGAACCTACACACACACACACACACACACACACACACACACACACACACACACACACACACACACACACACACACACACACACACACACACACACACACACACACACACACACACACACACACACACACCGTCCTGCCGGAGAGAGAGAGACAAAGTGAGATAATGAGAGAGAGAGAGCGAGGGTTTGTGTCTGGCTACCCACACTTGCTCCCTACATAGTAGGCTGTTTGAGTATGCGAAAAAATAAAGTTTAATAGTATGCGACATTTTGAAAATCAAGTATACTGTGCCAGGATGTCATATTCATTTCGATTTTGACAAAAGCTGATAAATTAGATATGGGGATGCAGTACTGAAATCAACAAATAGCAAAGATGCATTCTAATAAAATTCAAGGCACACTTTTCCCAAATTCATTGGCAGAGATGGGCTGTGAGTGGTAGACCCTAGATCTATTCAAGTAGAAAACAAAAAAACTAGGCTACGTAATTGGGAAGATGTCGAATAGCGTTTCTTGTTCTCTTGGCCTTCAAATTGGAAATGTGTTGTTATCAGGCTGGTTAATGCGATGGATTTCTGTTGAAATTGGAAAAGTCCACCTGCACTCAGCCTCACCCCACCTACTTAGCCAGTCAGGAGCCACTACTGTGTTGCGGCAGTGGCATACTACATACTATATGCATCGATATGTGCTAAATAGTATGCGACGATGAGTTGAAGTATGCAGTATGCTAGTATGGGTATTCAGACATGGCCAGGGACTCTGTCTCCACTACTCAATGAAGATCAGGTTGTGCAGACTGAGGCAGTCAGTCGATAAATGAACTGTCATGCAGGTGCCTCACCTACAACCTTCTCTTAATTGCCATCAGTATTTATAGATAAGGGCCACCATCCTAAGGTGCTGTAGGTTATGCTACAACTGTACCATGTGAAACTGTGCCATCTGTCAGTTATAATACAGGCATTTAACTACGATTTCAGAAAAGTTTTATACTTACAACATTTTACATCCTGTTTTTGTCCTCAGAAACACCCATATTGAATAGTATTTTGTTTTCCTACCTCACATACAGTACAGTAGCTACATCCTTCTTGCCAAAACCTGTTAAACTCCAGACAATGAGCCATAGCCTAAATGAGAACGCTATCCTTTCTGATGACAATGTTTGGAGGGACCATCATTGTATATTTAGGGGCGCTGGCTGGCTGCATGGTGTGGTGATCACTATAGATGACCATTATGTTATTTATATGCACTCTCTCTGTCTAGTCTTTCACTCTCTACTCTCTCTCTCTCTCTCTCTCTCTCCCTCCCTCTATCACCATAAATGAGCATTATCTTATTCTCACTCACTCACTCACTCACTCACTCACTCACTCACTCACTCACTCACTCACTCACTCACTCACTCACTCACTCACTCACTCACTCACTCACAGTCCTGCCGGAGAGAGAGAGAGAGACAGACAAAGTGAGATAATGAGAGACAGAACGAGTGTGTGTGTGAGAGAAAGAGAGAGAGAGAGTGAGGGTTTGTGTCTGACTACCCATACTTGCTCCCTAAATAGTAGGCTGTTTGAGTATGCGAAAAAATAAAGTTTAATAGTATGGGTTCAAGTACTATATAAAAAAAGGGAACTAACACTCACCCTTTTCTTTTTCTTACTAGCACTGACTTTGATGTTAACTACTTTATTATCTATGATTGTGATATGCGGTCGTCTTACCTAGCTAACTGTAAGTCGCTCTGGATAAGAGTGTCTGCTAAATGACTAAATGACTTTTATCTAATTGTACAGTCTGTCTGGAGAGCCAGAGGGGTGGGGTTTGCCTTTTGAATCTATTCTATTAGTTTGGTATTGCCGGGCCAGCTCAAGCCCAGCTAACCTTTTTGAAATAATTTTGAATAGAATGTGAATCCATATCTGTTGCTGAATCACATAACCTCCTGTTTCCCTGGTGATTACACCTCTACCTGCCTGTCTGTCTGTCATGTAAATAGATCCATAGACTGTCTTCTAGGTGGGGGGTGCTTAAAGGGGGCTGAACTTCCTGATTTGGCCGCGTTTTTCGGCTTGGTCATAATAAAATGCAGGGGTCATGACTTAAGCCATACAAGAGTTGTGTTAGGGGGGGTTTAATGTGTGTGTGTGTGTGTGTGTGTGTGTGTGGCAAGCATTTGCACATTCATTCTACCAAAACACTACACAGTTACAGTCACTCACCTTTCTAGACAACTTGAAACAATATTTTCATGTTGCACATGTTTCAGTTGTCTCATTAAATTATTTAAATATTTGTATATGAATTTCTAAAATGTATAGTTGGTTTGAGGTTTTAAAGTAATTGAAAATGTGATCTATTGACACTTACAAATATTGTCCCATGTACATTATGTAAGTTACTGATGGCCCTAATTAGCCCCATAGGGATATCGCATGTCGAACCAAATTGACAATGGGCATTAAGATCCAGTCACACGCAGCTGCGCTCCAAATTGATGTTTACTTGTGTGCTGCTAGCTGTGGGCATGATTGAAATAAACCCAACCCAGGGCAAACTGTTGTGGTACCCTTCATTCCGTGATGTACAATTTTTTTTCTCATCATCTCGCCTTTTTCAGTTTTGGACGAGACTGATTTCATGACCAAAATTATCCTATTTACACCTTGTAGTCAATTTAAGTATTTCTAACTCATATTGATGCCACGTAGGCCATTTTCAAAATGAGAAGTTGCTTTTTAGGGGCAGTCGCTCTTCAAATTAATCTCTGCACTGCATAAAGCGAAATCTAAGGAAGAACACATATCTTAAATTCACTGATAATTCACTTAAATGTTTAGTTTTTTCTTGTTTTTCTTACCAGGCTAAATTATCTAACGTCATTGGCAGATAAGTTACTTTACACTCATTGAAAAGTGCAGATTTGATCAAATGTTATAAATGATGACAGCGCTCAGGCTCTGTGCTTCACAGCGTTGCATGGGTTTTGACTAACAGACTTTCTGAACTTTAGCACTGCACGCGGCAAGTTGGTAATAGAACAAGCTTTGAAATGATGCCCGGCTGACCCAAATAGAGATGGGCAGTTTTTGGATTGCGTAAACAGCAACAGTAATTGTGTTGTAAAGGAAGAGTGGACCAAAGCGCAGCGTGGAAAGTGTTCATGTTCTTTATTGTCAAGAATCACTCAAAAAAAAAAAATAAGGAACACGAACAGTTCGGTCATGCAGAGATACTAAACGGAAAACAACACCCCACAAAACCCAAAAGGAAAATAACAACTTATATATGATCCCCAATCAGAGACAACGATAGACAGCTGCCTATGATTGGGAACAACACTAGGAAAAAACAACAAAGAAAAAGAACATAGATTCTCCCACCCGAGTCACACCCTGACCTAACCAAACAATAAATAAGGATCTCGAAGGTCAGGGCGTGACATGTGTGTGGGCAAAATGCAGCGTTGGGTTCCAAACAAAACAACTACAAGTGTGCTCTTGTCCCTCAATGGCACAGCTAGGAAAGTGAACAAACTAACCTTATTGTTGCAGTCTTATAGTTGAAGACTTACTTGTATTATACGACTGCAATTAAATTAATTAGGAACTGTGCACACTTTGGAGAGGTGTGGCCACTTGCAGACACCAGTTAGTCCTCTTACTCAAACCCTTGTCATTCCTTTGTCTACCCCACATTTTCCATTAATATTATTATCATGTTATATATAATGTATTTCGTTTTTTTGTGTGTTATTTCTTACATTATTAGCCCGTAATTCTTCTTCAAATCAAATCAAATGTTATTGGTCACATACACATGGTGAGCAGATGTTAATGCGAGTGTAGAGAAATGCTTGTACTTCTAGTTCTGAGCGTGCAGTAATATCTAACAAGTAATATAACAATTTCACAACAACTCCCTTATACAGACACAAGTGTAAAGGAATGATTAAGAATATGTACATATAAATATATGGATGAGCGATGGCCGAACAGCATAGGCAAGATGCAGTAGATGGTATAGAGTACAGTATATACACATATGAGATGAGTAATGTAGGGTATGTAAGCATTATATAAAGTGTCATTGTTTAAGTGACTAGTGATAAATAATTAATAATTGAATGTAATAAATGTATCACTAGTCACTTAAATAATTAATAATTGAATGTAATAAATGTAAGTGGCTAGAGATTGAGTCTGTATGTTGGCAGCAACCACTCAATGTTAGTGACGGCTGTTTTTCAGTGTCTCGGTCCCAGCTTTGATGCACCTGTACTGACCTCGCCTTCTGCATGATAGCGGGGTGAACAGGCAGTGGCTTGGGTGGTTGTTGTCCTTGATGATCTTTTTGACCTTCTTGTGACATCTGTTGTTGTAGGTGTCCTGGACGGCAGGTAGTTTGCCCCCGGTGATGCGTTGTGTAGACCTCACTACCCTCTGGAGAGCCTTACGGTTGTGGGCGGAGCAGTTGCTGTACCAGGCCGTGATACAGCTCGACAAGATGCTCTCGATTGTGCATTTCTAAAACTTTGTGAGTGTTTTTGGCGACAAGCCAAATTTCTTCCGCCTCCTGATGTTGAAGAGGCGCTGTTGAGCCTTTTCCACCATGCTGTCTGTGTGTGTCAGCGATTGGGTGCAGAGATGTAGCGGAGTCAGGCGCAGGACACAGGTTTGAGCAACACAACTGAGTTTACTCACAAAAATTCAAGCAATATTCCAAATAGGAAAATACATAAAAACTAACATCTACAACAACCACTAAGACACCAACAATCACGGACAGAACAGAAATGTATGCCAGAGGGTTAAATAGGGTACATGATATGGGAATTGAAACCAGGTGTGTGTAATACAGACAAAACAAAACGAAAATTGAACATGGATCGGTGGTGACTAGAAAGCCGGTGACGTCGACCGCCGAACACCACCCGAACAAGGAGAGGGGCCGACTTCGGCGAAAGTCGTGACAGTGTGGGTGGACCATTTCAGTTTGTCCATGATGTGTACGCTGAGGAACTTAAAACTTTCCACCAACAGCGCCTTGGGTTAAAATTAGCTAATTTATCTGCCAATGACATTAGATAATTTATCTTGGTAAGAAAAATAATTTTTTATAAAACACATTTTATGTGAATTATCACTCAACATAAGATATCTAGGCTTGCTTTTTGCAGTGTTCCTGCCTCCATCTGATCGGCCGGCTTTGATAGTAATCACTGGTCTTCAAGGGGATCAGGTTTATTGATTACTGATAGGATGTCCTTAACCGTCACTCAGTGTGTATGTGCATGTGGTCTGGATTTACACTAACAGGAGGAAATTGGAGAATATTTCAGGAGCTGTTACTCTTTACCTCAAAGTTGTTTTTTATCTTCTATGTTCTGGAACATCCCTTTTACAGTATGTAAATAAATTTATGACACTTTTTCTTGAATAATTTAGGAAATTTGTAGTGACAAATGATTTGTGTTCTGCATTCATGCTGTGTTTTTTTCCTGAATGTAAAGGCTAAAGGTGCTCTCTTGTTATGATTTGTACATACAGTATTCTAAATTATACTGGTAAAATACAGGATACTATGAACGTGGCCATATATTTTATGTTACAGTATTTAGCCTTCAGTAGTTCAGCACGTTAAATTAAGCTATTCTCATTCCCTTGGCCTCAAAGTTGTGTCCACTTACACAACAATGCTACCCTTGATGTCTTCGTTCAGTTGATGAAGATTTAAATTGAGCAATCGTTGGATAAATAGGACAAGTCCCACTTATTTGTTTCATCCCTTGACATTTGTAACCGCTGAATGGTTTCTATGGCGATGACTGCGAAAATGTAGTCAGGTTGTCTTGTGAGGAAGGGATCATCTGTTTTTTTTTGTATCTCTCTACAATAGCTTGAGGGAGGAGAGGATAGATGAGGGAGAGGCAAAAGGGAGAAGAGATGTATAAGCTACAGGGTAATTACATTGAGAGATTGAACGCTTGGCTGGTTTTACCCAATCATTACACAAGAGGAAAGATACTCCTCTTTCCTCTGTCTGTCCCTCTCAGCTTCACTCCATCTCTCCGCATCTCTGTGAAGGGTGGATGCTGTAGGAATGGAGAGGAGATTATTTCATAATTCATATAATATCTTTATTCATATAATATCTTTATGGAATTATAGAAATCTCTAGTCTAATCTTATCAATATTCAAACTCTACAGTGCACAACTCTTCTCTACTTTACTCAACTACAGTGCATTCGGACCTTTTCCACATTTTGTTACATTACAGCCTTATTCTAAAAATGGATTTAATTGTTTTCCCCCTAATCAATCTACATTCAATACCCCATAATGACAAAGCAAAAACAGGTTTCTAGAAATATCACATTTACATAACTATTCAGATCCTTTGCTCAGTACTTTGTTGAAGCAACTTTGGCAGTGACGACAGCCGCAATTCTTCTTCAGTATGACACAAGCTTGGAACACCTGTATATGGGGAGTTTCTCCGATTCTTCTCTGCAGATCCTCTCAAGCTCTGTCAGGTTGGATGGGGAGCGTCGCTGCACAGCTCTTTTCAGGTCTCTCCAGAGATGTTCGTTTGGTTTCAAGTCTGGGCTCTGGCTGGGCCACTCAAGGACATTCAGAGACTTGTCCCAAAGCCACTCCTGCATTGTGTTTTCATCAAAAATCTCTCTGTACTTTGTTCTGTTCATCTTTCCCTCAATCCTGAGTAGTCTACCAGTCCCTGCCGCTGAAAATCATCCCCACAGCATGATGCTGCCAGCACCATGCTTCACCGTAGGGCTGTTGCCAGGTTTCCTCCAGACGTGACGCTTGGCACTCAGGCCAAGGAGTTCAATCATGGTTTCATCAGACCAGAGAATTTATTTTCTTATGGTCTTGAGAGTCTTTAGGTGCATTCTGGCAAACTCCAAGCGGGATGTCATATGCCTTTTACTGAGGAGTTGCTTCCATCTAGCAACTCTACCATAAAGGCCAGATTGGTGGAGTGATGCAGACATGGTTGTCCTTCTGTAAAGTTCTCCCATCTCCACAGAGGAACTCTGGAGCTCTCTCAGAATAACCATTGGGATCTTGAACACCTCCCTGACCTAGGTGCTTCTCACCCGATTGCTCAGTTTAGTCAGTCGGCCAGCTCTAGGAAGAGTCTTGGTGGTTCCAAACTTTTTCCATTTAATAACCTCTTAGGGATCCCATCACCCCAATTCCCGTTCGGATCCCGTTAACGGGATTGATTTGACAACATCCAGTGAAATTGCAGTGTGCCAAATTCAAAATCAGAAATACTCATAATAAGAATGCATTAAACATACAAGTGTTGTACATCAAAATACAGCTGAACTTCTTGTTAATCGAGCCACAGTGTCAGATTTCAAAAATACAAACACAAGAAAATCCTATTTCAACCAGCCAGGTGCGACACAAAAATCTGAAATAAAGATATCATTTATGCCTTACCTTTGAAGATATTCTTATGTTGGCACACCAAAATGTCCCAGAAACATCACAAATGGTCCTTTTGTTCGATACAGTTCTTCTTTATATCCCCAAAATGTCCATTTATTTGGCGCGTTTGATTCAGAAATACTACAAGGTATCTAATAGGTTACCTGTAAACTTGGTCCAAACTTTTCAAAAACTTTCCTAATCCAAACTTAGGTATACTAAAACGTAAATAATCGATACAATTTAAGGCGGGATAAATTGTGTTCAATTCCGGATAAAAACAAAGCAAAGCACATTCCAGGTCGCTCGCACCAAAAGACTTGAGTCCCTTGAGTGACACATGGAAATAACAGGACTACTTCTTCATTTCGTATCAACCCATTTCTAAAGACTGTTGACAGCTAGTGGAAGCCATAGGAACTGCAAGCAAATTCCTATTAAAAAGAGCTTCCCATAGACACATAATAGAAAACACATTGACCCCAAAAATACATTTCCCTGGATGGATTGTGCTCGGGGTTTTGCCTGCCAAATCAGTTCTGTTATACTCAGACATTATTCAAACAGTTTTAGAAACTTCAGGGTGTTTTCTATCCAAATCCACTAATACAAAGGCAAATCCTAGCTTCTGGGCCTGAGTAGCAGGCAGTTTACTTTGGGCACGTTTTTCATCCGGACGTGAAAATACTGCCCCCTAGCCTTAAGAAGTTTTAAGAATGATGGAGGCCAGTGTTCTTTGGGGCCTTCAATGCTGCAGAACATTTTAAATATCTTTCCCCGGATCTGTGCCTTGACACAATCCTGTCTTGGAGCTCTTCCTTCGACCTCATGGCTTGGTTTTTGCTCTGACATGCACTGTCAACTGTGGGACATTATATAGAGGTGTGTGCCTTTCCAAATCATGTCCATTCAATTGAATTCAAGGCAGAGGGATTCCAATCACGTTGTAGAAACATTAAGGATAGTCAATGGAAACAAGATGTACCTGAGCTCAATTTCGAGTCTCATAGCAAAAGATCTGAATACTTATGTAAATAAGGTATTTATTTTTAATACATTTGCAAAAATGTAGAAACATGTTTTCGCTTTGTCATTATGGGGTATTGTTTGTTGATTGATGAGTAAAAAAAGTTATTTAAGCAATATTAGAACAAGGCTGTGGTCTGAATACATTCGGAATGCACTGTATACAGTGGGGCAAAAAAGTATTTAGTCAGCCACCAATTGTGCAAGTTCTCCCACTTAAAAAGATGAGAGAGGCCTGTAATTTTCATCATAGGTAGACTTCAACTATGACAGACAAAATGAGAGAAAAAAAAAATCCAGAAAATCACATTGTAGGATTTTTAATGAATTTATTTGCAAATTATGGTGGAAAATAAGTACCGTTTTTCAATGGGATCTATCCATAGGGGGTTTCTGGGCAACTGAAATGTCCAACCGTTTTCAAGAGTCTGACTGTGAACATCTGTACGAAAACCAAATTAAGGGAGACAAAGATATGATTAAAAAACAGCTGTTGATGCAATATGAAAGAAATGGGTGGAGGAGATTAATCACAAACCCAAATTGAGAACCTTTTGTTTGATTAATGGTGAATTTGTGTGCGAGAGATATATTATGTATAATCTACCTAAAAGCAAGAGATCTCTATGTGCACAGGCTGCAGCGTTTATATAGAGTATCTAAATTGGTCTTTTTTTCTCTTCTTTTTTTAAACATAATAATCCTCAATCAACCGTTTATTACAGTGGAGGAGAACTCATGGATATTGCCTCTGCGTGTTGAAACAGGTCAGTATTGCGGTGAAATAGAAGAGGAAAGACTATGTAACTATTGTGACCTCAAAGAAATAGAGAATGTAACTCATTTTATCCTCCATTGCCCTTTCTACCACGATATACGCTGGCTCTTATTCCAGAAAGCCCAACCTGGCATTATGTGGCTGAGTGATGAGGGGAAATGTAAATGTTTTTTTTTGTCCATTGTGTATTTCCGTTTGCGGAATATTTAAATAAAGCCTGGAATAAAAGAAAAAGGCTACCTATAATTAAATTGTATAAAAAAATATTTTGCTTCTATGCAGTTAATGGCATGTGTATATAGATTGTTTATAGGTTTGTCTCCCATATGAATCTCCTCTTTGTGCCGAACTGTTTTTTGTTGTTGTAAAAAAATAAATGATGTATTTAATTGAACCTTGGATTGTGCTCGGGGTTTTGCCTGCCAAATCAGTTCTGTTATACTCACAGACATTATTCAAACAGTTTTAGAAACTTCAGGGTGTTTTCTATCCAAATCCACTAATACAAAGGCAAATCCTAGCTTCTGGGCCTGAGTAGCAGGCAGTTTACTTTGGGCACGTTTTTCATCCGGACGTGAAAATACTGCCCCCTAGCCTTAAGAAGTTTTAAGAATGATGGAGAATAGATTAGATCTAATCTACTCATACTCTACACCTACTACAACTCTATACACAACTCTCCTATATACACACACAACACTACTCTACTCTGTACAGTACTATACGCCTACTCTAATCTATACACTACTATTTTCTATACACTCCTCTTATCCAGCCCTAATCTACACTACTCTACTCTACACACTACTTGACTATACACACTACACTACCCTACTCTTACTCAAACTGCTCTATACACTCCTCCACACCTGGTCTACTCTACTCTACCCATATTCTACTCTTACTCTACTCACAACACTACTCTACTCCTACTTTATACACTACTCTACTTGACCCTACTCGATTTTATTCACTACTCTACTCCTACTCTTTACACTATTGTACTCTAATCCTACTTTACTCCTACACTACTCTACATCTACTACAACTCTACCCTACTCTAATCACAATTCTACTCGACTATATACACAACACTACTCTACTCTGTACACTACTCGACTCTATACACTACTCGATTCTACTCACATTCTACACTACTCTATACACTACTCACCTCTATATACTACACTACTCTATACACTACACTATAGCTTTGCCCTCCCTTTGGCAGAGGGTAGCTTGGGGAGAGGAAGGAAGGGATATGTGAGACCAGGGATGGTGAGGGACAGGCAGAGGTTGATGGAGACTGGCCGGAGCTTGCCGAGGAGTCTTGTTCTGTGCACAGGTCGTGCATGCGGAGATGAACCGCAGAGATGAACCGCGGAGACCATGGTAGGCCACCAAAAGTGTTGTCGCACAAAGGTCAGGGTCCGCCGGGAGCCTGGGTGGCAGGCAAGCCTGGGGGATTGGAGCAGGAGCAGACTGCGTCAGGAACGAACATCCGCTTGTCTATCCCCCCCCCCCTCCCTCTCCTGGGGTTCGGCTGGGAATGCTGTGTCTCACGAACATGCTTCTTTATTCCCAAGCTGAATGCCATCGGGGGAAAGATGGTCTCGGGTTCCGGGGTTGAAGCTGTGGGGCTATAGCGGCGTGACAGCTAAATCGGCTTGACATTCTTGGATCCCGGCCGGTATGAGAGGGAGAAGTTGAACCAGGTGAACATCAGGACCCACCTAGCTTGCCTGAATTGAGGCGCTTGGTGGTCCGGAGATATTCCATGTTCTTGTGGTTGGTCCACACAATGAACGGATGTTCCGCCCCCTCCTATGCCATTTTCACTGCAAGAAGCTCACGATTCCCTACATCATACTTCCTCTCTGTGGTGTTGAGGCGGTGGGAGAAGAAGGCGCAGGGATGTAACTTGAGGTCCAGGACAGCCCCCACTCCAACATCTGAAGCATTGGCCTCTACCACGAACTGGCGGGACGGATCAGGATGAACCAAGATGGAAGCTGTGGTGAAGTGGTGTTTTAGATCCCGGAACGCCTGGTCAGCAGCACCACGTGGGGGGAAGCCAGGTTGCTGTAACTCCGGATAAATTGGCGATAAAAGTTGGCGAATCCCAGGAAACGTTGCAGCTGCACCCTGGACGTAGGCTGGGGCCAATCCACCACCACTCTCACGTTTCCGTGATCCATCTGTACACTCCCTGCAGAGATGATATAAGCCAGAAAGGGGATGGTGGAGCGACGGAATTCGCATTTGGAGGCGTTGGAGAACCTGTCGGAAGTTGAGCACGTGTTCTTGGGCGGAGCGGGAGAAGGATGTCATCGAGGTAGACAAAGATGAACCAGTTCAATGTGTCGCGGAGAACATCATTATCCAGAGCCTGGAACACAGCAAGGATGTTGGTAAGGCCAAATGGCATGACCAGATACTCATAATGATCGCTGGCCATGTTGAAGGCAGCCACTTGTGTCCTTCCCGTATCCGCACCAGGTGGTACGCGTTCCGTAGGTCCAGCTTGGAGAACACGGTGGCCCCCTGGAGCGGCTCGAAGGCAGAGGAGATAAGGGGTAGCGGGTAGCGGTTCTTCACAGTGACTTCCCCCGGAAGTCATCTAATCTACTCCATACAATACTCTACTCTACACAGTACTCAACCCTACTCTACCACACATTTACTCCTACACTACGCTACTCTACTCTATACACTACTTTACTATACTCTACCCTTACTCCAACTCTACCCTACTCTTCTCTACCCTACTATTTTCCTACACTAATTAACTTTACACTACCCTCTACACTACTCTACCTCACTCCTACCCTACTCTACTCTGTACATAACACTACCTAACCCTACTGTAGTGATACTCTACTGTTTACAATACACTACTTGTACACTACTCTGTTCCTACTCTACTCAATACTATTCTACATCTACTCTAATTTATAAACTACGCTACTCTATACACTACTCTATCCTAATTCTACTCTACTCTACACACTACTCTACTCCTCTATTCACTCTTACCCTACAACACCTTACTTCTACATTACTCTAGTCCTACTCCACCCCTACCCTACTATATACACTGACCTTCTATACTCCTACTCTAAACTACTATAATCCCAATATTCTCCTACTCTACGCACTACTTTACTCCTACTCTTTTCCTAATTTCCCCCATTCCTGCTCTACTCACTCTTACCTTACTGTACTCTACTCTACTCCCACCCTACTCTATACATTACTCTACTCTTACACCACTCTACTCTATACAATACTCCACGCGTTACACTACACAATACTCTACACACTACTCTACTGTACCATGCATTTACTCCTACTCTACTTTGTACACCACGCTACTCTATACACTACTTTACTATACCCTACTCCATCTCTACTTTACTATACTCCAATTCTACTCAATGCACTACTCTATTCTACCCTACCCTTCTCTACCCTAGTCATTTTCCTACTTTACTCTACTCCTATTACTACTCTTCTCCAACTCACTCTTACCCTACTCTACTTCTATTCTACACTACACTTCTCTATACGTTACACTACTTAACCCTACTCTACTTAACCCTACTCTACTGCTACACTACTCAACTCACTACAATACACTACTTGTACACTACTCTACATCTACTCCTACACTAATTTATACACTGCACTACTCTACTTCTACTTTACTCCTACTCCACCTTTCTCTACCCTACTTCTATTCCTACTCTACTCTACACACTACTCTACTCTATTCCTACTATATGTACTACTCTACTCTTACACCAATCTACCATACATCTACTACTACACTACTCTACTCTGTACACTACACTACTGTTGTACTCTACTCTTACTCTACCTTACCCTTCTCCCACTGCTACTCTACTTTACATACTACTCTATTCTACTCAAACTCGACTCGACTCTATTCCTATTCGACTTATACTCTACTCTACACATTACTTTACACACTACTCTACTCATATTCTACACAATAATCTACTCTACTCTAATCTACTCTTCTCTACCACACTACACTATGCTATTCTACTCCTACTGTACTCCTACTCTACCCTAAAAGTAGAGTTAAAAGTAAAGCACTTGGTAGAGTATGTATAGAGTAGAGTAGAGTATAGTAGGGTAGAGTAGTGTATAGAGTGGAGTAGAGAATATTAGGGTACAGTAGGGGAGTGTATAGAATGGGGTAGGAGTAGGGTAGAGTAGTGTATAGAGTGGAGTAGAGGATATTAGGGTACAGTAGGGGAGTGTATAGAATGGGGTAGGAGTAGGTTTGGAGCAGAGTGTATAGAGTAGAGTAGAGTAGAGCAGTGTATAGAGTAAAATAGATTAGTGTATAGAGTAGAATAGGGTAGAGTAGAGTAGGGTGGAATAGAGTGGTGTAGTGCATGAGTATACACTACTCTTCTTCTACTCTACCCTTTACAGTACTCTACTCATATTCTACTCCACTCTATTTACTATTCTTCCCTACACTATAATCTACCCTACTCTATACATTACTCTGTACACTACTCTATACACTACTCCACTCTACCCTACTGTACCCTAATATACTCTACTCAACTCTACTCTATACACTACCCTACTCTACTCCTACCGCACCCTACTCCTACTCTGCTCTACTCTATACTCTATCCTACATCTACCTCCACACTACTTTGCTATACTTTATACACTAGGCTACTCTACTATAGCCATACTCTAGAGTAAGAGTAGAAGTAGGGTAGTTTAGAGTAGAGTAGTTTACAGAGTAGAGCAACGAAGAGAGGGGAAAAAAGAGAAGAGTATTGTGTAGAGTAGAGTAGAGTATAGGCATGTCTAGAGTAGAGTAGATTAGGGTACAATAGGTTAGAGTAGAGTCGTGTATAGAGTGGAGTAGGGTGGAGTAGAGTATGGTAGAGTCGGTAGAGTACGGTAGTGTCGGTAGAGTAGGGTAGATTATAGAGTAAAATAGAGTAGTGATTTGAGTAGAATATAGTAGGGTAGACTAGAGTAGTGAAATATATGAACTCCATTTACCACCCTACTCTACCCTAATATACTCTACTCTATACACTACTCTACTCTGTACTCTACTCTAGTCTACCCTACTGTACCCTAATCTACTCTACTCTATACACTACTATACTGTACCCTACTATATTCTATACACTACTCCACTCTACCCTACTCACATTCCTATTCCTACACTACTTCACTCTATTCCTTTGCTACTCTATACACAAATCTACTCTATACTACTCCTACTCTACTTTACTCTGCTCCTACTCTATACACCATTCTACTCTATACACTACACTCCTATACTCTACTCTGTACTCTACTCTATAGACTACTCCACCCTACTCCTAATACTACTTCACTCTACTATTTTGCTACTCTATAACCTATTTCTACTCTATACCACTCTACTTTACTCTTACTCCTAATCTACTTCTACCATACATCTACTCCTACACTACTCTACACTACTCCACCCTATTCTAACCTACGCATTACACTACTTCACCCTACTCTTCTCACACCCTACTCTTCTCACACCCTACTCTTCTCACACCCTACTCTACTTCTACTCTACTGTACTCTGTACAATACACCAATCTAATCTACTCAACTCCTTTCTTCTCTTATCAAGTCTACTCTACACCGTACACAACTCTGCTCTACTCAACTCTACTCCTATTCCTAATATACTCTACTCCTACTCTAATCACTACTCTACTCACTCAACTGCTACGCAACTCCACTAACTACACAACATCACTCTACTCTAGACACTACTTCTGCCATAATCTATATAATCTATCACCACTCTACTTTAAACAATGCTCTACTCTACTCTTTAAACTACACACCACTCTGCCCTACTTTACCATACATTTACTCCAACACTACTCTACTTTGTACACTACTCTATAGACTACTACACGCGACTCTCCTCAACCCTACTCCTTTTCTACTCTAACCCTACGACAACTCCACACACTACTCTACACCTACTCACTCTCACCCTCCTCTAATCCTGCTATACACCTACTCTACCATTATCTACACATTACACTACTTTACCCTACTCACTACTTTACTATATACAGTACACTACTTAATACACTACTCTACCCTACTCTACCATATTTCTACTCCTACACTACTCTACTCTATTTCTACTCTACCATACTCCTACTCTGCATACTACTTTACTCTACCCTACTCTACTATATTCCGACTCTACTCCTACTCTACTACATACACTACTCTACTCTAACCCCACTCTACTCCTACACTATAGGCTACTCTACTCAACTCTCTACCATACATTTACTCCTACAATACTTTACTTTGTTCAATGCGCTACTCTACTCTATACACTACTCTACCCTACTCTTCTCTACTCTACTCCTTTCCTAGTCTACTCCTACTCTACTCTACTCACTCCTACATTATACTACTTCTCACACCCTACACCATTCTACTGTACCCTACTCTACTGCAACTATACTCTACACGCTACTCGTACACTACTCTATACACGACTCTAATCTACTCTACTCTTTACACTACTCTAATCTACCATATATTTACTCCTACACTACTCTAATTTATACACTACTCTAATCTACCATACTCTTCTCTACCGTACTCCTACTCTACTCTAGGTCTACATTAATCTACTCTGTACACTACACGACAGACTACTCTACTTTACTTCTAATACAGTGCCTTGCAAAAGTATTCAACCCCCTTGGCGTTTTTTCTATTTTGTTCCATTACAACCTGTAATTTAAATAGATTTTTATTTGGATTTCATGTAATGAACATATACAAAATAGTCCAAATTGGTGAAGTGAAATGAAAAAAATGACTTGTTTCAAAAAAATAAAATAAAATAATAAAATAATGGAAAAGTGGTGCGTGCATATGTATTCACCCCCTTTGCTATGAAGCCCCTAAATAAGATCTGGTGCAACCAATTACCTTTAAAAGTCACATAATTAGTTAAATAAAGTCCACCTGTGTGCAATCTGAGTGTCACATGATCTGTCACATGATCTCAGTATATATATACACCTGTCTGAAAGGCACGGAGTCTGCAACACAACTAAACAAGAGGCACCACCAAGCAAGTGGCACTGAAAACCAAGGAGGTCTCCATACAGGTCAGGGACAAAGTTGTGGTGAAGTACAGATCAGGGTTGGGTTCTAAAAAGATATCCGAAACTTTTAACATTTCACGGAGTACTATTAAAATAATGGAAAGAATATGGCACCACAACAAACCTGCCAAGAGAGGGCTGCCCACCAAAACTCACAGACCAGGCATAGAGGGTATTAATCAGAGAGGCAACAAAGAGACCGAAGATAACACTGAAGGAGCTGCAAAGCTCCACAGCAGAGAGTGGAGTATCGGTCCATAGGACCACTTTAAGTCATACACAGCTTTACGGAAGAGTGGCCAGAAAAAAATAAGCAAATGTGTTTGGTGTTCGCCAAAAGGCATGTGGGAGACTCCCCAAACATATGTAAGAAGGTACTCTGGTCAGATGAGACTAAAATTGAGCTTTTTGGAGATCAAGGAAAATGCTATGTCTGGCGCAAACCCAACACCTCTCATCACCCGAGTACACCATGATGCTGCCACCACCATGCTGTGGGGATGTTTTTCACCGGTAGGGACTGGGAAACTGGTCAGAATTTAAGGAATGATGGATGGTGCTAAATATAGGGAAATTATTTCAGTCTTCCAGAGATTTGAGACTGGGACGAAGGTTCACCTTCCATCAGGACAATGACCCTAAGCATCCTGCTAAAGCAACACGCGAGTGGTTTAAGCGGAAACATTTAAATGTCTTAGAATGGCCTAGTTAAAGCCCAGACCTCAATCCAATTGAGAATCTGTGGTATGACTTAAAGATTGCTGTACACAGCGGTCCAACTTGAAGGCGCTGGAGCAGTTTTGCCTTGAAGAATGGGCAAACATCCCAGTGGCTTGATGTGCCAAGCTTATAGAGACTTACCCCAAGAGACTTGCAGCTGTAATTTCTGCAAAAGTTGGCTCTACAAAGTATTGACTTTGGGGGGGGGGGGGTAAATAGTTATGCACGCTCAAGTTCTGTGTTTTTGTCTTATTTCTTGTTTGTTTCACAATAAAAATATTTTGCATCTTCATAGTGGTAGGCATGTTGGTAAGTCAAATGATACAAACCCCCCAAAAATCTATTTTAATTTCAGGTTCTAAGGCAACAAAATAGGAAAAATGCCAAGGGGGTGAATACTTTCGCAAGCCACTGTATACTCTATACACTACTCTACTCTGACACCACTCTACACACTACTCTACACACTACTCTACCCTACTCCTTTCCTACTCTACTCCGACTGCTACACTAAACTCTACTCTAATCTACTCGCTCCTAACCTACTCTGCTCTACACTTCTCAATACATTACACTACTCCTCTCACACCCTCCTCTACTCCTACACAATACACCATTCCACTCACAACACTACTTTACATTATACAATATGCTACCCGTACACTACTCTACTGCTAATCTACTCTACTCTACTCTACCCTACCTCTACTCCTACACTACTCAATTGTAATTTATACACTACGCTACTCTACCATTCTCCTACTCTACACACTCCTTCAACTCTACTTTAGTATGTACACTACTCCACTGTACTCCTACTGTAAAATATTCCGTACAAAACTCTACTTTTTACACTAATCTACTACAGTTGAAGTCGGAAGTTTACATACACTTAGGTTGGAGTCATTAAAACACGTTTTTCAAACACTCCACAATTTTTTGGAAAGTCAGTTAGGACATCTACTTTGTGCATGACAAATAATTTTTCCAACAATTGTTTACAGACAGGTTATTTCACTTATAATTCACTGTATCACAATTGCAGTGGGTCAAAAGTTTACACACACTAAGTTGACTGTGCCTTTAAACAGCTTGGAAAATTCCAGAAAATGATGTCATGGCTTAAGAAGCTTCTGATAGGCATCATTTCAGTCAATTGGAGGTGTACCTGTGGATGTATTTCAAGGCCTACCTTCAAACTCACCAATTTGTAAGTCGCTCTGGATAAGAGCGTCTGCTAAATGACTTAAATGTAAATGTAAACTCAGTGCCTCTTTGCATGACATCATGGGAAAATCAAAAGAAATGAGCCAAGGCCTCAGAAAACAATTGTAGACCTACACAAGTCTGGTTCATCCTTGGGAGAAATTTCCAAACGCCTGAAGGTACCACGTTCATCTGTACAAACAATAGTATGCAAGTATAAACACCATGGGACCACGCATCCGCCATACTGCTCAGGAAGGAGATGCGTTCTGTCTCCTAGAGATGAACATACTTTGGTGCGGAAAGTGCAAATCAATCCCAGAACAACAGCAAAGGACCGTGTGAAGATGCTGGAGGACTCAGGTACAAAAGTATCTATATCCACAGTAAAAACGAGTCCTATATCAATATACCCTGAAAGGCCGCTCAGCAAGGAAGAAGCCACTGCTCCAAAACCGCCATAAAAAAAGCCAGACTTCAGTTTGCAACTGCACATGAGGACAAAGATCGTACTTTTTGGAGAAATGTCCTCTGGTCTGATGAAACAAAAATAGAACTGTTTGGCCATAATGGCCATCGTTATGTTTGGAAGAAAAAGGGGGAGGCTTGCAAGCCGAAGAACACCATCCCAACCGTGAATCATAGGGGTGGCAGCATCAAACATGGGGTTGCTTTGCCCGCAGAAGGGACTGTTGCACTTCACAAAATAGATGGCATCATGAGGCAGGAAAATTATGTGGATATATTGAAGCAACATCTCAAGACATCAGTCAGGAAGTTAAAGCTTGGTCGCAAATAGGTCTTCCAAATGGACAATGACCCCAAGCATACTTCCAAAGATGTGGCAAAATAGCTTAAGGACAACAAAGTCAAGGTATTGGAATGGCCATCACAAAGCCCTGACCTCAATCCTATAGAAGATTTGTGGGCAGAACTAAAAAAGCCTGTGCGAGCTAGGAGGCCTACAAACCTGACTCAGTTACACTAGCTCTGTCATGAGGAATGGGCCAAAATTCAACCAATTTATTGGGGGATGGCTGTGGAAGGCTACCTGAAACGTTTGACCATAGGTTAAACAATTTAAAGGCGATGCTACCAAATACTAATTGAATGTATATGTAAACTTCTGACCCACTGGGAATGTGATGAAATTATTATTCTGACATTTCATATTCTTAAAATGAAGTGGTGATCCTAACTGACCTAAGACAGGGAATATTTATTAGGATTAAATGTCAGGAATTGTGAAAAACTGAGTTTAAATATATTTGGCTAAGGTATATGTAAACTTCCGACTTCAACTGTATATACACACACACACTACTCTACTCCTACTCTAATTCTACACTACAGACTACTCTACAGACTACTCTACTCTTGCACTACTCTACTCTTACACCACTCTACTCTATACACTCCTCTAATCTACCATACTCCTAATCTACTCCTACTTCTTCTCCGACTCTACTCTAACCCCACTCTACTCCTACTCCATACAGTACTCTATTCCTACTCTACTCTACACAGTACTCTACACACTACTGTTCTCTACCATGCTCTACCCTTCTCTACCCTACTTCTACTCTACTCTATACAAAACACTACCTTACCCTAATCTACTCACACCCTACTCTATACCCGAGTCTTATGGGTCCTGGTTGAAAGTAAGTTGAAAGTGTGTTTTCGGACACAGCCAATATGCGTCTCTGCTGCAGATAATTTATGCATCATAGATTGGAGCTGTATTCTGGTGGTGCTACTCTAAAATGTATTTTTTTTAAAACTCTAAACAATACACTACTGCTACACTGCTCTACTCCTACTCTACTCTACTCAGCCAATATGAAACTCAGGCTACTGACTCTGGTGTGTCTCTGCTGCAGGTCATTTATGCATCATGGATTGGAGCTGTATTCTGGTGGTGCTACTTGAAACGTCATTTTTAACTCACAATTATTCCAGGAGCTGCCACAAATGTCACATTTGTCAGGTGAACTGGCCCATAATGTGGTGCATAAGCAATAGGTGAGGAAGGAAATATTGTTTAAAAAATTATAATAATACAGATTCTTCATTACTCCCTGTCTGGATCTATTTCATATGTTTTGATATGGGTATTAAGTTGTACTTTTGTTTATATTGTTTTCTATTCATAATGAATACAAGACTTACAAAGTTATTACAAAGATATGAATAGCTGACTATCTAAAAATGCTCCAATTATAGATAAAATAAATATTGTTTATTCAGTGTAAAACTTTCTGACAGGCATCGTGATTGAACGAGCTGAGACGTGTAAAAACTATTGACCAATGCATACAGGTACAGTGGAACATCATTGTTCTAAAAAAAAAAGTGCAATCAATACCATTTTTGCTCTCCATTTCAAATAGGTCCGATACAAACAAATCAATTATTTGGAGCTAGATATTTCATTTTGTGTAATAACTGCAATTATGGACATGTTTGTCCTTTCTGGTGTTCCGGAGTGAGAAGCAATCTTGCTTAACAATTATATTCTAATATTTTACCAACTGTTTTCAGTTTATATTGTTATTTTCTTTGGATGAATGTAAAGAGAGTAATCAGCATGCATTCATAAAAGTTGTCTTCCCAGAAAATACATTGCCAAGGTAACAAACACATTTCAAATAATATTGAAATTTCAATCCATGATGTAAAACCTGATTTGAAACACTACCATCAGTGGCAGTTACATAGGCCTAGTCCCAGATTATTTTTTTTACATGCTGCACACCTGACCCTTCAGAAAGACTTACTTGATGATTTCATGATATATTCTAGTTCATAATTAAAACATATTCAGCAATCATTAAGCTGCCTATGTCTCTCTCTTTGACCTGGGTTCATATACTATTCAAAATCATGTCAAATACACTACATGAAGGTATGTGGACACCTGCTCGCCAAATATCTCATCCCAAAATCATGGGCATTCATATGGAGTTGGTCCCCCCTTTGCTTCTATAAAAGCCTCCATTCTTCTGGGAAGGCTTTCCACTAGATGTTGGAACATTGCTGCGGGAACTTGCTTCCATTCAGCCACAAGAGCATTAATGAGGTCAGGCACGGATGTTGGGCGATTAGGCCTGGCTCGCAGTTGGCTTTCGATGTGGTTGATGTCAGGGCTCTGTGCAGGCCAGTCAATTTCTTCCACACTGATCTCGACAAACCATTTCTGTATGGACCTCGTCTTGTGCAGGTGGGCATTGTCATGCTGAAACAGGAAAGGGACTAATTGCTAAAAAGCTGGAAGCACAGAATCATCTAGAATGTCATTGTATGGTGTAGCATTAAGATTTCCCCTTCACTGGAACTAAGGGGCCTAGCCCAAACCATGAAAAACAGCCCCAGACCATTATTCCTCCACCAAACTTTACAGTTGGCACTATGCATTCGGGCAAGTAGCGTTCTCCTGGCATCTGCCAAACCTAGATTAGTCCGTCAGACTGCCAGATGGGGAATTGCAATTCATCACTGCAGAGAACACGTTTCCGCTGCTCCAGAGTCCAATGTCGGCGATCTTTACACCACTCCAGCCGACGCTTGGCATTGTACATGGTGATCTTAGGCTTGTGTGTGGCTGCTCGGCCATGGAAACCCATTTCATAAAGCTCCCGACGAACACTTCTCGTGCTGACGTTGCTTCCAGAGGCAGTTTGGAAGTCAGTAGTGAGTGTTGCAACCGAGGACAGATGATATTTACGCACTACGCACTTCAGTGGTCCCGTTCTGTGAGCTTATCTGGCCTGCCACTTTGCCGCTGAGCCGGTGTTGCTCCTAGACGTTTCCACTTCACAAATACATCACTTACAGTTGACTGGGGCAGCTCTAGCAGGGCAGAGATTTGGCTTGCTGTAAAGGTGACATCCTATGATGTTGCCAGGTTGAAAGTCACTGAGCTCTTCTGTAAGGCCATTCTACTGACACATTTTGTCTATGGAGATTGCAAAGCTGTTTGCTCGATTTTATACACCTGTCAGCAACAGGTGTGGCTGAAATAGCCGAATCCACTAATTTGAAGGGCTGTCCACATACTTTTGTATATGGTATACTTTAGCTGAGCTTGTTTGAGCTTGCCTGGCGCAATGGAACCAAATCAATAGTCACGCAAATGTGAATACCATTTGAACCCAGGTCTGTTCTGTGTTGGCCTATGGTTTATTTAGTGAGTGCTTCAGAGCTTGTGTCCCAACTTGCCCATTATGCCCTATATAGTGCACTACTTTTGACCACAGCCCAATATGGGCCTTGGTCAGAAGTAAAGCAGTGCACTTTATAGGGAATAGGGTACCTTTTGGGACACAACCTGATTCTATCTTAATTCAAAGCACAGTAATGATGAGTCAGGCCAGGCTGCCAACATCATTAAGTGTCTGGTGTTGTTGAACATCAACTTTCATGTTATCAGGTAATTTATGCATTATTAATCTAACTGAGCTTGGCTTTAGTGTAGAGACCTCCATGCACAACTATTAGATTAGGCGTGGGTCTAAAGTGCGACCAATTTGGTCGCATATGGGACAAATTATTTTGCTATGCGACCTGAAGTTTTATTTTGGGAGCATCAGTGTGACAGCAACACTCTTCTCTATACTGCTCAAACAAGACAGGCTGAACAAAACACCCAGATAATAATTATTGTTAACAATTAGGCTTTGCTTTACCTCAGCCGTCATGTGCCATAGAGTCCTCTCTCCCTCTGGTGGCTGCTTGCACAGACCAAGCACTTCCCCCTGTCACTCAAGCAGGCAGCACACAGTTCCTCCACGCCACGTGTCAAACTCATTCCACGGAGGGCCAAATGTCTGCGAGTTTTCAATCCACGCTTGTACTTGATTGATGAATTTCAGGTCACTAATTAGTTAGAGACTCCCCTTACCTGGTTGTCTAGGTCTTAATTGAAAGGAAAAAACCAAAACCTCCGTGTAATGAGTTTGACACCCTTGCTCCACGTTGTTTATTCTCTCACCATGCTCTCAATTCATGCACTCAACAGATTCTTCCAAAACAAGAACGATGATGCTTTCCACACTACTTCTAAATATGAATCTCTATTATACTATTGATCTGTGTATCTTGCTCTCTGCAAAATGCAAGTTAGTTAGTCTACGGAAGCTGGCATCTACCTAAAATAAGCCAATCGCTAATGCTAATCTCTAACTAGTTAACTAATTGCACTATTTAGGGCAAAGCAAATGTTAGCTCTAATATAGGTTACTACAAGTGGTGGTGTACTGTATATAAGCATGTTTTTAAAATTCTGTATCAGAGCCTATTCTAAAATTGTCTTCTAAATGTAACATTTATTCAAATTTGATTAGGGTCTCCTGGGAAACACTGACCAACACTTTGGTTTCCTACCCTGTCATAACTCATACCTGGCTTTTTCATTGGATGACATGCCAAAAACTATCAACCATAGAATTAGAATAATCATTAGATTTCCATAATTCCAACTGTATTAATTTAGAGAACTGTCAAAAGAAAGAAAACACTTGAGTAAATTAGGCATACTGTCACGTTGGCATTAAGGATCGGGAGACAGGCGCAGGAATGCGTAATAGTTTTTTTATTAAGCCCAAATTACGGCGTGCCGTGTAAAGCATGGGGACGAAGACCAAACAAACACATAACAAAACACAGGATAGAAACCAAAAACAAAAGAGGAGTACCTCGAATAAATAACACACGCACAATGATTAACACAAGGGACGAGACCCATAATCATATGCGCAATCCACAAGGGCACGAAAGACCAAAACACAGGTACTCACACGCACCAACGGACATAGTAACAATAATCGACAGGACAATGGTAAACCAAGGACACACTTATACAATTACTAATCACTGGGAATAGGGGCCAGGTGTGCGTAATGAAAGTTCCGGAGGGATCCGTGACACATACAAAGTGTATTGAAAGCAGGTGCTTCCACACAGGTGCGGTTCATGATTTAATTAAGCAATTCATATCCCATCGTGCTTCGGGTCACTTATAAAAATGTTCAGTAGGCCATTATTTTGGCTACACTCATAGAGTAAAGGTGCTTTCTAGAACCAAAAAGGGTTCTTTGGCTGTCCACATAGGACCACCCTTTGAATAACCCTTTTTGGTTGCAGGTAGAACACTTTTGGCTCCAGGTAGAATCCCTTCCACAGAGAGTTCTACATGTAACCCGAAAGGGTTCTTCCACCTGGAACCAAAAATGATTTTCCTATTGGGAAATTCAAACAACCCTTTTGAAATCCTTTTTTTCTAAGAGTGTAGCATGGCTAGAATAAGAGATCTCAGTGACTTTGAAAGAGGGGTCTCAAATGAGCATAGGGGGTTTAAAGGCTGTGTGTGTCTCAGTCACCAGATCTCAACCCAATTCAACACTTATGGGAGATTCTGGAGTAGCACCTGATACATTTTTCCATCATTATCAACAAAACACCAAGTGATGGAATTCTTGGGGAAGTTCAGAGTTCCAGACACTTGTAGAATCTATGCCAGGGATACTCAACTAGATTCAGCAGCGGGGCAAACATTTTTGTTGAGTGGATGTTCGGGGTGCCGGAACATAATTACAAATAGTTTGTGATTCAAAAGTAAGTAGGATTCATAAAGGCTCAATCAATTTAAAAAATGTATGTGGTGTTCTTAACTTTTTGCACCAGTGCTACCAATTCCATTGTTTTTTATTTAGAGCCCTGAAACCAGGCCAGGGCAAAATATTGTCATCCCCATTTTTAACTGAGCAAAAGTCTGTAGAGCAAAAGGGGGTCTAGAAAGTGGGTAAAGTCATAGCTAACACCTGCCTGTTCTAAACAGTTATATGAACACAATGGAAGGACACTTTTTTGTGTTTTGTTTCTATCTATCTAACATACTGTATCTCTGACACTATAATGGCACTGGAAGAGATGGCTGCCATTTTACAGGCTCTTTACTAAGTTATTTTAAGTGGGGTTTTTTGCGTTGTTTGTAATTAATTTTGTACATAATGTTTCTTCCACCATCTCTTATGACCAAAAATAGCTTCTGGATATCAGAACAGCAACTACTCACCTTGAACTGGACAAATATTTTTTATTTAATGCGGATGCGAAGGATTTACTGCAGATACCGGACCAGGCCCAAATCCCCATCATTCACATGAAGAAAAGATGCAGATACAGGGGACACAGGTCCGGGTGCCTTATGAGAATTAGTTGGCGAGTGGGTAACCCCCCTCCACCGTCCTTCCTATTGGCCAACGTACAATCATTGGATAATAAACTTGATGAGCTCTGTTCAAGACTATCCTACCAACGGGACCTTAAAAACTGTAATATCTTGCTTTACCTAGTCGTAGCTGAACGTCGACATGGATAATATACAGTTGGCTGGGTTTTCCGTGCATCGGCAAGACAGAACAGCTGCCTCTGGTAAGACAAGTCTGTGTCTATTTGTCAATAACAGCTGGTGCGCGAAATCTAATATTAAGGAAGTCTCAAGGTTTTGTTCACCTGAGGTAGAGTATCTCATGAGAAGCTGTAGACCACACTATTTACCAAGGGAGTTATCTATATTTTTTGTAGCTGTCTATTTACCACCGCAAACCGATGCTGGCACTAAGACCGCACTCAACGAGCTGCAAAGGTCTTAAGCAAATAAGAAAATGCTCATCCAGAGGCGGTGCTCCTAGTGGCTGGGGACTTAAATCTATATGACCTAATATTTACCAGCATGTTACAATGTGCAACCAGAGTAAAAAAAAACTCTACACCACCTTTACTCCACACACAGAGACACTTTCAAAGCTCTCCCTTGCCCTCCATTTGGCAAATATGACCATAATTATATCCACCTGATTCCTGCTTACAAGCACAAACTAAAGCAGGAAGTACCAGTTACTCGGTCAATAAAGAAGTGGTCAGATAATGCAGATGCTAAGCTACAGGACTGTTTTGCTAGCACAGACTGAAATATGTTCTGGGATTCATCCGATGGCATTGAGGAGTATACCACATCAGTCACCGGCTCCATCAATAAGTGCAATGATGATGTCGTCCCCAGAGTGACAGTACGTACATACCACAACCAGAAGCCATAGATTACCGGCAACATCTGCACTGAGATGAACGGTATAGAGCTGCTGCTTTCATGAAGCGGAACCCGGACGCCTATAAGAAATCCCGCTATGCCCTCCAATGAACCATCAAACAGGCAAAGTGTCAATACAGGACTAAGATTGAATCCTACTACACCGGCTTCGACGCTTGTCGGATGTGGCAGGGAGTGTTAACTATTACGGGCTACAAAGGGAAGCCCAGCCAAGAGCTGCCCAGTGACACGAGCCTACCAGACGAGCTAAATGACTTTTATGCATGCTTCGAGGCAAGCAGCACTGAAGCATGCATGAGAGCGCCAGCTGTACCTGACAACTGTATGATCACACTCGCTGTAGTTGATGTGAGTAAGACCTTTAAACAGGTCAACATTCACAAGGCCGCGTTGACCAACTGGCAAGTGTGTTCACTGACATTTTCAACCTGTCCCTGGCCAAGTCTGTAATACCAACAGGTTTCAAGCAGACCACCATATTCCCTGTGCCCAAGAACACCAAGATGACACAATCTCTATTGCACTCCATACTGCCCTTTCCCACCTGGACAAGAGGAACACCTATGTGAGAATGCTGTCCATGGACTACAGCTCAGCGTTCAACATCATAGTCTCCTCGAAGTGTCAAGACCCGGTTACGAACTCAGGTCTCCGGTGTGAGAAACAGTCACTTAGCAAACTGAGCCACTAATAGTCGATAGAACCCAGATGATGAGGCAGACACAGCAGTACTTGAGACAGTGTTTTAATAAAGTAAAAAGGAAAGTTCTTCAGGCAAAAATATAAATCCACAACGTCAAAAGAAATTCCAAGAGAAAAAGGTAATCCTCCAAGTCAAAAGGTAAATCCACAAGGTGGTAGGTACAGCAGAAAAAAGCCTCAAAAGATAATCAAAAATAAATAAACTATAACAAAAACAGAGTACTACAAGAGAGTCCAATTGGAGCAACAAATATTCACAGCACCGCTGGATGCTAACATTCAAACACAGAGCAAAGAACTAAGGAAAACTAAGGGTTTAAATACATTCACGGGAAACAAGGCACATGTGCAAATAATAACTGGAAACAAGGGAAAACAAAAGGGTCAAAAAGCACAATGGGGGCATCTAGTGGCCAAAACCGGAACAATCCTGACCAAATCCTGACACGAAGCTCATCACTAAGCTAAGGACCCTGGAACGAAACACCTTCTGCAACTGGATCCCGGACTTCCTGACAGGCCGCCCCCAGGTGGTAAGGGTAGGCAACAACACATATGCCACACTGATCCTCAACACGGGGGCTCCTCAGGCATGCGTGCTTAGTCCCCTCCTGTACTCCCTGTACACCCATGACTGCCTGGCCAAGCACAACTCCAACACATTCATTAAGTTTGCCGACGACACAATAGTGGTAGGCTTGATCACCAATAACAATGAAACAGCCTATCGGGAAGTGGTCAGATACCTAACTGTGTGGTGCCAGGACAACAACTTCTCCCTCAACGTGATAAAGACAAAGGAAATGATCGTGGACTACAGGAAATAGAGGGCCCCGGTTCTCATCGATGGGGCTGTAGTGGAGCAGGTTGAGAGCTTCAAGTTCCTTGGTGATCACATTGCCAACTAACTATCATGGTCCAAACACACCAATGGAGTTGTGAAGAGGGCACGACAATGTATATTCCCCTCAAAAAGATTTGGCATGGGTCCTCAGCTCCTTAAAATGTTCTAAAGCTGCACCATCGAGAGCATGGTTGCACTGGTTGCATCACCGCCTGGTATGGCAACCGCAAGGCGCTACAGACGGTAGTGCGTACAGCCCAGTACATCACTGGGGCCAAGTTTCCTGCCATCCAGGACCTCTACACCAGGCGTTGTCAGAGGAAGGCCCTAAAAATTGCCAAAGAGCCCTAGTCATAGACTGTTCTCTCTGCTACTGCACGGCAAGTGGTACGGGAGTGCCAAGTCTAGGTCCAAAAGGCTTCTTTCCAGCTTCTATCCCCAAGCCATAAGACTGCTGAACAGCAAATCAAATGGCAACTGGGACTATTTGCATTGACTCCCCCCCCTTTTTTACACTGTTGCTGCTCGCTGTTTATTGTCTGTGCATAGTCACTTTACCTCTACCTACATGTACATATGATCTTAATTACCTCGACTAACCTTTCGAGGTACATTGACTCGGTTCCGATACCCCCTGTATGTAGCCTCATTGTTCTTTTCTTTTTCTTTTTTTACTTTAGTTTATTTGGTAAATATTTTCTTAACTCTTATTTTATTTTAAACTGCATTGTTGTTTAAGGGCTTGTATGTAAGTAAGCATTTCGGTAAGGCCTACCTACACCTGTTGTATTCGGTGCACGTTACAAATATTCTTTGACCTAGTAAAAGTATTTTAGAGTCATAACGTGTTGGGTGTCGAGTACAAAATGAATACATGGGTTAAGCCAAATAACACATGATTGTTTAAAGTTTTCTTCCATTGTGTGCCTAGAACTTAGAAAAGCCTCTGGTGATTGTCAAGCAATAAATGTGAGTTTTACTACCTGAAATGTATTGCTTTCAGTGCATTCCTTTATCATAAACATTCAAATGTATCATCACTGTCAAAGTACAATCTATATTTAATCCTTATGCCTATACAACAATACATGATTTATCAGATTGCAAATATATCCGTAGAAAGAGCAGAGACGAGAGAGGGAGGGCAGGGGGTGTTGTGGTGTGGTGTATTGCGTTGTGTAGCTGGAAGAGTTGGGCTGTCTATGATAGCTGGGGAAACACTGTTTTTCTGTAATGTGATGTGTAGGGTTATGTTATGTATGGCCGTGTAGGCTTTCTGGGGAAAAATCTGATCCCTTGGGGCATTGCGTCAGGCACATGCACCAGCTGCCCCCCGCAGACCCAGCCTTTTGTTATGCTGATGGCCGGAACCAGCTTGGCCTTTTGTCCAAGACACAGAGGGAGAGAAGCAGAGACGGAGGGAGGGAGAGAGGCAGGGAGAGACTGAAAGAGAGACACTGAGTAAGATAATGAAAGTAAGGTGACGGAACAATGAGGCAAAGAAGAATTGGTAAGATAATAGGAGGGGAGAGACAGACAGACAGACAGACAGACAGACAGACAGACAGACAGACAGACAGACAGACAGACAGACAGACAGACAGACAGACAGAGACAGAGAGAGAGAGAGAGAGAGAGAGAGAGAGAGAGAGGATACACATGGTGTATCACTGCATTGTCGGAACTAGAAGCACAAGCATTTCGCTACACTCGCATTTAACATCTGCTAACCATGTGTATGTGACAATAAAATTTGATTTGATTTGATTTGATTTACTCTCCTTGACCTATCCCAGCCTCCCAACACAACGTCACAGTCTGAGAGAGACAAAACAAGCAGCAGTCAGCTAGGCTCCTCAGTCGCTTTGAACACACACCGCTCGTACAGAACACACGCATACATACACACTCACACTCACTCATGACCCTGCGCGCCCACAAACTCAGACATACACAGTCAGCGAAACACTCGCCTCAGCTCTCAGAACTCATCCACGTGCTGGTGTGTTGAGAAACACTCTGTCACACATTCCGTTCGTCACTGGCTCCTTGGCTCTGACCGGAGAGAATGCTTCTGCTGTATCGCATATGACTCCATGCCTGCTCTAACTGAAGAGTGCTACAGAACACAGAGCAGAGCGGAAGCAGCAGCTGTGACTGAGGAACAGAGGAGGAGAAATGCTAACCCCCCTCTGAGAGAACAAAAAGCAGCCTGACGTTGTGGCAGCAGCAGAAACAGCCTTTGTCTTGTCCTGCTTGGTTCACATGCTCCCCCCGTAGAAGAAATCAGAAGAGAGGAGACCAGAGGAGAGGAGCCGCACTGAGCACTGACACACTGGCCTACTCTACCAGAGAGAGAAAGGGTTGGCTGTTTGATGTGTGTTATCCTGTTGCTCTTCCCTGTGTGGATTCAGTACTTGGACAGCTCCAGAGCACTAGGTCCGCTCAGCAACACAGTGTGTATTTTTGCTGGTCGTGTGTTACAGTCTATGTGAAGTCTCACTCGTCGAGACTCCATCTCCAGGGAAGCCCTGGACCCCCATTCCCAGCCCTCCATGGCTCTCTCCCTGGCTCCCTGCAGCCCTCTCTCCCTGGGGACAGCAGACAGCATGGCCAGCCTGGAGCACCAGGGGGAGAAGCAGCTCTTTGAGAAGTTCTGGAAGGGGACGTTTAAAGCTGTGGCCACACCGAGACCAGAGAGCATCATCGTGGCAAGCATCACCGCCAGTAGGAAGGTTATCAGGTCAGTTACTGTATCCCGCTACCTCTCCTACTGTAACTCGTTATTTTATCCTTTGTTTTGTATTGAACACATCTATAGCTCTCTGAATTCAAGTTATATTTGTGCCTTGGCTTATCTTAGAATAGTGCATATATATGATGATAGCTAGCAAGCAGGTGATTCGATTTTAAATGAAGCAGGTGGTCGGATTTCTTGTAGCTATGTGCACACAGCACTGTCCAACATCAAGAAACACATGAATAATAATCTAATAATCTAACTGTTTTGGGGGATTTCAAGGGCATTTTAATTTCATGCATTTAACATATCATATGTAAATAAAGGATTATATCACATAAAGGGAATCCCTCACAGCAGACACGCCATGTAAACATGACAGTGGCTACAGTATAATTGTCCCAGGCAGGCTTTTAAAGGTTACGTGCATGTCTTCTCTTCTCTCTCCGAGCCTCTAATGTCAGCCACGTCCCCTCCAGTGGCATGGTGGCCGTATGTTGCTGCCTCTCTGTGAAGTGCCACCGCCGTGTGTTATGTATTCATGCCCCTTGTCAGTGTGTGTGTGTGTGTGTGTGTGTGTGTGTGTGTGTGTGTGTGTGTGTGTTATCTATTCATGCCCATTTTCATCATTGCAAAGGTTATCCTCTACGATCAGCCCTCAGAGCAGACAGGCAGGCAGGGTGGAAACAGACAGGGAGAGAGAGATATGTGACATCAGTGTATCACATTTGATCTATTGTCTCTCTCTCCTCCTCTTGTCCCGCTCTTCCTGTTTTCCCCGCTCCCGTCCTCAACAATCAGCCACGATCCCCCAGCGCTAGCAACTTTATCCCTCACCCTGAGCACAGCGCTTGAAATGTCAGGATTGTGGATTCAATTCCTGCTGGGGCCACCTGTATGAAAACACGTGCTTGCACTACTGTAAATCACTTTGGATAAAAGTGTCTGCTAAATGGCATATATTACAATAATTATTGTATTGTTTTGACACCCACCATCATTGCTGAATCTTATTTTAATGGGGATTATGATGGTTCATTGCACCTCATATGCAACATGTGTGGGGAACAGGCACATTGAACCATGAAATAGGTCATTGGTGGATGTAACTTATCCTTTTAAGAGGCTATTCCTCATTCACAAAATGAGTGATACTGTATTGCTCTGAGTATTTAGTTTGTCGTTTGTCAACCTGTGGCTCGATTAAAGGTTATTTTGTGTGTTTGAATATGAAACAGACAATGCAACTGACAATGTAACGTCTTCATAGCCAGCCAATTCACTGTCTGTCCCAATCAAAATGGGAAAGACAGTTCTCTCACTATTTCTGGATATATATATATATACATATATATTTAAATCCCCCAAATATACCATCACTCATCTAACATGGGCTTATAAGACACAATATATTCAGAAAGGACCCAATTCTCTGAGTTGAACTGAGCAGTGTCATTATAATGCCCAGCTTTAGAGGAGACTAAAGAGGTTGTCTCTTCTGTTTGAGCCCTTCCATAAAGCACGTCCTCCAGCAGCGTCTCTGCCTCTCCTCTTCTCTCATCTCCTCTGGAGGGGCTGGCTCTGAATGACATTGACATTGACGCAAGCTTCGCGCGGAGAGGGGAGATGACAGACAGATTTACAACTAGCTAACTAATGTTGTTAATTCAGCTCCAACCAGCCAGCTAGAACCTAGGCTGACACTCTTAATTGTTTTCTCCCTCTTTCTCGCTCTCTCCCTCCCTCTCTCACTCTCCCTCTCCATCTTCCTCCCTATTTTTCCTTACTAGATTCTCCCCAGGTCTATAGCACAGGCAGAGCGGAGTGAAATGGTCTAATGTGCTCTGGCAGAATGTGTAGTGTAATGTAATGAGATAGAACAATGCACAAAGACAACACAAGGAGATTGTAGATGGGTGGAGAAGCATCCTACCTGTGTGCTGTATGTATGCTGATGATGTTCTGCCGTGTTCTGACGGTAACTGGGGAATGCTTAACCCGACAGAACACATAGCCCCAGGCCCAGGCCTATTTATACACAAATGATTATTCAACATGTCCTCCCCTGGGATTTGAACTCACAACATGGTGTAGCTGGAAGATAGGAATGCTTTGAATCAAGAGGTTGTGAGTTCAAATCCCAGGTGTTGAATAGTAATTACGGTATTAATGAACATGCGCAATGTCATCCTATATGTCAATGTGTGTCAAATATGTACAAAAAAATACAAATAAAAAAAAGAAGCACTTTGGGTGTCCCTAACCTAAGTTTTCTCCAGTTGCAGCCAACTAAAAATGTTAAGTTCAGGTAATACATTGACTGAACAGTTTAGTAAACTAGAAAAGGCTGTGTAACCAGTTACTGAATAATTATAAGTTGAATCATTAATCTCGCTCTATACTACCGCCCTCTTCCCCTTCCTCTCTCTCCCTGTCCCTCGCAGAGAAACATCATTATTCACGGTGTATAACCGAGGGGTGATGAACAATCCTAGTCAACTCCAGGGCAGTGACAGTGAGGGAAGAAGGGGGAAGAGCGGGAAGAGGGGAGGCAGATAGAGAGAGATGTTTAAGTTTAATCAGCGTCTTCCCTTCCTCCTCCTTCCCCCCCTTTTATTTTCCATTTATTTTTTCATTCTTCTCTCTGTCTTTTCCTTCTTCCAGGGTTACTGGCGCTTGAGAGTCACAGAGCAGTAATTAGAGCTGGTCATTCCATCTCTTCTCCCCCTCTCTTCTTTCCTCTCTCCTCTCTCTTTTCCCCTCTTCCATTGTCCTCCCTCGCTCCTCCCAGTCTTCCCCTCTTTTTCACACGGGTTGGCAGAGGGAGGGATGAGGTTACTAGCTCTGCAGCTGGAGGGTCACGCCCTTAGCTATTATAGCCCTGCAAGCTGTTTTGTTCAGGAGCTCTCTTCATAAAAAACACAGGCCGATGTGGTTCAGAGTTGGGGGATTGTGGTGGTTTGTGTGTCTGACCTGAATGCCTGTGTGGGGCTCGTTTGTGTGTGTTTGCAGGAGTTAACGGACACTTGTCCAGCACTGAGGCAGATGGCAAGCTAGGGGAGCTGTGGGAAGAGTAGCGGGGGGGCAAGACTCTTACCTCAGCCCTCAACAGATGCTGCCCTAACGAGGAAAGGAAATGAGAGCTAAGGGATTGGGAGAGATTGCATCCAAAGGCATTGGGGATACACTTGCTAACTCACAAAGAAACAGCTACAGCGTAGCCTGTACAGTATATGAAGTAGGGATGAACTGCTGTTGCATCCGAAGGCATAGGGGAAACACTCTGACACAGAGGCATATACACGTGAATGGACATTGATACAGAGGCGGGATAGGAACACTTCTCTCAGCTCTAGACCAGTGGAACTACTCCCTCTTGCATCGAAAAGCATAGAGAGGGGATACACGTTCTAACACGCATGGATGCAGACTCAGCGTAGCTGTAAATGAACAGGGAATACGCCCTGTCTCAGATGTAGCTAGACCAGAGGCAGTAGTACTTTCTGGGGAGAAGCTGCTCTAGTCTGAACAACATGACAAAGATGATTCAATGATGTACGAGGTGGTGCTGCCGGAGTCAAGCCCTGGCTCTGTATATGCGTCCCAAATGACACCCATATGGGCCTTGGTCGAAAGTTGTGCACTATGTAGAGAATAGGGGTGTCATTTGGGACAAAGTCTGTATCATGTACAGTTCTTTCAACAGACGGGATTCAATTCCATTATTGATTTTTTTACATGGCCTTTAACATTGAATCAAATCAAGCTGGAGTCTCTTCCCTGACACATTATTTAACATGGCTGTGAATTTGGAGGTTGTTCAGATTATCATTGAATATCATGCTACATTGAAGCATTTAATGGTAACTGTGGAACACAGCTTGCTCGTGTCTGTACGTATAGATGCTGCTGAATCTATACCTGTACATACATTGACTCGTTGACATTCTCCTTATGTTATGACTCTGAGGCCACTGTGGTGCTAAGCCACTCTGTGCAGTATTGCTGGGACAGGTTGGATTTCCATGGTGTTGGGCTGGAATGCTCCTGGCTGTGCTGCTATGGTACAGTACAGAGCTGTAGAGTGGCTGATACCCAGGCCCTGTATTTTCTCCTCTGTGGACTCTCTCAAAGTATAGAAATGCTCAGGGTTGAGCTGCTATGCTACAGAGCTGTAGAGCAGCTGATACGCTCGTCCCCAGGGGGGTTCTTCGCAGTAATTCCTCCATAATCTAACAGCAGTATTTCACAGGATGAGAGGAGAGGAGAGAGACACATTTAACCCTTTCAGTAGACCACAATGGCACAACGTTTTTAGACTATGTTCAATACATGTATATTGTGGAGTTGTCTCTTGAGTCTATGATTGGTTTTGTTTGAGTATATTTATTATTATTATTTTTTTTTTTAGATATATTACGGTTCCACTTAGCTACTGTAGTCCACCCACTTTTTAACCATGGTCTAACTTGGCCTTGATTTCCCAATAATTTTTTTCTGCTTTCAAGTGATGCTGTGGGCTCTTGAGTGAAATGTTTCATTCATACATACCAAGCTCCTTGTGAAAGGAAAAAATGACGAAAACGGGTGTGAAGTCTTTGTGAAGAGTGACTGACGTAGCCGATGGGGCTGAGTGTTTTAAATGGGCCCTCTGCAATAATTCTGACAAAGCTTTGACAACTATATTTAATTTGGAGATATGTAAAAAATAATAATAATTATGGGCTGGTGAGTTTGCCATTTGTCAGCTCACAGTGCACTTTTGTGTAAAAATCAAACATATTGATATTTAAAGAGTCTCGTGACATTTAAAGGCTGCGCTCTACTAGCATAGGTACCATGAAAGATTTGTTCCAGTCTGTCAGTATACCAGCTTCTATATAAACGTAGTTTATAGAAACTGAAGTGTATAAACCCTTATTTTACCAGGTAAGTTGATTGAGAACACATTCTCATTTACAACAACAACCTGGGGAATAGTTACAGGGGAGAGGAGGGGGATAAATGAGTCAACTGGAAGCTGGGGATGATTAGGTTGCCATGATGGTAAGATTGGAAATTAGCCAGGACACTGGGGTTAACACCCCTACTCTTACAATAAGTGCCATTTTTAGTGACCACAGAGAGTCAGGACACCTGTTTAATGTCCCATCCGAAAGACAGCACCATACACAGGGCAATGTCCCCAATCATTGCCCTGGGGAATTGGGCTATTTAGACCAGAGGAAACGGAGCCTCCTACAGAAGCAAGCCAGCAGTGGGATGCAAGGTGGTATGCTGCTGGCATAAAATAAGGGAAAAGAAGACATACCGTATGTCCTTAACTGACACGTTGATATAGACTACAATCTCTAACCCGCTGAGACATTCTCTAGCCTTCTCAGAACCATATGTTCTCGTTGGGGTTGGAAATGTATAAAACTCAGACAATTTTTTTTGACATTGAACCACCTACGTATTAATCCTCTATGACAAAGTGAAGAAGTTTGATGCTGCTTACTCAAAGGTGATTGTGTACCCAAGGACTCTACCAATTTCCTTCTCCAGAGAGAGAGAGAGAGAGAGAGAGAGAGAGAGAGAGAGAGAGAGAGAGAGAGAGAGAGAGAGAGAGAGAGAGAGAGAGAGAGAGAGAGAGAGAGAGAGAGAGTGAATGAGTGAGGCACTTTGTATATAAAAGAGAGCGATCAACTGTGGGCCATTGTGCTTGCTTGCACAACGACATTCACAGACAGAGAGGTAGGGAATAATGTGACTAAAAAGCCATATAAGTATAGGCAGAAAGGGAAAGAGAAATACATTTGAAATAAAGAGAGATACATAGAGAGACAGAAAGAGAGGGAGTGAGACAGACCAAAAGAGAAGTAAAGAGAGTAAAAGGAGAGAGAGAGTAAGAGAGGGACGGAGGGGCAAATCTAGCTGGACTTTTAATAAATTGGCATTGGCGCTCAATACTTTATGTAGTGGAGTAGGCCGCAGGGAGAAGTATAATGAGTGTCAAAGAGAGAGAGTGAGGCAGGGATGGATGAGGGAGGGACGAGGTAGGGGAGGGAGGGAGAGAGAGAGAGACGTGAGGCAGGGATGGACGAGGGAGGGACGAGGGAGGGAGGTAGGGGAGGGAGGGAGAGAGAGAGAGACGTGAGGCAGGGATGGACGAGGGAGGGACGAGGGAGGGAGGTAGGGGAGGGAGTGAGAGAGAGAGAGACGTGGACAGAGAGGGAGACAAGAGCGAGAGAGAGATAGAGGACAAGAGAGAGAGAGAGAGAGAGAGAGACAGAGACCGGTGAAGAGTCATACCTTACTGTCAGAAATGTGAGTGAAAGCATTCTAGTGTCATCGTGAGTTAAACCTATTTTGAGTCTGGCAATTTGCGGCAATGTTAACTCCACTCCAAGTCATTATACTATTATGTATAAATAAATGTTCCAGTTTCCGATGTGCACATCAATTCATTTTTCTCAGTTTAAAACAGGTTATGACCCCACAGTAAAATGTGTATAGTGGAATAAACTTAATAATGACGAAATTAAGAGGGTAAGAGAAGGGATGAATATCATTTGTCCTTTACTGATATTGCATTAAATTGAAGGTATGACTTCTTCCTTTGAGATATTCATTATGACTAATCTTGCAGTGGTTTAAGGGTAGAGGGAAATCTGGTCATTGTTTCCTATTAGATCTTCATAATCCAAAGAAGACTAGGTCTCTGCACATGTTCTTATCTGCCGCAGAACATACAACCAGCGGCGAATTGCTCTGCTGTATGCCAAAGACAATTTGCCAAGATGATAATTAAGCGTTAAAGACAATATTTGAAATCTTGAGCTCTAGCACAGCACAATTATGACATAAAGGGAGTAAATAGCCCACATTTGGTCTCACAATGCGCCCTAAACCAAGGAAAGCTTACATTCACACCTCAATTTGATTTCGGACATATTGCAAAGTGCTCAACTTGAGTATAGCAAAAATATGTGACAATCCTGAAGATCTAAGGGTCAAAACGTTTCTTCTTTTACTTTTCCTTGAAGTACTTAAATTGATCATGATCGGAGCATTTTATGGCCTGTTCTATAGTGGTCAGAAGACTCAGTGGGTGTCACTAAAGGTCACTTGCATGGTGTGACCAATGATGTGTATACGCAAGCCCTGGTATTATTCACCTGGGATTTATCCGATAGCTCTGATACTCGTCGGATGTGGCACGGCTTGCAAACTATAACAGATTACAAAGGGAAACTCAGCCACGAGCTGCACAGTGATGCGAACCTATCAGACAAGCTAAATGCCTTCTATGCTCTCTTCGAGGCAAGCAACACTGAACAATGCATGAGAGCACCAGCTGTTCTGACTGTGTGATCACGCTCTCCGTAGCCAATGTGAGTAAGACCTTTAAACAGGCAAGCTGGCATGTGTCTTCACTGACATTTTCAACCTCTCCCAGATCCAGTCTTTAATATCTACATGTTTCAAGCAGACCACCACAGTCCCTGTGCCCAAGAACGTCAAGGTAACCTGTCTAAATGACTACTCCCCGTAGCACTCACATCTGCAGCCATGGAATGCTTTAATAGGCTGGTCATGGACCCACTCCCTGGACCCACTCCAATCCACAGTTGATGCAATCTCTATTGCACTCCACACTGTCATTTCCCACCTGGACAAAAGGAACACCTACTTGAGAATGCTGTTCATTGACTACAGCTCAGCGTTCAACACCATGTTGCCCTCCAAGCTCGTCATTAACCTAAGGTTAGGATTAATTACCTCCCTCTGCAACTGGATCCCCCAGGTGATGAGGGTGGGCAACAACACATCAACAACGTTAACCCTCAACACAGGGGTCTCTCATGGGTCTGTGCTTAGTCCCCTCCTGTACTCCCTGTTCACCCATGACTGCGTGGCCGTGCATGACTCCATCATTAAGTTTGCTGACAACAAAACGGTGGTAGAACTGATCACTGACTCCAATGAGAGCCTACAAGGAGGAGGTCAGAGACCTGGCAATGTCGTGCCAGTACAACAACCTCTCCCTCAATGTCAGCAAGACTAAGGAGCTGATCGTGGACTACAGGAAATGGAGGGCTGAGTACACCTCCATTCACATCGACGGGGCTGTAGTGGAGTGGGTCAAGAGCATCAAGTTCCTCGGTTTCCACATCACTAAGGACCGATCATGGTCCAAACACACCCACACAGTCATGAAGAGGGCACAACAATGCCTCTTCCCCCTCAGAAGGCTGAAAATATTTGGCATTGGCCCTCAGATTCTCAAAAACATTTGACAACTTGAGAGTATCTTGACTGGCTACATCACCGCTTAGTATGGCAACTGCTTGGGTAGTGCGTACTGCCCAGTACATCCCTGGGGCAATCTTTTTGTATCCAAATCCGGCTTTAAACTTCTTCACAACAGTATCTCGGACCTGCCTGGTGTGTTCCTTGTTCTTCATGATGCTCTCTGCGCTTTTAACGGACCTCTGAGACTATCACAGTGCAGGTGCATTTATACGGAGACTTGATTACACACAGGTGGATTGTATTTATCATCATTAGTCATTTAGGTCAACATTGGATCATTCAGAGATCCTCACTGAACTTCTGAAGAGAGTTTGCTGCACTGAAAGTAAAGGGGCTGAATAATTTTGCACGCCCAATTTTTCCGTTTTTGATTTGTTAAAAAAGTTTGAAATATCCAATAAATGTCATTCCACTTCATGATTGTGTCTCACTTGTTGTTGATTCTTCACAAAAAAATACAGTTTTATATATTTATGTTTGAAGCCTGAAATGTGGCAAAAGGTCGCAAAGTTCAAGGGGGCCGAATACTTTCGCAAGGCACTGTATATATAAATCATTGGGTGTGACCCGTGCCATGGGGGAGTTAACGAGAGCGAGAGGAGAGGAGAGGATGAGAGAGAGGGAGAGATAGCAGCACTGCATTGGGAGAAAGCACGATACTCACTATCCTCTGATAAACCATTCCATTGAAACATTGCACAGGGCCCTTACACACATCACTTCCTCCCGAGCACTGCTCCCACGGTAACAGCATGGTAAACTAATGTAAAGTGGAAAGGGATTGGCTGAGATTTAATCTCTCCTGGACAGACTACCTAAACATAACTGATACAGTAGATCTGTCGGCATGCTATGGAATGCGTGAGATAATGAGCAGCATTACTTCCGAGTCTTGGGTTTTTGTCATTGGTTATTTAGACGTATCAGGATCAGGCGAAGGCGGTGCTAAAACATCGCTTCGATGGATGAGAAACACAGTTGAAAATATGCTTTGGCTGAGAGTCTCCAACTCAATTTCTAAGATGCTCCCCACCAGAACCTAATCGAGCATCTGACCAAGTTACACAAGATTTTAGTTCCAGGTTAACCGAGATTAGGTGGGATTAGGGAAATGTCTTGAACCGCAACAGATGAAACGTGTCAATAAACCAACCTACTTTCCACCACTTTGTCATAATTAAGATCTGGGAATGTGTTTTTTAATGGCTGTCAACTCATCGTTAAGAAACACATTTGCGTCAGACTCCCATTTGTAATGCAATGAAACTGTCGTGTTGGACAGATCTCCAGTAAACGTGAATGCTGAGAAAGTATTAATTGTAATAAGATCAGCAGTGCTTTGAGGAAAGACAGATGATGAGAGATGATGGTTTGTGTCCCAAATGTCACCTATTTCCCTTTATAGTGCACTACTTTTGACCAGGGCACATTATTACCATTCTGACTACACCCATGGGGCCCCGGTCAAAAGTAGTGCCCTATAAAGGGAATAGGTTGCCATTTGGGATGCACACATAGTTATTGCCAGTTCCAACTGGAACGTTCCACAAGGTACAGCAGCACCATCACTCATAATGACTGTGCAGTGGAATGACTCCTAGCCAAATAGATTGCACAGAGACCCAAGACTCATTAAAAATACATACACTCTGAGTCGACATATTGGAAAATCCAGAAAAATCCTGCATAATAGCTTGACAGCGCATCTCCCCAGTGGCCAATTCAGGTCTGAAGGACGAGGAGGGTAGAAAAAAATGTATCCGTCCCAAATTGAACTGTATTCCCTGTGTACACTCTTAGAATTTTTTTATTTATTTATTTAGAACCTAAAGGCTTCTTCGATTGTCCCCATATGAGGAACCTTTTGATGATCCCGTGCTGGTTCCTAGTAGAACCCTTTTGGATCCAAGTAAAACCCTTTCCACAGAGGGATCTACATGGAATCCAAATGGTTATACCTGGAACCAAAAAGGGTTATCCTATGGGGTGAGTGTAGTGCACCACTATTGACCAGGGCACTATGTATGGAATAGGGTGCCATTTAAGGCACACACAGTATTTACAACAGGTTTAAACACTGGAGACAGACAGACAAACCAATAGAACAGATCTGAGGACCCTCAAAGTTTTGTTTGAGGTTATTTTCTCTGTCTGTCAGCTTGCGAACTAAAGCCAGTCCCTACTTGCAGATTTCTTGCTTGGTCCGCACAATATTTTCTTTGTGGTTGTTGAACAGACACCAGAAGCGATTGAAGAGCCATTATAACAATGCAAACTTATCAAAGTCGAACCCTCGTCACTAACATTAAATCATTTCACTTTATCCTGGTGCCGGGTCTGCCCCACACATTTCCATGTCATATCCATTGTTTTGGTCAAGTTCCATTGAGCACTTTATCGGAACTATCTGATTGCATAGTTTTTTTTCTATAACCAAACATTCTAAATTAATGGGGGAATAGGTTGGGATTAACAATAACTTTACAAATGAATATACATTTCACGGGGCATTGATAAACATTGACAAACAAATGAACACAATGAAACAAGTAGTGCACAAGAACTGGCGGGAGTCCGTGCGAGAGTGATGGTGTCTTTAGCCTTTCTTCGCCACACACCCATCCCCTTATTCTGGTCTCAACATGTAAAATTATGCTCGAGACACATTCCTCACACATATGCAGCAACATCATTAACATTGTCAGGATGTAGCAGTGGTCATTTTCCCTTCAACTGAAATCGTTACTGTTCAGTATTCCTAACCACCCCCCTTAAACACACACACTACCCAAACTAATGGACATGTGACAGCAAGGCAGAATGGCACATTCCAAACAAGCATGTATGGCTCATTGGAAAAAAGCTTAGCTAATATGCTTAATAAGGTAGTGTGAGGATTAGAATAATTATGTAACTGCTATGGGCTAGGACTGCTTTCTTTATTTTTATTTTCTTCAACAGGGGAAGGTTATTTTCCTCCCCGTGCCCTAGAGAAATCAATGAGAGAGGGCAACGGGAGTTCACATTACACATATTACTGCATAGTTTGTTTACATCATTATTTTATACAATTATTCAAATAACCAGACCCTATCTCAGTCTCTGGGACCACAGTTTTCTTTGTTGGGTTTCATGGCTTAACATACACTACATGAACAAAAGTATATGGACACCTGCTCATCTAACTTCTCATTCCAAAATCATGGGCATTAATATGGAGTTGGTCCCCCCTTTGCTGCTATAACAACCTCCCCTCTTCTGGGAAGGCTTTCCACTAGATGTTGGAACATTGCTGCGGGGACTTGCTTCCATTCAGCCACAAATGAGTGAGGTCGGCACTGATGCTGGGCGATTAGGCCTGGCTCGCAGTCGGCGTTCCAATTCATCCCAAAGGTGTTCGATGTGGTTGAGGTCAGTTCAGTTCTTTCACACTGATCTCGACAACCAATTTCTGTGCGGACCTTGCTTTGTTTAAAAAGAAAATGATTTCACCTTTATTTAACCAGGTAGACCAGTTGAGAACAAGTTCTCATTTACAACTGCGACCTGGCCAAGATAAAGCAAAGCAGTGCGACAAAAAACAACAACACAGAGTTACACATGGGATGAACAAAAGTACAGTCAATAACACAATAAAAAAAATATATACAGTGTTTAAAAATGGAGTAAGGAGATAAGGCAATAAATTGGCCACAGTAGCGAAGTAATTACAATTTAGCAAATTAACACTGGAGTGATAGATGTGCTGATGATGATGTGCAAGAAGAAATACTGGTGTGCAAAAGAGCAAAAAAAAGTAAATAAAAACTATATGGGAATGAGGTAGGTAGTTGGATTGGCTATTTACAGATGGGCTGTGTACAGCTGCAGTGGTAAGCTGCTCAGATAGCTGATGCTTAAAGTTAGTGAGGGAGATATAAGTCTCCAACTACAGCAATTTTTGAAATTCGTTTCAGTCATTGGCAGCAGATAGCTGGAAGAAAAGGCGACCAAAGTAGTTGTTGGCTTTGGGGATGACCAGTGAGATATACCTGCTGGAGCGCATGCTACGGGTGGGTGTTGTTATGGTGACCAGTGAATTGAGATAAGTTGGAGCTTTACCTAGAAAAGACTTATAGATGACCTGGACCCAGTGGGTCTGGTGACGAATACGTAGCGAGGGCCAGCCGACGAGAGCATACAGGTCACAGTGGTGGGTGGTATGTGGGGCTTTGGTGACAAAACAGATGGCACTGTGAGAGAATGCATCCAGTTTGCCGAGTAGAGTGCTGGAGTCTATTTTGTAAATGACATCGCCGAAGTCAAGGATCGGTAGGACAGTCAGTTTTACGAGGGTATGTTCGGCAGCGTGAGTGAAGGAGGCTTTGCTGCGAAATTGGAAGCCTATTCTAGATTTAATCTTGGTTTGGAGATAATTAATATGAATCTGGAAGGAGAGTTTACAGTCTAGCCAGACACCTAGGTATTTGTAGTTGTTCACATATTCTAAGTCAGAACCGTCCAGAGTAGTGATGCTAGTCGGGTGGGCGGGTGCGGGCAGTTTTACTAGCATTTAAGAGCAGTTGGAGGCCACGGAAGGATTGTTGTATGGCATTGAAGCTTGTTTGGAGGTTTGTTAACAAAGTGTCCAAAGAAGGGCCAGATGTATGCAGAATGGTGTCATCTGTGTAGAGGTGGATCAAGGAATCACCCGCAGAAAGAGCAACATCATTAATATATACAGAGAAAAGATTCAGCATGAGAATTGAACCCTGTGGTTCCCCCATAGAGACTGCCAGAGGTCCGGACAACAGGCCCTCCAATTTGACACACTGAACTCTATCTGAGAAGTAGTTGGTAAACCAGGCGAGGCAGTCATTTGAGAAACCAAGGCTGTTGAGTCTGCCGATAAGAATACAGTGATTGACAGAGTCGAAAGCCTTGGCCTGGTCGATGAAGACGGCTGCACAGTACTGTCTTTTATCGATGGCGGTTATGATATCGTTTAGTACCTTGAGCGTGGCTGAGGTGCACACGTGACCAGCTCGGAAACCGGATTGCACAGCAGAGAATGTACGGTGGGATTCGAAATGGTCGGTGATCTGTTTGTTAACTTGGCTTTCGAAGACTTTAGAAAGGCAGGGCAGGATGGATATAGGTTTGTAACAGTTTGGGTCTAGAGTGTCACTCCCTTTGAAGAGGGGGATGACCGCGGCAGGTTTCCAAACTTTAGGAATCTCGGACGAGTTTGAACAGACTTAAGCATGGCCAGAACTGGTTGTCTAGTGGTTGTCTAGTGTGTTGAGGGCAGAGAATAAAAGATAGTAGAATAGATTCAGGGCATAATGTACAGACAGGGGCAGGGTAGGGTGCAGTGGAGGTAAACCTAGGCATTGATTGATGATAAGAGAGGTTGCATCTCTGGAGGCACTAGTTATGCTAGGTGAGGTCACCGCACGTGTGGTAGGTGGGACAAAAGAGGTATCTGAGGCATGTTGAGTGGGGCTAGGGGCTCCACTACCCTAAACAACAGTATACAAGCATATTGACATTAGAGAGAGACATAAAGTGAGGCATAAAGCAATCACAGGTATTGATTGGGAGAGCGAGCTAAGACAACAACGGATAAGACAACAACAGCTAATCAGCTAAGACAGCAACAACAGGTAAAGAGGGTCAGTTAACTACACCAGGGGCCTGAGTTCGAGGCTGGGGCCGACAGATAAACAAAATAAACAAACATGGTGTACCGTGATTAATGAACAGTCCAGCAGGCATCAGCTGTGTAGCCAGGTGATCATAGGGTCCAGTCAACAGCAATAGATGAAACAGGGAAGCCGTTAGGGAGTCATTACTACGCTAGCAAGCGGGAGACACAGCATTCATAAAGTTAGCAGACCGGGGCTAGCAGAAGCGTCTTCACCGACGTCCGTCATTGGCCGGTTAAGGGCACATTAACGGAATTACGTCGGCAGACCAGTCGTAGTAGTGTAGAGAAGTAGTCTGATATGCTCAGGGTTGATATCTCACTGTGCAGACTGGCGGATATTATCCAGGCTAAAAGCGGCTGGTGTCTGAGCAAAAAGGTAAAGGCCGCTAGCAGTTGCTAACAATGATTAAATAGCTAGTAGCTAATTATCTGGTTAGCATCTAATGGCTAGCTTCTAATGGAGGTTCTAGCTATAAGGTTTAAAAATAGCAGATCCGTATCACATTGGGTGAGGCGGGTTGCCGGAAGGTATATTTAATTTTCAAATGGAAAAAGAGATAAAAAATATGGGACAGTGTAATGCTGAAACAGGAAAGGGCCTTTGCCAAACTGTTTCCACAAAGTTGGAAGCACAGAACTGTCTAGAATGTCATTGTATGCTGTAGCATTAAGATGTCCCTTTACTGGAATTAAAGGGCCTTGCCCAAACAATGAAAAACAGCCCCAGGCCATTATTCTTCCTCCACCAAACTTTACAGTTGGCACTATGCATTAAGGGCAGGTAATGTTCTCCTGGCATCCTCCAAACCCAGATTTGTCCGTCGGACTACCAGATGGTGAAGCTTGATTCATCACTCCATAGAATGCGATTACACCACTCCAGCCGACGCTTGGCATAGCACATGGTGATCTTAGGCTTGTTGTGTGGCTGCTCAGCCATGGAAACCCAATTCACGAATCTCCCGATTAACAGTTATTGTGCTGATATTGCTTCCAGAGGCAGTTTGGAACTCGGTAGTGAGTGTTGCAACCGAGGAGAGAGAAAAAAACACTGGACTCGGCAGCATGGTTCTGCGAGAGCTTGTGTGAGCTACCACTTCGCGGCTGAGCCGTTGTTACTTCTAGACATTTCTACTTCACAATAACAGCACTTACAGTTGACGGGGCAGCTCTAGCAGGGCATACATTTGACAAACTGACTTGTTGGAAAGGTGGCAGGCCTCCTATGACGGTGCCACATTGAAAGTCACTGAGCTCTTCAGTAAGGCCATTCTACTGCCAATGTTTGTCTATGGAGATTGCCTGGCTGTGTGTTCGATTTTATACAACAGGTGTGGCTGAAATAGCATAATCCACACATTTGAAGGGATGGCTGCATACTTTTGTATATATACAGTGGGCCCCAAAATTACTGGCACCCCTGACTGACAATGCACAAACAATACTTAAACAAATATAAACAATATAATTATACAGATAAACTCAAAATACCAACATGTGAAAAATACTGTACTTTATTAATGTTTCAATGGAACCCAACAAAATAATTTATTGATTTAATTAAAAATCAATGTCTTTCAAATCAAGGTTTCACAATTAATGGCACCCTTAAATATTATTGTAAATAATACCAAAATTAAACCAGGAATTAAATTCCACTTATTTAAGTTTATCTAAGTGTTAAGGAACTATTTTGAGCCATTATATCACTTCCTTTTTCACTAGGGTATAAAAATGAGGTAACACGCATGACCTTTTGTCATCCAACACCATGAAGAAAACAAAAAAACTGGCAGTTTAAAAGAGACAGATGGTCGTAGACCTTCATAAATCTGGTAATGGCTACAAGAAGATCCACAAATGATTGAATATACCACTGAGCACTGTCAGGGCAATTATTAAAAAATTCAAAAGATATGGAACAGTTGAAAACCTCACGGGTAGAGGACTCAAATGCATTTTGCCCCCAGGATAGGGAGGAGGATTGTGAGAGAAGCAACAAAAACCCCAGAATCACTGTGAAAGAATTGCAGGCCTTGGTGGTGTCTTGGGGTCACCAGGTTTAAAAAAGTACCATCAGACTCCACCTCCACAACCACAGGCTCTTTGGAAGGGTTGTCAGAAGAAAGCCCTTAATAACCCAAAGACACAGATGCAAACACTTTTAAATTATGATTGGAAGAAGGTGCTCTGGTCAGATGAGACCAAATTTGAACGTTTTGGTCAGATACAGCATCGGCATGTTTGGCGTCGAAACAGAGATGCATACAAGGAGAGGCACCTCATACTCACGGTGAAATATGGTGCGTGGTCAGTGATGTTTTGGGGCTGTTTTAATTCCAGGGGCACTGGTTAAGATTGATGGCATAATGAATTCCACCAAGTACCAGGCAATTTTGGCTGACAATCTGGTTGCCTCTGCCAGAAGGCTGGGACTTGGCCGTAATGTGGACTTTCCAACAAGACAAAGACTCAAAACATACCTCAAGATCCACACAGAAATGGTTCTGTAACAACAAATCAATGTTCTGCCATGGCCTTCTCAGTCGCTGGACCTCAATCCAATCAAAAACCTGTGGGCTGAGTGGAAGAGGGCAGTTGATAAGTGCAAACCCAAGAATGTGAAGGATCTTGAAAGGATCTGCATAGGGGAATGGTCCAAAAAATCCCTCCAAATGTGTTCCCTAACCTTGTCAAACAATACAGGAAAAGACTACATTATTATTATTATTACATGCTGTTATCCTTGCCAGAGATGGTTGCACTAAGTACTAAATGAGGAGTGCCAATAATTATGAAACGTTGATTTTGTATTAAATAATTGTATGATTTTGGTGGGTTCCATTGGAACATTAATAAAGTACAGTATTTCTCACATTGGTATTTTGAGTTTATCTCTATAATTATATTGTTTATATTTTTTTAAGTATTGTTTGTGCATTGGCAATTGGTAATTTTGGAGCAACACTGTAGCGTATGTAGTTCATATACAGTGCCTTGCGAAAGTATTCGGCCCCCTTGAACTTTGCGACCTTTTGCCACATTTCAGGCTTCAAACATAAAGATATAAAACTGTATTTTTTTGTGAAGAATCAACAACAAGTGGGACACAATCATGAAGTCGAACAACGTTTATTGGATATTTCAAACTTTTTTAACAAATCAAAAACTGAAAAATTGGGTGTGCAAAATTATTCAGCCCCCTTAAGTTAATACTTTGTAGCGCCACCTTTTGCTGCGATTACAGCTGTAAGTCGCTTGGGGTATGTCTCTATCAGTTTTGCACATCGAGAGACTGAATTTTTTTCCCATTCCTCCTTGCAAAACAGCTCGAGCTCAGTGAGGTTGGATGGAGAGCATTTGTGAACAGCAGTTTTCAGTTCTTTCCACAGATTCTCGATTGGATTCAGGTCTGGACTTTGACTTGGCCATTCTAACACCTGAATATGTTTATTTTTGAACCACTCCATTGTAGATTTTGCTTTATGTTTTGGATCATTGTCTTGTTGGAAGACAAATCTCCGTCCCAGTCTCAGGTCTTTTGCAGACTCCATCAGGTTTTCTTCCAGAATGGTCCTGTATTTGGCTCCATCCATCTTCCCATCAATTTTAACCATCTTCCCTGTCCCTGCTGAAGAAAAGCAGGCCCAAACCATGATGCTACAACCACCATGTTTTGCATTGTTGCCAAAAAGTTCAATTTTGGTTTCATCTGACCAGAGCACCTTCTTCCACATGTTTGATGTGTCTCCCAGGTGGCTTGTGGCAAACTTTAAACAACACTTTTTATGGATATCTTTAAGAAATGGCTTTCTTCTTGCCACTCTTCCATAAAGGCCAGATTTGTGCAATATACGACTGATTGTTGTCCTATGGACAGAGTGTCCCAACTCAGCTGTAGATCTCTGCAGTTCATCCAGAGTGATCATGGGCCTCTTGGCTACATCTCTGATCAGTCTTCTCCTTGTATGAGCTGAAAGTTTAGAGGGACGGCCAGGTCTTGGTAGATTTGCAGTGGTCTGATACTCCTTCCATTTCAATATTATCGCTTGCACAGTGCTCCTTGGGATGTTTAAAGCTTGGGAAATCTTTTTGTATCCAAATCCGGCTTTAAACTTCTTCACAACAGTATCTCGGACCTGCCTGGTGTGTTCCTTGTTCTTCATGATGCTCTCTGCGCTTTTAACGGACCTCTGAGACTATCACAGTGCAGGTGCATTTATACGGAGACTTGATTACACACAGGTGGATTGTATTTATCATCATTAGTCATTTAGGTCAACATTGGATCATTCAGAGATCCTCACTGAACTTCTGGAGAGAGTTTGCTGCACTGAAAGTAAAGGGGCTGAATAATTTTGCACGCCCAATTTTTCAATTTTGGATTGTTAAAAAAGTTTGAAATATCCAATACATTTTAATTTTATTTAACTAGGCAAGATCAGTTAAGAACAAATTCTTATTTTCAATGACGGCCTAGGAACAGTGGGTTAACTGTCTGTTCAGGGGCAGAACGACAGATTTGTACCTTGTCAGCTCAGGGGTTTGAACCTGCTACCTTCCGGTTACTAGTCCAACACTCCAACCACTAGGCTACGCTGCCGCCCCATGTCGTTCCACTTCATGATTGTGTCCCACTTGTTGTTGATTCTTCACCAAAAAATACAGTTTTATATCTTTATGTTTGAAGCCTGAAATGTGGCAAAAGGTCGCAAAGTTCAAGGGGGCCGAATACTTTCGCAAGGCACTGTATATGCATGACAGACTGAAAATAATATATAATTTCAGCAAAATAATGTTCAATCAGAAGTCAAATAAATGGGAACACAAAAATAAGTAACTAGTGTAAGCCTTTGAGAATGTTGTCAGACAGGAACGGAAAAAGGGACACCGCTGAGGGTGTTTGTAAAGGGCGTGTGTTCTCCAAAGCTGCATGTTACATACAGTAGTGATGGGCCTGGCTGAGGCTCTACAGGCGCAGTGTGACTGTTATTCTCAGTGACGTTCCAGTAGATGACAGATCGTGCTGAGGATGCTTAGGAAGAATGTAGCTGACAGGTTAGCTATCTTCCAGGGCCTGCCTGGATACGTTGGGATACTCTAGGAAGAGCAGTCGTGAGTGGAGAAGGTATGATCAGTTCTTATTGTGTCTGGCCAAATCACATTTAGGCTGGCTTATTAGACACCCATGACACTCAAAAAAGGTTTGGATTGGATTTATAAGAGCATGGAACCTCTGTAATTGGTTGACCTCCTATTAAATGGATCTATATGGATCTGATGGTGATTTGGGGATAGTTTGTCAATTATAGAAAAAAGTTTAATTAATGCATCTCATTTCATTTCCATGGCTTAATCATAATCACAACTGAGTTAGAATGGGACGAGGGATGGACTCAATTTCCAAATGTCTTAATAGCCTATCTATTTCATTTTGTGTCAATGGGAAAAAAAAATGGTTATCACACTTTTCTCTCAGTTCATTTGGAAAACATGAAAGCCTTTGCAGATAATCCAGTAATTAAACAGTTATTTTAGGGGTTTCAATTAAAATGTTGAGCTCTGCAGTGTCCTTGTGGTGAAAGAGATGGAATTGCTTTGTCTCAGCAACTCGCTTTGACTCTGAACTGAAGACAGTGGCTTGCATCACAAATGACACCCTTTATAGTGCACTCCTTTTACCAGAGCCGTATAAAAGTAGTGCACTATAAAGGGAAAAGGCAGCCATTTGGGATACAAACTGTTTAAGGACATCAAATTGCGGTAAAACCCCTAGATCTGCCTAAGAGGATAGGCTCAGAATGAATGATGTGACTTTGATCAGAAGGCAGTATTTTCGGGTGTCCCATCTAAATGAGTTTCAAATTCTTCTCTCTGGATTTCTCTCACTCTTTCTCTCTCTCATGCTCTCTCTCTCTCTCCCTTTCTCACTCCCCCTCGGTAGATGTTGAATTATTTAAGCTGAGGAGATGGGAGTTGGGAGATGGGAGTTTTTTATTTTCCGCCTTTCTCTGTTGTTCTTTTCCGAGTAAACCTCTGTGAAATGATACACAACAAACCTAGAATAACGTGAAATATATATAAGGCATGGTATGTGCTTCAGCCGTACATATGGACGGGGTTTTCTATGCAGTCATGAATATATTGATCAGTCACAGTAGTGAGCACCCAGTCTTGCTTTTGTCAATGCTTCTTTCAAGACTTTATAACATATATTTTGTTAACTGCCAAGTAAAAAGTAAGCAGCATAAAAACTTTAGCTGTGGACTCTGAATGATATGCAGTCGAGTGTGATCCTGATCCCACCTCATTGAATTTAAAATATTCCGTTAGAGTTAGAGGGACGATGGCCTTTAAAGTGATAATGCAGCTAAACTAATGGCTCTTGACTGGTGGCATAATTCCACTCATGATGGCTAAAGGGTATCTATAATAGACTTAGATATCAAAGTCAAGAATGCAGGGCGCACACACATATTCTTGTGTATAATGCAATAATCGAACCCTCTGACTTTTCATGTTTGCATGCTTCTAAATTGCTTTCAACGCCTAATGCTCATACGCATTGCATAACCGTGGGTGCAATGTAGCCTATCAGAAGAGTCGGAGGCATTGCCTATTGGGGGCGTGACTTTCAATTTGTACCAGCACTGAATTTTAAATGATATCTGTGTAAGTACTGTCGTGGAAATTTCCTCTATTTACCAAATCATGGGAACAAACCACACACACACACACACACACGTCAGAGTTAGTTATAAAAGTCCATCTTTAATTATATGAGCTCTATCACAATCCTGTGACTCTCAGATAAATTCAGTGTCTCTCAGTGAATTCTCTGAGAGCCCCCTTACAATGCAACTGAGTTCCTTTTAATAGCAAAGACACACATAGTCAGATAGCATAGACATAATTCATCGTTCAGCTTTGTCTCCTTTCCCAAACCCCAGAACCATAAACCAAATCCTCCATATCAACAGGCATATATCAAATTGTCATTTAGATACAACCAACTCAAAATACAACTTCCTGGACAAACTCACGGAGAGGAGAGTGAGGCTATAGGTTAAGATAAAAGCAACATTAGAGGGAGCATAGAATGATTCCAGACACTGCAACCCTCCTTTCCCCACTGGGAAAGGTAGGGAGTAAAAGATATGTTTACACATGATGACACTTTGACCTCTCCCCTCTCTGTGGCCCATGCAACTTAGTTTTGACATAGAACAGATAACTGCAACCTCGCCACAGTATTATACAAAAATACCATTCTGATGAGAATTAACTTACACACATTTGATGAATATTAAACAACTTACATATGTTACCAACAAATTCTGAATCTTCCACGACAGTACTTTGATACTAAAGAGCCTTGAAAAGTTTCCAATGTTGAGATGGTCACCATTTGGTTACAATATTGTTGTCAATGGTGTGCGTACTGGGAGCGGAGTCAGGTGCAGGAGAGCAGAGAGTTGTTAACAGGCGCACACTTTATTTAGGCAGGAGAAACCAACAGACGGACGATACTCAGTCGAAACCTCCAGCCAATGCAAAAGTGCAAACGGGCAAACAGTCACAATAATATGCCTTGTGAAATAAAACACGGAAATAAACGCATACCAGTAAAGCGCGTCAACATAGACAACCCCAAAACAATCTCACACAAAGACATGAGGGGGAACAGAGGAATAAATACATGCAGAGTGATTGGGGAATGAAAACCAGCTGTGTAGGGAACAAGGCAAAACAAATGGATTAATGAAAAATGGAGCAGCGATGGCTAGAAAGCCGGTGACGTAAGCGGTGACGTCAACCACCAAATGCCGACCGAACAAGGAGAGGGGCCAACTTAGGCGGAGGTCGTGACAATTGTAACCAGTTAAGGTGAAAGTCTATTGTAAGAAAATAGTTTCTGGAGTCATTATTCATTATTTCATGTTATGGAACAAACATAATATCTTGATAAACAGGAAATGTATTTAATTGGTTGTAACCCCTGTGAGTAGGAAAAATTATGTTGAAATGACATGTAAAATACGCATTTCCAGACGTTGAACTTAGGTTCAATTTTGGTTCTGAATGAAAGATGAAAATATATATTTTCCGTACCTTTAAAATACATATTTTCCAGGATGTTGAAAAGGCATATTTTCCGGACATTGAAATCAGGTTCATTTTTGGTTCTGAATTAAAGTAATTTATAGACGTCAAAGTTTGGGTCAAATCAAGGCTGGTCCAGACCGGACAAAATCTGAACCAAACATAGATGTCTATGATTGGTTTAGATTTTGTTCGGATCAACAAAAAAACTATGTCCGTGTATGTGGAAGATGTCCAAAAGACAGCTCGTGCTTGCTGGGGTGTAGCCTACCATGTCGGCCACAATTTATTTGTATTTTTATTTATTTTTACAAATGGTGGTAGGCCAACCAATTGTAAAACAGGTCATTGCATTGGCTTCATTCGTCCTGATTCCTGTGATTAATCATTTTGGCTATTTACAGAGCATTCGGGAGGTACTCCTTGCTGTCCCCAGTCCACCTGGCCGTGCTGCTGCTCCAGTTTCAACTGTTATGCCTGCGGCTATGGAACCCTGACCTGTTCACCGGACGTGCTACTTGTTCCAGACCTGCTGTTTTCAACTCTCTAGAGACAGCAGGAGCGGTAGAGATACTCTCAACGATCGGCTATGAAAATCCAACTGACATTTACTCCTGAGGTGTCAAGGCACAGATCTGGTACCAAAAAAACGTGTGCAGCATTGAAGGTCCCCAAGAACACAGTGGCCTCCACCATTCTTAAATGCAAGAAGTTTGGGACCACCAAGACTAGAGCTGGCCGCCCGGCCAAACTGCCTAGAGCTGGCCGCCCGGCCAAACTGACCAATCGGGGGAGAAGGGCCTTGGTCAGGGAGATGACCAAGAATCCGTTGGTCCCTCTGACAGAGCTACAGAGTTCCTCTGTGGAGATGGGAGAATCTTCCAGAAGGACAACCATCTCTGCAGCACTCCACCAATCTGGCCTTTATGGTGGAGTGGCCAGACGGAAGCCACTCCTTAGTAAAAGGCACATGACGGCCTGCTTGGAGTTTGCCAAAAGGTGCCTAAAGGACTCTTGAGACCATGAGAAACAAGATTCTCTGGTCTGATGAAACCAAGACTGAACTCTTTGGCCTGAATGCCAAGCATCACGTCTGGAGGAAACAGGGAGATCCTTGATGACAACCTGCTCCAGGGTGCTCAGGACTTCAGACAGGGGCGAAAGTTCACCTTCCAACAGGACAACGACCCTAAGCACACAGCCAAGACAACACAGGAGTGGCTTCGGTACAAGCCCGGATTTTAATCTGATCTATCTCTGGAGAGTCCTGAAAATTTTCTGCGCACCCCATCCCAGAATGGGAGAAACTCCGCAAATACAGGTGTGCGAAGCCTGTAGCGTCATACCCAAGAAGACTTGAGGCTGTAATCGCTGCCAATGGTGCTTCAATAAACTATTGAGTAAGGGATCTGGAACTTATGTAAATGTGATATTTTCAGTTTTTCATTTTAAAACTTTTGCAAAAATGTCTAAAAAACTGTTTTTGATTTGTTGTTATGGGTTGTTGTGTGTAAATCGATGAGAAAAATAAAACAATTTAATCCATTTTATAATTAGGCTGGAATGTGACAAAAATGTGGAGAAAGTCAAGGGATCTAAATACTTTCTGAATGCATGGAAGCTCTGAATATCAGCTATCCAACTTTATCAGGAGTTATCGTAAGCTTATTTGCAATGTGTTTACACCGAGGGAAATGCAAAAGTATTTTCTTTTTCACTATGATCAGCTTGTTAAAAATGTCCGGACACAAACTCGAAACCACTGATCCTGACAATGGGGTGAAACTCCTGGACAGCAGTTGTGATTGTCCATTTCATATTGTCCATTTGACTTTGACCTGCCCTGTTTTTTTTACACCTTATGTCCCCAAGTTCGTGGTATCCAATTGGTAGTCACAGTCCTGTCCCATCACTGCAACTCCCGTACGGACTCGGGAAAGGCAAAGGTTGAGAGCTGTGCGTCCTCCGAAACACAACTCAGCCAAGCTTCACTGCTTCTTGACACAACGCCCGCTTAACCCGGAAGCCAGCCGCACCAATGTGTTGGAGGAAACACCGTACACCTGGCGACCGTGTCAGCGTGCATTGCGCCCGGCCCGCCACAGGAGTCACTAGTGCGCAATGGGACAGGAACATCACTGACGGAAAAACCCTCCCCTAACCCGGATGACGCTGGGCCAATTGTGCACAGTCCAATGGGTCTCCCGGTCAAGGCCGGCTGCGACAGAGCCTAGACTCGAACCAAGATCTCTAGTGGCATAGCTAGCACTGAGATGCAGTGCCTTAGACCACTGCACCACTCAGGAGGTCCGACCTGTCCTGTTTTTTTCCGTTTTGTTTAGTTTAGTTTATTAACGTGACAGTGCAGTTTTTATTTGATTTGGGCGCCATTTAGGTTAGAGAAACCTTGCATGATGTAAAAACTGTCCATCTCATTACATTGTTATACATTTTATCTCCAGCCTGTAGGCTACTGTCACATCTAATCAAGGTGGGTGGAATCAGGCGCAGAGAGCAAATAGCGATAATAAGTTTATTCTCCGGTGAACAAAACAAACACGGTCAACCCAAAATACAAACAGGGTGAAAATGATCCAAAACAGGATAACAGACTAACCGGAGAATAATAAACACAAAAACACCGACAGACGAAACGAATGACAAAATAAACAATCCCGCACAAAACAAGGGCGGGACAACCTACATTATATACAGACACTAATTAACTAAACAACACACAGGTGAAAACAATCAGACAAAACCAACAGATACACGAAAAGGGATCGGTAGTGGCTAGTAGGACGGTGACGACGACCGCCGAGCACCGCCTGAACAGGCAGGAGAGCCAACCTCGGCGGAAGTCGTGACAGCTACAGAAAAGGACGCATACTCTTTCTTCTCTCCAACATCACCCTGGAGAAGCACCCTGGAGAGGCGTGCTGGGAATGGACAAGCAAAATATTTTGCGCCCCGACCTTTGACAAAGAGGCCACTGTTTATCACAGGCCAGCATTAGCGCTCATCTAAAATTACCATATGCCACTGGTTGAGAGAAATGTACATTGTTTTGGGGCATAATTGTGCGAGGTTGTATGTATTGTTGTTGGAGGTGTGTCTTGGTCAGTTTAGCTCAGAAAATCCCGCACTTGTTAATGTTCCGCCATAGTCGGCCGACTAATCCTGCCTATTGAGCCGGCCGGCCGTGTTTGTTAATAATGAAATATAACAGTTGGTATTGAATCATATATTTAGTTTCAACAAATATATATTTGCTGTACAAATGAAGTATGGACCAAGAACATGGGGTATAGATCTGTAATAGTTAGACGATAATGTGTACATCTGATCCTGTTTAATAAGACCCTTGGACTTGGAGATATTGACTTCCCACTGGGCACAGATGTCAATTCAACATATCTTCATTTCATTGAAATGACGTGGAAACAATGTTGATTCAACCAGTGTTTGCCCAGTGCTCTTCATCCCTCAAGTACTTCACAGTGCCTCTCTCCTCCCATCACTGCCTCAGCAGCACCCCATCCTGTTGAGAATATAGCTTGGGAAGATTGAGAGGAGGAAAGATTAGGGTTGATACGGGAGAGAGGGAGAGGAGGAGAGGAGGTCTAATCTCAGAGTAGCACTATCTAGTATGCAGCGTTCCTCCAGCTCCCTCCCTGCACAAACTGACACGATACTTCAGAGCCATTGAACTGTGTGCGTGCGTACATGCATGCCCGTGTAAGTGTTGAGCCCAATGTTAGGCTCTCTACATCAGATTGAAAGACATCTCTGGCTCTGCTCAGCTCAGTGTCTGAGGCTAGGTAGAGAGGCTACATCGATATTACTCCTTCCTCCGACCGACACACTGCCGTCTCACCTATTACTACTCATTGAGACCACCTTGCCACTTCATCACCCCCCCCCACCGCACACACACAGTCCTGCTCTCTTAAACTCTCCTTCTTTCATCTGCCAATCCCATGCTGGGTAAGACTATTTTAAGGATCTGTAATAAACCATTTATAAGGCATTTATACATTGGGTGTTCACCATTTATTAATCCAAAGTTCCACATTAATGAACATTTACCGATCATTAGCAGTCTTTTTGCAGACCCTAATCTAAAGTGAGCCCTATTCATACTTTATAACTACTTTATAAATGTTTGGAGTGAGCAGTGTCATTTCTCACAAAAAGATGGGCATGCCATTGTTAGACATTCCTGCAGAACCTGGTAAAAGAATAAACAACACAGGATTTTCTAAAGATGAAATATGTCACTTTTTGAGTGACGCGACCAAATTCATATACAAATGTTAGTTATAGAGCTGTCATTCTCATTGAAAGCCTAAGAAGTGATAGATCTGTTCTATGTGCGCTATATCTATGCCTTCCGTTCTTTATTTATTTATTTTTTCGTCTTTTACTTTTACTTTTGTACACCAGCTTCAAACAGCTGAAAATACAATAGTTGTGGTTATTCAAAAGTCGTTTCACAGCAGTTTAGATGGTACAATGATTCTCTAAATTCTTTAAACTTGTTTTGTCACAAACTAAAATTAGGCTATTATAATTTTAGCAACCAGGAAATTGCGGAGCAATTTCTGCATAGTGCACTTTTAAGGAAGTAAAAACAGTATACATGCGTGAATAACTAGCTTACTAACATTTAGAAATGAAGTACTAAATATTAATAAATAGTGAGCAAATGGTTTGTTAATGCCTTATAAATGCCTTATAAATGATTTAATATGGACTCTTAAAATAAAGTGTTACCCCACTCTGTAACCCGTGTGAAACAGAGTGCATCATAGTATATCTTCGGCTCCGAGAGCTCTGCGAGCCTCACACTCTTTGCCTTTTCTTTAGGCTTTAATACCATGTCCTAGAGACAAGCTCTTTACGAAAGCAGAGATTTAGGTGTACATCCAGATACAGCATACAGAGAAAGCTGTCTTATGATCTCGTGGTTGTCTGTCGATTTTACTGTGAGACGATTTAAATTAACCCGTTAGGTAGGGAGATGGTGAAGGAAAAGTCCTGTCAGTTTTGACACCGGGTGTAAGGAGGCTGGGAGGATTTCTGCTGTTCTGTTTTCCCCACTTCTCTCTCTCTCTCTTGCTGTCTCCCCGTCTCTCGTCTTGAGGATTATTTTGGGATAATATCGCTCCTACATTCATCTGTCTGTGGGAAGAGCCAGTGGAGAAAAGGAAATTAAATATGTTATTCATGTCATTGTGCCTCACGCTCAGACACTCACATATGAGGTTGTGTCATTGTTCAAAGCGCACTCAGCCTGCATACAGAATTCACATAGAGTGTCAGGGTTATATGCTTCTTCTTATTGAACTGATAGCACAGTATACATGCTGCACTTTCTGCCTTGAATTGACATTAGCCTGGACATGTTCGATGGCTGGACAGTTGACCTCACAGTCATAACATGCAAAAATCGAATGAATAACTTTCATACTGATATACTAACTTGCAGAAAGGCAATATTCCTACTGCTCTTACCACATGTATCATGGCGCCGGAGAAGATGACTGACGTTTTACATGCTTCTTACATCTGTGTTTTTTAATTCGTTTTTTTTGCGTTGGTTGTAACTTTTTTTTCTTATTATTTTCTACATAATTTTGCTGCTACCGTCTCTTATGACCGAAAATAACTTCTGGAAATCAGAACAGCGATTACTCACCATGAACCAGCAGAAGCTTTTTTCACCCCTTTAACGAGTCTGACGAACCCGACGTGAACGCCATACTGCTTTCCTGGGAACAGACCAAAATCCCTGTCATTTGCGTGAAGAGAAGATGGAGAAAGAGGGCGGACGTCTAGCTGCCTTCGGAGAGTTCGTAGGCGATCGAATAATCCCCCACGGCCTTCCGTTCTACTAGCTAATGATCAATCATTGGAAAATAAAATCGACAACCTACTAGGAAGATTAAACTACCAACGGGACATTAAAAACTGTAATATCTATGCTTCACAGAGTCGTGGCTGAACGATGACATTATCAACATACAGCTGGCTGGTTATACACTGTATCAGCAGGATAGAACAGCGGCGTATGGTAAGACAAGGGGTGGCGGACGATGTATATTTGTAAACAACAGCTGGTGCATGATATCTAAGGAAGTCTCTAGGTTTTGTTCGCCTGAGGTAGAGTATCTCATGATGAGCTGTAGACCACACTATCTACCTAGAGATTTATCATGTGTATTTTTCATAGCTGTCCACATACCACCACAGACCCATGCTGGCACTAAGACCGCACTCAATGAGCTGTATTCCGCCATAAGCAAACAGGAAAACGCTCATCCAGAGGCAGCATCCTAGTGGCCAGGGAGTTGATGTAGTCTGTATGTAGCCTCGCTACTTTTATAGCCTCGCTACTTCATATAGCCTGTCTTTTTACTGTTGTTTTATTTCTTTACTTACCTATTGTTCACCTAATTCCTTTTTTGCACTATTGGTTAGAGCCTGTAAGTAAGCATTTCACTGTCTACACCTGTTGTATTCGGCGCACGTGACAAATAAACTTTTATTTTATTTTATTTATTGCAGGGAAACTTAAATTAGTTTTACCAAATTTCTATCAGCATGTTAAATGTGTTAAACCTTTACTCAACATACAGAGACGCGTACAAAGCTCTCCCTCGCCCTCCATTTGTCAAATCTGACCATAATTCTACATCGAAAATGAAAGCAGGAAGCACCAGTGAAACAGTCTGATAAAGCAGATGCTGAGCTACAGGACTGTTTTGCTAGCACAGAATGGAATATGTTCTGGGATTCCTCCGATGGCATTGAGTAGTACACCACATCAGTCATTGGCTTCCTCAATAGCTGCATCGATGACGTCGTCCCAACAGTGACTGTACGTACATAACCATCAAATATGCAAAGCGTCAATACAGGACTAAGATCGTATCGTACTATACCAGCTCCAATGCTCGTCGGAAGTGTCAGGGTATGCAAACCATTACAGACTACAATGGGAAGCACAGTTGAGAGCTGCCCAGTGACACAAGCCTACCAGACGAGCCTAACTACTTCTATGCTCACTTTGAGGCAAATAACACTGAAACATGCATGAGAGCACCAGCTGTTCCGGATGACCCTGTGATCAGGCTCTCTGCAGCCAATATGAGTAAGACCTTTAACCCATCTAGGGTATGTGGGACGCTAGCGTCCCACCTGGCCAACATCCAGTGAGATTGCAGAGGTCCAAATTCAAACACAGAAATACTCATTATAAAAATTCAGAAAACAAAACATATTTTACATAGGTTTAACCTCTTAAGACGACCCCCTACTTTTTCGAACATTCTGTTAAAAATCGCGCAACATTTCAGCGCCCTGCTTCTCATGCCAGGAATATAGTATATGCATATGATTAGTATGTGTGGATAGAAAACACTCAGACGTTTATAAAACTGGTTAAATCACGGCTGTGACTATAACAGAACGTGCGTTTCATCGAAAAGCGCAGGAAAATCTGATCACTGAAAAATATAAAATATATCCATGCGCCACATGAACCCATTGTTGAATGTGAACCACATTAAATGGGGCCAAGGTTGCAATACCTACAGCTTCCACACGATGTCAACAGTCTTGTCATTTGCCTATAATTTGTTTCTTGGTCAAACGGACACGAGGCAGCGCATTTTTTCCGGTCTCCGACCGGATATTTTGGTTGAGATTTACCCGGACATTATTTCCAGACGTACAGCTATAGAATATACATCGCCTCGTGATCAATTTGATCGATTATTAACGTTTACTGATACCTAAAGTTTCATTACAAAAGTATTTCGAAGTGTTTTGTGAAAGTTTATCATCAACTTTTTTAATTAAAAAAAATGACGTTATGTTATAAAACGCTATTTTTTTCCTTGATCACACAGTCTTCATAGATTGATATCTAGGCTATATATGGACCGATTTAATTTAAAAAAAGACCCAATAGTGAAGTTTATGGGACATCTAGGAGTGCCAACAAAGAAGATGGTCAAAGGTAATGAATGTTTTATATTTTATTTGTGCGTTTTGTGTAGCGCCGACTATGCTAATTATTTTGTTTAGGTCCCCTGCGGATCTTTTGGGGTGTTACATGCTATCAGATAATAGCTTCTCATGCTTTCACCGAAAAACATTTTAAAAATATGACTTGTTGGCTGGATTCACAACGAGTGTAGCTTTAATTCAGTACCCTGCATGTGTATTTTAATGAACGTTTGAGTTTTAACGAGTGCTATTAGCATTTAGCGTAGCGCATTTGCATTTCCAGATGTCTAGATGGGACGCCTGCGTGTCGGGTAGGAGTAAGAGGTTAAAGATGAACTTCTTGTGAATCCAACCAAGGTGTCAGATTTAAAAAATGCTTTACGGCGAAAGCATACCGTACGATTATTTGAGAACATAGCCCAGCAGACAAATCATTACAAACAGTAACCAGCCAAGTAGAAGAGTTACACAAATCAGAAATAGTGATAAAATTAATCCCTTACCTTTGATGATCTTGATATGGTAGCACTCAGAAGACTCATTTACTCAATAAATGTTCCTTTTGTTCGATAAAGTCTCTTTATATCCAAAAACCTCTGTTTTGTTTGCGCGTTTTCTTCAGTAATCCACAGGCTCAAACACAGTCAAAACAGGCAGACAAAGAATCCACAATGTATCCATAAAGTTCATAGAAACATGTCAAACGATGTTTACATTCAATCCTCAGGTTGTTTTTAGCCTAAATTATCTATAATATTTCAACCGGACAATAACGTCGTCAATATAAAAGGTAAACAAGAAAGGCACTCTCTTGGGATTGCACATGAAAAAGCTTTGTGACACGGTAGGGTCCACTCATTCAGACTGGTCTTACTCATTTATCAGAATACAAGCCTGAAACAAGCCTGAAACAATTTCTAAAGACTGTTGGCATCTAGTGGAAGGCATAGGAACTGCAATTTGAGTCCTAAGTCAATGGATACTGTAATGGCATTGAATAGAAAACTACAAAACCAAAAAGAAAACTACTTCCTGAATGGATTTTTCTCAGGTTTTTGCCTGCCAAATCAGTTCTGTTATACTCACAGACACTATTTTAACAGTTTTGGAAACTTTAGAGTGTTTCTTATCAATATATACCAGTTATATGCATATCATATCTTCTGGGCCCGAGTAGCAGGCCGTTTAATTTGGTGATATGCCATGCTAGTTAGTGAGTTATTTGCACCATTATATCAGATTTTTGGTCACCAAAATTCCGAATACTGCCCCCAACCCTAGAAAAGTTTAACAGGTCAACATTCACAAGGCCGCAGGGCCAGATGGATTACCAGGACGTGTACTGCGAGGATGCGCTGACCAACTGGCAAGTGTCTTCACTGACATTTTCAACCTCTACCTGGCAGAGTCTGTAATACCAAGAACACTAAGGTAACCTGCTTAAATGACTACCAACCCATAGCACTCACATCTATAGACATGAAGTGCTTTGAAAGGTTGGTCATGGCTCACATCAACACCATTATCCCAGAAACCCTAGACCCACTACAATTTGCATACCGCCCCAACAGATCCACAGATGATGCAATCTCTGTTGCACTCCACACTGCCCTTTCACACCTGGACAAAAGGAGCACCTACAGTATGTGAGAATGCTATTCATTGACGGCAGCTCAGTGTTCAACACCATAGTGCCCTCAAAGCTCATCAATAAGCTAAGGATCCTGGGACTAAACACCTCCCTCTGCAACTGGATGCTGGGCTTCCTGATGGACCGCCCCAAGATGGTAAGGGTAGGTAACTACACCACGCTGATCCTCAACACAGGGGCCCCTCAGGGGTGCGTGCTCAGTCCCTTCTTGTACTCCCCGTTCATTCATGACTGCATGGACATTCATGACTCCAACACCATCATTAAGTTTGCCAATGACACATCAGTGGTAGGCCTGATCACCGACAACAACGAGACAGCCTATAGGGAGGAGGACAGAGACCTGGCCGTGGGGTGCCAGAACATCAAGCTATCCCTCAATGTGATCAAAACAAAGGAGATGATTGTGGACTACAGGAATAGGAGGACCAAGCACACCCCAATTCTCATCAACGGGGCTGTAGTGAAGCAGGTTGAGAGCTTCAAGTTCCTTGGTGTCCACATTGCCAACAAACTAACATGGTCCAAGCACACGAAGACAGTCATGAAGAGGGCACGACAAAACCTATTCCCCCTCAGGAGACGGAAAAGATTTGGCATGGATCCTCAAAAGGTTTTACAGCTGCACCATCGAGAGCATTCTGACTGGTTGCATCACTGTCTGGTATGGCAACTCCTCGGCCTCCGGCTGCAAGGCACTACAGAGGGTAGTGCCTTGGCCCAGTACATCACTGTGGCCAAGCTTCCTGCCATCCAGGACCTCTATACCAGGCGGTGTCAGAGGAAGGCCCTAAAAATGGTCAAATACTCCAGCCACCCTAGTCATAGACTGTTCTCTATGCTACCGCACAGCAAACGGTACCGGAGAGCAAAGTCTAGGTCCAGGAGGCTTCTAAACAGCTTCTACCCCCAAGCCATAAGACTGCTGAACAGCTAATCAAATTGCTATCCAGACTAATCTGCATTGCACCCCCTCTTTTCCATGGCTACTATTCTCTGTTATTATCTATGCATAGTCACTATAATAACTCCACAATACATGTACATATTACCTCAATTACCTCGACTAACCGGTGCATTGTTGGTTAGGGGCTTGTAAGTAAGCATTTCACTGTAAGGTGTTGTATTCAACTAATACAATTTGATTTGATCTTCCCTCTTTTCCTTGTGACATTTATTCAAAACCAAGAGCACTGTACTTCACAACCGAAAGTAGACTAGAGGTTATCTCACACAGCTACATGTTAGCCCTGTTCTCTCGATGAAACGTTGGATTCCACCACAGAATTAGAACTCATTCTAATTCTATGGATTCCACAAACGCTGTGAACCCAACTTAAACATATGCCTTCGACAGGTTCCTTCTGTTCCGGATATTCTTCTGCTGAATATGCATGATTGAATACTACTGCAGCAGTGCATAGTGAATTAATAGTGGCTGAATCAGTGCCGATGAAGCCACCTTCAACTTCCACAAGGATTATCTCCTAAGAAGGTTTAAACCTCATTGACTTTATAGACAACTATTTAATTCAGCTAATTCAGCCAATCATTTTGAGTCGCAAGGCTTTGATTTCTTTTCAATTAGCTTTCATTACCGTTTCATGTCCACACAGTCTGTTTTTGGGGCATGATCTTAACACAACAGAATGTCAATAAGGTCGCCGGTCACCTGGCCCAATGTGTGGTTGGTTCTAAATTAATCTGTTTCGCTGGATATTATTAGGGATTCACAGCAAAGCCGTGAAATCTATTGTTATTTTTAGATTTAAAAAAAATAATTGACATGGTCAAATAACTGAAGCAGATATTGGCAACCTTTTTTTCTAATTTGGCAAACTAGAGGCCATGAGTAACTTGATCAAAGATAATGGTACCGATTGGCCTATAGTTGGCGCTGTTATAAGCAGTCTCACTTAATCCCTCGTATCTGTTGCCCCATTTGGCCTAGAGACTTTAAACTTTGTATGTAGGTGTCTTTCCTCATGCTGAACAAATTTGCCTGAAGGACCCACAACTAACTTTTTTGATGTATCTTAGATTATATATATTTTTCCTTTCCTCTGGCAAAGTCATTCATACCCATCAGGTGATTGGTTGAGGCTTCTTGGCTGAAAACGTCACTCTGAGCCCTTACCAAAACACCAAACATGGTGGAAAGTTTCTCTCGACATCTGAATCCAGTAGTAACCACCATCAGAAATAGCATTTTGCTAGCTAACTAATGTGTGAGCTAGACTGCTTCTAGACTTGGGAGTTCATGGGGGCTTCAGGAGACATTGAGTTAGAATCTAAATCTAGAGCCACGTGTAGACACGTGTGCACATTTGCTGATATGCCATGCTAGTTAGTGAGTTATTTGCACCATTTTATGAGATTTTTGGTCAGTAAACAGGGTTCCTATGGTCATGAAAGTCGAGGGGACAGTTGCTCGAGGAGAAAGGGAGACATTGCAACAGCAGGTAGGCTAGCCTACAGTGCATTAGGAAGGTATTCAGACCTTTTTAAAAACTTTTTCCACATTTTATTCTAAAATGGACTCAATAGTTGTTTAAATCCTCAATCTACACACAATATCCCATAATTACAAAGCAAACCCCTTTTTTCATGTTTGAAAAGTATAAAAAAATATGGCGATGTCACATTTACATAAGTATTCAGACCCTTCACTCAATACCTTATTAAAGCACTTTTGGCAGTGATTACAGCCTTGAGTCTTCTTGGGTGTCACGCTACAAGCTTGGCACACCTGTATTTGGGGAGTTCCTCCCATTCTTCTCTGCAGATCCTCTCAAGCTCTGTCAGGTTGGATGGGGAGTATCACTGCACAGCTATTTTCAGGTTTCTCCAGAGATCGGGTTCAACACTGGGCTCTGTCTGGGCCACTCAAGGACATTCAGAGACTTGTCCCGAAGCCACTCCTGTGTTGACTTGGCTGTGTGCTTAGGGTTGTTGTCCTGTTGAAAGGTGAACCTTCGCCCCAGTCTGAGGTCCTGAGTGCTCTGGAGCAGGTTTTCATCAAGGATCTCTGTACTTTGCTCCGTTCATCTTTCTCTCAATCCTGACTAGTCTCCCAGTCCCTGCCACTGAAAAACATACCCATAGCAGGATGCTGCCACCACCATTATTCACTGTACTGATGGGGCCAGGTTTTCAGGTGCTTGGCATTCAGGCCAAAGAGTTTTCATCAGACCAGAGAATCTTGCTTCTCATGGTCTGAGAGTCCTTTAGGTGCTTTTTGGAGAACTCCAAGCGGCTATCATGTTACCGTCTGGTAACTCTACCATAAAGGCCTGAATGGTGAGGTGCTGCAGATATGGTTGTCCTTCTGGAATGTTCTCCCATGTCCACAGAGGAACTCTGGAGCTCTGTCAGAGTGATCATCGGGTTCTTGGTCACCTCCCTGACTAAGGTCTTCCTCCCCGATTGCTCAGTTTGGTTGTGCAGCCATCTGACAGTCTTCGCTGTCTTCGCTGTTCCAAAATGGAAGAGGTCTGAATACTTTCCGAATGCACTGTATAAAATAAAAATGGATAGCCAAATCAAAACATATTGTATAGTCTAGTCTGGCTAGTTATCTCAGTAGTTAACTATTTAGTCATTAGCAGCATGTATTATTGTCTTTGTCATGTCGTATGTTCTGTGTCTGTCCTGTGACTGTCCCTGTTTTTACTGCCCTCTCTCACTAACACTCCCTCTCCCTACTTCACCGCACGGAGTGAAGTGAGAGATGAATTCTGAAAGCGCAAGCATATGATGGTTGATCAAGATTTCAAAACGTAATTACAGGTGAAGCATCAGCTTTCTGTGAGTATTCAAATAATTTCTCAACACTAAATATTGAGGAAATAGCACCACTTTACAAACTGAGAACGTAATTGAGATGATGCTCTGGCAGAACGGAGCAGAGTGCTCCATTTGCAGTGAATACATCAATTAGCCTATATAGGGCTACCAATTTACAGTGTTCGTTGGACATAAATATCATGAATTAGATGGCTATCTAGGAACAATATCATATTTAGGGTTAACTAATGTGTTTTGAGTTCTCACCTCCGCGGGTGAATTATGGAGTATATGCACAAAAAATATGCAGGCAAATTCATCTCTTAACAGCAAAAATGAATCTGATCATTCTGGATCGTATGTTGCGCATCAAAATATCCATAATGTATTCCCTGAACATGTTAGATGAAATAGCTAACTTCTTTCATGTCTTACTTGGCAGACCAGAAAAGTCAGTCTAGTGTCCTAACAGAAAGTAACTGTGCGTAAAACATATACATTACAGTACCAGTCAAAAGATTAGACACACCTACTCATTCCAGGGTTTGCTTTATTTTCACTATTTTCTACATTGTAAAACAAAGAAAGCATTACAACTATCAAATAACACATTTGGAATAATGTATTAAACCAAAAAAGTGTCAAACAAATCAGAATATATTTTATATTTGAAATTCTTCAAAGTAGCCACCCTTTGCCTTGATGACAGCTTTGCACACTCTTGGCATTCTCTAAACCAGCTCAATGAGGTAGTCACCTGGAATGCATTTCAATTAACAGGTGTGCCTTGTTAAAAGTTAATTCGCTGAATTTCATTCCTTCTTAATGCGTTTGAGCCAATCAGTTGTGTTGTGACACAGTAGGGGTGATATATAGAAAACTATTTGGTAAAATACAAAGTCCATATTATGGCAAGAACAGCTCAAATAATGGTGAGTTTTGATTGGTCACTCTTGTTGCGATATCACAGAGGATTTGAATAAAGTTCAGCTTTCCCCAACTTTAGTCCCAATTGATCAGCTCCCTTGCCCATGCTCGCATTGCTCAACGGTTCCCCGCCCGCTTTCCTTCCATTGAAAGTGAATGGCTTCCAATGCCGCTTCCTGGTGTAAATGTCCCGTTAGATGGCTGCACCAGACCAGTTGGTGATACTGTAGATGTCATTGGCACCAGTGGCACCATAGAATACTAGAGCAATAACTATTGATAAAGTGGACTTTGTCTCATGCAAAATAAATATCCACATAAAGGAAGATAGTTCCCCCATGATAGAGTGCTTGCTTTATTATCCAACTGATCTTGTCCTTTCTGTCATCCTGTGAACCCCATTCATTGCTGCTCGCAGCTATCTTTGGATATGATTGATAAAAATAAAATAACAAATCGATCAAACTCAGATAAACCTCTGCATTATGTTCACTCACTAATAAATCTATAAATGATAAGATGAATACAGACTCAATCAAGAGTTGCTTAATCAGAGTTGATTCTAATTCTCAAGCAGTTGAACATGAGATCCCCACATTTCTTTGTATAACACCTTTTCTAATAATAGGTTCAGTAAGCATAAACAAACTACGTACCACTCATCTATTAATCGTGTATACTGTGTTACTGACCTCTCTTATACCCAAAGGACAACAGAGGTCACATGATTAATACAACTGAACCCTCCATGGCTGCCCTGAAGGCCTTGACGTCTTTATCGTTAGCACATTAAAGATAATATAATAATAATATAATAACTAAGAGTCCTTGAGCTGGCAACCTGACGCGCACACACACACACACACACACACACACACACACACACACACACACACACACACACACACACACACACACACACACACACACACACACACACACACACACACACACACACACACACACATACTGAACTTCGTATTGGGCCTCCAGCAAATTGAATGAACCTCCCTCCCATAAAAACAGTAATAGACTTCCTATGATGGGCCACAAAATAACATGGATGGGAGAGGAGGAGGAGGAGATGAGCCAATTAATAAGTCTGCATCTTCAAGACGAGAGAGACGCCCTCCCTTACTTGGCAGGGATGTGCCTCACGGAGAAGGTCAATCTCTCGTTGATCAATGGTCCCCATAGGGGAAGGACAATTATGTGTACCAACATACAGTAAGAAGGACCTATAGGTCTCCTCCAACCTCATAGTGTACAGGAGAGAAAAAACACTCAGGGGCATTGTTTTACCCTAAGGAATATTGTGGAATTTCCATTGCTTTGGTATAAATAGGGACTGTTTATCTTTGCCCTTAGAAAAAAAAGCAATACAGTATCACCCTGAAATGCAGTACAGTAGATACATGGATCATTTCCATTACTTTATGGTGCATAACATTCCATTTTCCATTACATTATCTTGATTGATCTTAATTTTTTATTTAGAATGTGCATAACAAAGATTTCTATCATATCTCATGTAAAGGCACGGTATTGTACAGTAGCATACAATATGTAGTTGAGATTATGAGTTTTTAGCATTGCCGTATCATTAACAAAATGTGGGGACGGGGATGGGGGGGTAAGAGAGGTGTCTTGATTGCACTTTGTGGCTGTCTGTCTGACACACACACATAAACACACCGTGGTGTCTGTATACTCACCCCTGGTCATGTGGATACATAGAGCTGTCAGTGGCACTCATTACATTACGTCATCAGCCTGCTCCTCTATGGAAATAACTAGCCAAGGTATCTCTGTCTGTGTAGGAGCTGAGAGAGAGAGAGAGAGAGAGATAGAGAGAGAATCTTCTGTGGTTCTCACACAGAATCGACATGGGATTATAATCTGCCCCGTCCATCTGCCCCGTTACACTACACAGATGGCCAGGAGCTGGCAGCTTCCTGTCGGACAGATATAGTCCTGATACCCCAAGGGGTAGACTCAGTTTGTGTGTGTGTGTGAGAAGTGGGGAGACCCCTGGTGAGAGCTCACCTGTTCAGACAGACTGAGCCAGCCTAGCGTGAGACCAGGTACAAGGTGTTCGAAAATACACAGGTGAAGTGTCTGTTCCCGGCCCAGGTGTAGTGTATGTGTATAACAAGGAGGGTCCTATTCAACACCAGTAATTGGGTTTGTGGAATAAGTCAATATTTGTGGAATAACTCAGGCTTCCGAGTGGCACAGCGGTCTAAGGCTCTGCATCTCAGTGCTAGACCCTGGTTTGATTCCAGGCTGTCACAACCGGCCATGATTGGGATTCCCATATGATGGTGCACAATTGGCCTAGGGTTTGCCTGGGGTAGGCTGCCATTGTAAATACTAATTGTTCTTAACTGACTTGCCTAGTTAAATACAAAATATTGTGAATGCTCCTTTAGATTCCTGCACAGGTGCTCAACAAAATGTTTGCAGTGAGTACGTAGACACATCACCTATTTTCCTGTCCAAAGGGGGATGGTATGTTTTGGCTTTGTGACATACCTTTTTAGGATTTGGGGGCCCTAAGAATGACTTTGTTGAACCTCCCAGGAAATATAAACCAAGCTGTTACTGTATGTAGTGTGTTTAGGATGCATGCAGGACTTAATGAATGTCGCAGACCACAGTAGTAGTACAAAGCCACTCTCAACACTTTAATGCCATTATTTATGAACCCAGGAGTGAATACTGATCTATCCGCTCTGCACATTATCCTAATTTACACTTGGAACCTTTATAAGAAACTGACTGACAAAAAACCCACCTCAGCAGTCAACATCTCCAGATGATGCTTGTCACACCATACATGTCTCTCAACTGCACCGCCAGATTGATCAGCTCCTATTTAGTCGCTTTTAATATTCCTGATATACTATATATTCATATTCTATTTTCTTTCATTATTTAAAGACGGAGGGATCGAGTGAAGTGTGTTCGGTGGCTGTACAGTGGACTTTGTGAATAATTCACCGGGCGGTTTTACATAGCAAAGGCTTTCCGGGAGCGAGGGATGAGGAAAGGGTATGGGGGGGTGTAGAGAGAGAGGAGGATGAGGAGAGAGAGAGAGAGAGAGAGAGAGAGAGAGAGAGAGAGAGAGAGAGAGAGAGAGAGAAAGGGCGAGAGAGAGAGAGAGAGAGAGAGAGAGAGAGAGAGAGAGAGAGAGAGAGAGATAATGGCTGACATACAATGAAGTAGCTCACTCCTTGCTCTGCTCAGTATGTCTTGCAGTCGCAAAACCTCCAGCCAGTGGTAGTGCATTTGTCAAAGGAGGCATGCAGGCCTGGAAACATGCCCATCGGAGAGTACAGGAACATGAGAGAAGCAAAACCCATAGAGAAAGTGAGGAATCCTTTTTCCTCAGAGCCGGCAGAGCAGACATCTGTACCCTTCTGAGTGATATGCAAATGTCAGTTCAACGAGACCAGGTCAGAAAGAGGAGGTAGGTTATGGAATCGGTGATTGATGTAGTTAAAGTTATTGGTAAATGTGTGCTTAGCTACAGAGGACACAGACACGAAGCTGTACATAACTTAGAGAGAGAGAGAGAGAGAGAGAGGAGAGAGAATGTTCAGATTTATGGAGCACACCAATCTCTCCCCTCATCCCAACCCACTCTTCTCTCTAAATGAATTTCCTTGGTACTTCCAGCTCCTTGTCAGACTTTGTAAATATCTTTCCTACGCACAGCAATCTATTGCCCCATTGAGTTACACTCTCCTCTCTCCCTGCCATGCCTCACTGCAAGCCTGATATGTTTACTGACACAAATTAGCCCATTTACCCAAGAACCTCATTACTGCAGAGTTCTGTTGTGTCCAAAGCTGTTTTTCCCACACCGTAGTCGGTGTGTCTGGGCAAGCTTTGACAGTGTGGAGACTTAGAGTGTGGAGTTACCCACAGACTGGATACAAGGAAACGTGATGGGGCATAATTGGGGAAGATTAAAAGAAGTAGAAAGATAGAATATAGAATACAAAAAAATAAGGTCTCTCTCGCTCTCTCTCACACACTCCCAATGCTGCGGTTTGCGGTTGATGGTCTGTCAAATCGCATTTTAATTTGGATACTGGTTACTGTTTCTTAAGGTATGAAAAACAAATATTTATTTGTCTCTTATACAGCTGCTGGCAGAATGCTACTTGTCTAATTGAGGGGGGCAGTTTTACCTAGAAAGCGATTCATAATAATATTATCTTCTCCCTGTCTTCTGAATTTATATGAACAGTCTTTCTGGCAAGAGAAACATTAATTATATTTCAACTCTGGAATTAAGTATCCCTGCCCAAAGTTTCCCCAGTTACCTCCGACTATCACCATCTATCCCCAAAGCATCCACGTTTAAATGGTGTCCTATTTCAAAAGGAGACAGAAACTTTTCACAAAGAAGCAGCTGACAAGTAGAGCGGTCCATCTCAAGCTCAGCCATCTGCCTGTTGTTGAGTCCTAACTCCCAGCCAGGACAGGACCCCTATTGGCTCCCTAGTCCAACTCTCTAGCCACTCCCTTAGCACCTGTTTGGCACTGGCACTGGCTCCTCCTTAACATGCACAAAATCTCAGAACCAACCAACACTGCTTGCTTTGCTGACACTACACCACTGCTTTCTTTTTTCTCCCCATTAACCTCCAATCACACTAAAAGTCCAATCCTCTCCTCTGCCAGACAGCTGGCTCTGGTGTAGTGGCGTTCATCTCTGGTGCCACAGTGTTGTAATTAGAGGCAGGGTAGAGCATGCATCAGTTATTTCTGCTTGCTTCTTCATAGACATTAGCACACACACACACATACACACACACACACACACACACGCACGCACACACAGACACACATCAAGCCGGGGCAGGAAGACAGGAAGAGCTGCCATCATCACAAGTTGCAAGCCCTACTAATTAAACACTGTTTCCCCCTTTCCCTTCTTCCTTTTTCTCCTCCTCTCCTCTCCCTCTCCCCTCTCCTTCCTTCCCCTCCTCCCCAATGCCCTTCTCTTCTCCTCTCTTTCCCTCCGCCTTGGCACAATATAATGCCTAATTACTTATAACTAACTTGATTGGGGGACTAATTGACACACTGTTGTATAGAGTTTATAACCCGTGAAAGAGCAGAAACACTTTCATTTTCCCTTGTTAACGATCCAAGCAAAAAATACATACAATGCTCTCTGGTATTTATAGATGATGGAATTAACATAGTTGATTTTGACCTTGATGGCGGTGCCAATGTCAGAAGGGCGAGGATGTCAGAGGCCCATTATGCCTCGGTAATGGGCCTCTGTTAATCAGAACATTTTCATGGCAGGAAGCGGTTAGTCAGGATGCTGATTTGTACCCATTGTTTTTTAGCCAGGAGGAACTGGTTCTAATTCCGCAGCAATCAAATCCCTTAGTTCGTCCTGCTTGGAAGTGGAAACAGGAATCTGGAACTGGATCTGTTGGCCATGTCCTCCTGTTGGAATCATCAACTGTCCCTGCCACTAAATTGGCTTATAAGTCATGGAAGCTTATTTGTGACGCTAACAGAATGTTAGAAGTCTGAGGTGATAGAGGCAGCCATTTTGGGGAGTTTAGGGGAAGTGCCGTGTCATGAAGTGTCTAGGGCAAAGAGAGAGGTTGAAGTTCCTTGACACCTAGTTTATCTGATTTAATGCAATTATGAGTATTTGGTGAACTTCTACCTTTGCTGACACACAGTGATTTCAATGTTTATTTGGATTTGTGAAAAAGGAAGACTGTCAAGGTCAAATCAGTTCAGAAGTGATATGTGTTATGCAAGGTTTATAACAGCGTTTCTCAAATGTCCTTCCTCTCTGAAGCCCCTTCTCTCTTCTGCCTGCTCTCAGGCAGTAGTTTGTTTGTAATAAGAGATATCAGAGAAATAACAGCCCTTGTGAATTTTATTTAGGTACCATGGAGAGCTCTCTAAACGCCTCTCAGGGGAATCGACAGAGTTTTGCTGGTGTCTGCTGAAGCCTTTGAACTATGAGTCATATATCTGTGTAAATGCATTTTACCAGGCATAGCAATTCGAGTAAAATAGTTTAATCGTTAGTTGGTTTCACATCTTTTATTTTCACAGCTCTGATGTGTAATAGATCTGCGTCCTCGTTAAGAATATTTTGAAATTCATTCAGATAACTGTACCGTATGATGAATGACGCTGAATTTCAATGTGTAATCAGTTGCTGGGCAGAATATGATTGCATTATATTTTAGGACCAAATACAGCATTTTTAAAGTAATTTGAGTGTATTTATTTAGTCCAAACCACCACAAAATGTCCTAAAATAGCTATATTTAAATGAAACCCAAAAACAACAGAGATCTAATTAAATTCTAATAGGAGTTCTAATATTTAATTCTATGCCTAAAACCCTGTGTGTTTATTAGACTTTGTTGTGCTGTAGTGAGTAGACCTAATGGAGTGAGAGCTGGGATCAGGTTTGCTGTTCAGCTCTGCTCTACTGCTGTTTTGCTCATGTATCGATCCCATTACTTGTCAGACACATCAGATCACCCAGAGTCCTGATGAAAAGTAGTGCACTATATAGGTAATAGGATCCCATTTGGGACACACTGGAGGCTTACATAACACTGTTGGTTCTGTCTGTCAACTCAGCCGCATAAGAGCTAAGCCCGAGCCAATGACGCGTCCTATTCACAAGCTGCCCAGACAGCACAGTCAAGTGCTCTTACTTAGTTAGTTATCTTCCTCAGGAGGTTAGAAGTTTAGTATCCTCCTGTCTCCTGTACTACAGTATGTAGCTTTGTAGCTATTTCATCATATCACGTCATTTCATGTGGAACTATTATGGTTTTAAATGGATATGAGGTCACATTGAGTTGTGCATGCTGTGAGTTAGAATTGTATTGCAATTTCCAAGACTACGCTGCAGTAGGAAAGAGTTGCTTGAACTGCGGCACGCTACCAAGCCTTCTTTATGGTTAATTAAACACAACATTCTCCATTAAAGTCCCCCCCCCCCCTCCTCTCCAGTCATGGCAGCAATCAATTCGTCCTTCCTAACTGACCTTTATTTGTCTTGTAGCGAGGAAAGAATACCGTTCTTGAGTAAACAACACTTCCATGGCCGAAGGCCCTGAAGCTAGGCAGGGGTTTGACCTAATTTGTTTTGTTTGGACAGAGGAAGTGATTGCAGGGCGTCTTTCCAAATGGCATCCCATTCCCTTTTTTTTGATGAGAGTCCTGTGGTCCATCGTCAACAGTAGTGCACTACAATAAGGTGCCATTTGGGACGGAGCACAATAGATGGAGAGTGGAGGAGACTTGCCTTAATTTGATTGATGTGTGGTTCACAGAGCGGTGTACTTTGTTGTAATTACTCTTTGTGCTTGCTGTGATAACGGAAATTAATCAGGCTATTATGTTGCTCCACTTTATCATCAAGCTGCAATGATTGAATAAACCAACCTCAATTGTCTTCAAAGTCACTTCGCTATCTCGCTACATTGTGCTTTACTGGCCATCTCAATTGTTTAAAAGTCTAGAAAGGGCTAGCATTCAATGCGGCTGATAGTACAGGCAGGTGAGAAGGTTGGATTTGTTTCTTCTACCCAATAACTTCTGTGCCTATTTGCCTCTTATTTTGTTTATGCGTTCTACTTGAATTTTACCCCCTTATTCACCATCTGTTTTCCTTGTTCTTTGTGTAAATCTCCAATTATTTGTTTATCTCTCTTAAAAATCTGAAATAAGTCTTTGTATTTTTTTTATGGTTTTGTTTTATAATCATTGAAAGGGGAGGTTATTTTTGTTAATCTTTTAAACCTTCATCATATATATATATTTTTATTTTTTATTCTTGTGTGCAAAAAATAATCAAAAAATAAGACAGAATAGTATGACTGGAGAAGTAAGACAATGAGACGTTTGAAACCATGTATTTCACAAATCCTCTGAGTTGTCTGTTTATAGTGCATATAAAATAGTTAATATATTATATAGACATTCTTTCTAGCATAAAAGCAGGGCAAATGTCATCACCCTGTCCCTGTGCGGTGATCACTGAACCTCCTATCAAAAACCCTGTGTAGTTATATCTGAATATCTTGTCAAAATCCTTATAAGTAAAACTGGACACAAGGATTGGAGAAAACCCTTAGAGACGAAGAATAACCCACGTCTAGCGACCAGCGATACCTCCTAATTGTGTCTGAGCGACCATTAAATCCTTGATGTCCACTTCCATCATCCTACCTTCCAATCAGGCTGTGCAGGGGTGCGTCCCAAATGTTACCCCATTCCAGATATAGTGCACAACTTTGGACAAGAGCACTATGGGCCCTGGTCAAAAGTAGTGCACTATATAGGGAGTAGGTTGCCATTTCAGAAACATCCCAGAAGACGGCGGTGGCCAATTTGAGCTTGTCTCGGCTGCCCAGAAGGATTTGCATCCATCCCTGTGAATAGCAATTAATTCTGGCAGCTCGGAGTGTTACTAAAAATCAATTACCCAACTACGTTCATTTGGGATTTTCTCTGAGAAATTGTCTCTTGCAGGAGAGGCCAGGGAGTGTGTGATGAGATTTTTCTCTCCCTGAGACAATGACAATGAAATAGCACTTTTACTGAAACAGACGGAGTGTTCTAGATCAGTAGTTCCCAACTCCGGTCCTCGAGTACCCCCAACATTACACATTTTTATTGTATCCCCAGACGGCTTCGAGATGGTTGCTATGTGGTTGCTAACCATCCATGAACGTAACACAGCAGCCTGTGTGACACAGCACAGGCAATGACAAAGATCATTAGTACCAGCATTACAAGTTAGTACAATAATATACAGCTCTGGGAAAAATTAAGAGACCACTCCACATTTAGAGACCAATCATCATTTTTTTCCAGAGCTTTATTAATGTAGCCTACTGATACACTAATGATAGTGAGTATGGTAATGAGCGAGTATGAGTATTTTCTTTGCAAAGGTGGAGAAGGAAGCAGCACTAGAGCTTCAGGTGCTCCTGCAGAACTGGAGGTGGTGGTCAGTTCAGAGTCAGACTCAGAGCAGGAACCTTCAGGTACAACTTCAGAGCACAAACCTAAACATGTAGGCTATGACTTTAGATTAGTATGTGCTTTATTTATGAGATTATTAGTAGGACTGTAATCGGGGGGCACACAATCGATAACTGCACTAGTAGTGCAAGTTTAAATTGAGGTTATTTACAATGTAACAGTTTTTCTCAATTGCTAAAACACCATTTCTGAAACCATGCTCCATTTCCTGAAAACATTAAACACAAAACCTCATCTTCAAGCACTATTTACATATCATCTGACTCCTCTTGCAAAATGAAACATTCACCTCAAAACAGTTATACCTGTGTTCAAAATCAAACACTGCTCTCAAATCATAAACAAAGTGATCAAAATGCTATACACTCTCAAGCAGTCAGTAAACAATACCCCGAAAAATAGAAAACACATTGTTCAAAACATACAATTCTCAGGCAGAAGTACAATTTTTATCTATAAAATATTAATATTTTTCCATCATTGTCTTTTGATGAACGAAAACATGTTCTATCATAGTAGCTCAAAATTGATCAGAAATTACTACTCTACTCTTTGCAATTTTGTTTTTTGTTCTTCCTCCTTGTACCCCTATTTTTACAGTACTGTACCCTGCATCTCACAAACTTGTCCTTTGTCTCTGTGATACTGTAATTCTTGTTCGTTGTTGATATGAACCTGCAACCAGTCAAAATCTATTGAGCAGTCAGTACCGTTACTTTTTTCCCAATTGCTAAAACACAATTTTGCAAACTAGGCTGGTTTTATCAAAATACTTAACACAACTCACAAAACCACACCCCCAAACTGCAAAATACCTCATATATCCTACAAAAGGAAGCACTGCAACCAAAACTACATATAGCATTATCAAAATCAAACATTTGCACGAAATGGCACACACTTCATTCATATTACAAGATTTTTGTCTAACACACTGTTGGGTATAATGAAAAGCACTCTCATCTTTAGTATGTTTTGCCATAATACTAAAATAGTTAAAATTGTCAAATTCTTCAGATGCACAGAGATATTTGCAGATACACACACATGCTGTTGAAAAATGTATTTCTTTATTTTTCACCAAACAAGTCAGTGCAACATATGCACAGCAGATATATTTACATTGGACTGAACAAAAATATGCTCACAAAAAAAACAGTAACTGAAAAAGAAAATTGCAGAAAAAATGTACAGAAAAAATATATAGAAAAAAAAAAGTCAAGAAAAATAACAAGGCAGCATCTTGCCGCACAGCTGGGTCTGGCCACAACGCCTCGTCCACATCACAGGCAGCATCTTGCCGCAAAGCTGGGTCTGGCCACAACGCCTCGTCCACATCACAGGCAGCATCTTGCCGCACAGCTGGGTCTGGCCACAACGCCTCGTCCACATCACAGGCAGCATCTTGCCGCACAGCTGGGTCTGGCCACAACGCCTCGTCCACATCACAGGCAGCATCTTGCCGCACAGCTGGGTCTGGCCACAACGCCTCGTCCACATCACAGGCAGCATCTTGCCGCACAGCTGGGTCTGGCCACAACGCCTCGTCCACATCACAGGCAGCATCTTGCCGCACAGCTGGGTCTGGCCACAACGCCTCGTCCACATCACAGGCAGCATCTTGCCGCACAGCTGGGTCTGGCCACAACGCCTCGTCCACATCACAGGCAGCATCTTGCCGCACAGCTGGGTCTGGCCACAACGCCTCATCCACATCACAGGCAGCATCTTGCCGCACAGCTGGGTCTGGCCACAACGCCTCATCCACATCACAGGCAGCATCTTGCCGCACAGCTGGGTCTGGCCACAACGCCTCATCCACATCACAGGCAGCATCGTGCCACACAGCTGGGTCTGGCCACAACGCCTCGTCCACATCACAGGCAGCATCTTGCCGCACAGCTGGGTCTGGCCACAACGCCTCGTCCACATCACAGGCAGCATCTTGCCGCACAGCTGGGTCTGGCCACAACGCCTCGTCCACATCACAGGCAGCATCTTGCCGCACAGCTGGGTCTGGCCACAACGCCTCGTCCACATCACAGGCAGCATCTTGCCGCACAGCTGGGTCTGGCCACAACGCCTCGTCCACATCACAGGCAGCATCTTGCCGCACAGCTGGGTCTGGCCACAACGCCTCGTCCACATCACAGGCAGCATCTTGCCGCACAGCTGGGTCTGGCCACAACGCCTCATCCACATCACAGGCAGCATCTTGCCGCACAGCTGGGTCTGGCCACAACGCCTCATCCACATCACAGGCAGCATCTTGCCGCACAGCTGGGTCTGGCCACAACGCCTCATCCACATCACAGGCAGCATCTTGCCGCACAGCTGGGTCTGGCCACAACGCCTCATCCACATCACAGGCAGCATCTTGCCGCACAGCTGGGTCTGGCCACAACGCCTCGTCCACATCACAGGCAGCATCTTGCCGCACAGCTGGGTCTGGCCACAACGCCTCATCCACATCACAGGCAGCATCTTGCCGCACAGCTGGGTCTGGCCACAACGCCTCATCCACATCACAGGCAGCATCTTGCCGCACAGCTGGGTCTGGCCACAACGCCTCATCCACATCACAGGCAGCATCTTGCCGCACAGCTGGGTCTGGCCACAACGCCTCATCCACATCACAGGCAGCATCTTGCCGCACAGCTGGGTCTGGCCACAACGCCTCATCCACATCACAGGCAGCATCTTGCCGCACAGCTGGGTCTGGCCACAACGCCTCATCCACATCACAGGCAGCATCTTGCCGCACAGCTGGGTCTGGCCACAACGCCTCATCCACATCACAGGCAGCATCTTGCCACACAGCTGGGTCTGGCCACAACGCCTCATCCACATCACAGGCAGCATCTTGCCGCACAGCTGGGTCTGGCCACAACGCCTCATCCACATCACAGGCAATATCTTCCCTTGCCAGACATCGAGGGAAGAAGCGCCTTGAGTGCCTTATCCATCCCTGAATCGCGCCCACATCAATCTCATCACATGCCTCTTCCATAGCCTGCACAAGAGGCCTGCGCACAAAGGGCTGCCGGTCGTATACCTTCCACCGCCGTGCCGAAAATAACTCTTCTATGGGGTTCAGAAATGGTGAGTATGGTGGGAGGTATTGCACAAGAAATGGTGGGTGGTCAGCAAACCAGTTTTTGACTGGGGCTCACCTTGTCCCATACTACAACGTACCGGGTTCTTTGATGGTCTGCATCATTCATACGCTCTGGTGGTATGAGAATGTTGTGGAGTCTGTCCAGAAATATGAGAATATGGGCTGTGTTGTATGGTCCAAGGTTGGCATGACTGCGGAGGACACCATGCGTATTGGAGATGGCAGCGCACATTGTGATGTTCCCACCACTTTGGCCAGGAACGTCTATAATGGCTCTGTGGCCAATGACGTTTCTCCCCCTTCTTCTGGTCTCTGCTAGGTTGAACCCAGCCTCATCTATAAAGATGAACTCATGTGGGATTGCTTGAGCATCCATTTCCAGTACTCCCTGAAAACAAAGAACAAAAGCAGTCAATATGGTGTTATCCAGTACACTGGGAAACAATGTTGCGCGTAGTGTACTGCAGTCAATATTGTACTTTCATCCACATATGCTCGTCTGACCTCTTTGTTTCTTTGAGAGTTTCTCTCAAACGGCACCTTATAAAGTTGTTTCATTCTGATTTGGTTTCGCGTAAGAATGCGAGCCAATGTGGACAGACTGACTCGTTGAATGTTGTTGAATATGGTGTTGTCTTGGATGATGTGGCTTTGAATTTCTCAAAATCTGAATCCATTATTTTCCAAAACCAAGTTTACAATGGCAGCTTCCTGTACCCTGGTGAACATTTGGCCCCTTCCTCCACCATGGTTGCCACTCTCAGCCCTTTAGAAAAACAAAAAAAAACAAAATATAGGGCTTGGACAATGCAGCCTAAAGATATTTCCCCCACAGTAGAGTAAATTCTACAGGAAATTTGTGCAGTTAGTGTATGGCATCAACCATTCAGGAAGTAAACAGGTGTCGCCCAACTGATACACTATGACATGGGGTGTACTACATAGTGTGAAATAAATTTTGGTTACATACCTGTACTTCAGTCTAAATGTCCGGATGACACAGGCGACAGTAAAACGGCTCAATGCAGAGAACCGTGTGCGGTACATTTACAGTTTTTTCCAACTGCTTACACACGTTTTTCAAAACGGTCTCCTTTTTTCAAAACTCTACACACAATTCCCAAAACTGCACAGACAAAATGCAAAATGCCCCACATCACCTTCAAAATGTAACACTGCATTCAAAATGCTATAAACACATGTCAGAACGAAGCATTTGCATCAAATGGCAAACACTGCTTTCATAATAGTACATTTTTGTATATACCATGTAAACACGGTTGTTCTAAATCTAAAGCTCTTTGGTCTTTCATAGGCTTATATCTACATTTCAATACAATGTTCTACAGTGAAAGTAATCAGCTGAGAGGGGTAACAAGTACACTGTAAACACCAATGCAATGTAGAAACAGAAAATATTTATTAGGCCAAACATTACTGTTGTGTACAGTAGCATACAACAAAACCATAAACATATGTAACCCAAAAACATATTCTTTAGAACACAGTAAAGAACACAATTGTGTGTGTGGGGTCGCAAGGGGACAGTACAGGAATTGGTAGGGAGGGGGCAGTCACCAGTGCTAAGCTACGCTTCATCTCTTCTCCGGCCTGAGTCTGGCCACAATACTTCATCCACATCACAAGATACGTTTTCTCTTGCCAAACATTGAGGGAAGTATCTCCTAGCATGGTGTATCCAACCTTGTACAGAGGCAACCTCTATGTCCCCACATGCGTCCTCCATTGCCTGGAGAAGCGGCATGTGGGCATAGGGTTGGCGATCATACACTTTCCAGCGCGAGGCTGAGAAGAATTCCTCTATGGGATTTAGAAAAGGTGAATATGGGGGTAGGTACAAAACTACAAATTGTGGATGGGTGGCAAACCAGTTTTGGACCAGAACAGCCCGGTGAAAACTAACATTGTCCTATAAAACCACAAATCGAGCAGGCTCCTGATCTGAATCAGGGACAAGTATTGTGTAAATTGCATCCAGAAAAGTGAGCATATGGCCGGTGTTGTACGGACCCAGTGTGGCATTGTGATGGAGGACCCTGTTTTGAGTGATGGCAGCACACATAGTTATATTACCCCCACGCTGTCCAGCGACATTGGTAATTGCCCTCAGTCCTATTACATTTCTTCCGCGGCGCCTGGTTTTGGTGAGGTTGAAGCCAACCTCATCCACATAAATAAATTAATGGCGAATTACATAGGCATCCAGCTCCAATACTCTCTGTAACAGACAAAAGGATATACAGATGAGTAAATATGGTATGTCTGAAGTACTGGAAGTAGTGTTGCGACATGACTTTGTAGAGATATGTATGCATATTCTTGACTCTGTCAGAGTTTCTCTCAAATGGCACCTTGTAAAGTTGTTTCATCGTCACTCGGTGCCGTTGGAGGATGCGTTGTATGGTGGACAGGCTTACAGCATTGATGTTGTTAAATATGGTGTCATTATTCAAGATATGCTCTCTTATCTCTCGAATCCTAATTGCATTGTTGGCCAAAACCATATTTATAATTGCAGTCTCTTGTACATCTGTAAACAAGCGTCCTTGTCCTCCATGATGTCTTTGCCTTTCCACTCTGTACAGAATTCAAACACAGTATGTGTTCAGCATAGGAACTGTAAACAATGTACAAAAAAATGTAGTACAGTATGATAACCAACCTCATTCATTCAATGCAGTGCAGTAAATGGATGGCTTAGAGTTACAAATGATTATGCAATATACGTATTTTACAGTGCATTACAGTGAAGTCATACGTATTTTACAGTGCATTACTGCAATGCTAAAATAGTCATTAGATAGTTGCATACCTGTTCTCATTTTCTGAAGGTTCGAATTATGGACGCCACTGTAAATCGACTCAAGTTGGGCTGGACTCTCAGTCCAGCCTCTCTCATGGTCAAACCGTTGTTGATCACATGATCAACAAGTGTCACCCTAATCTCATCAGAGATGGCTCTCCTTCCTTCTCTTCTTTGCCCTCATCCTCTTCCTATCCCTCCTACTCCTCTTGCTCTCTGTCCATTGTTGGCATCCATTGTTCAAAACAGGTCATCTGACCTTTGACCTATTTATAGGCCTATACTACAGTAAAGCAGTGAGTGATTGGTTAGTGATCAGTAAGCTAGTGTTTGCACATGTGAGGAGTGCGTGTGTGACCTGGTGAATAAGTGTAGCATTTTGATTGGTTGTGTTTGGAAAAGGAAAGCAAGTCACTTCCTGTTAGATTTTTGTGTTTTAGACAGAGAATTGTGTGTAGTGTTTTGAAAAAAGTGTTTTATGCAATTGACAACTGAGTCAAAGGCTGAGAAATAGCTTATGGTTTTGGATATTTGGTGTGTAGTTTTGCACTTTGAGTGAGAGGTTTCAAAAATTGTGTGATATGAAAAGATTGTGTGGAAGCAGTTGGAAAAAACTGTAAAATGAATTGAATTGCAAAATGTGTGAAAAGCAGAAAATGTGTTTAGAAGAAGTTTTGCTCTCTGTGTGTCAGTTTAAATAATTGTCCTGTGCATGTAATTTTAGTGTGTTAGCAATTGGAAAAAACTGTAATAAATGGAAAGCACAATGTTCAGGGCCATGCAATTTGTCCATTGTACAGTATGCAGCCACTGTACTACAGTATCCATTCTCAGACTTTCTCCTTCCCACCTTCAACAACCTGTTTGCTCTCTGAACTGGCTTATATTGGTTGTGTCGCATCATTTGAAACAGGTTAAATCAATTTTGAGTGGTTGTGTTCAATCAATGACATATGTTCTCTATTTGTATTTGATTTTTGCTTGTGTTTACCAGTATGGATGACATGTGCATTAGAGTGCAGAATGTGTTTTGAGAATGAGAATGTGTTCAGAGTTTTACTGAAAAGTCTAAGTGAGATCTGCAAATTGTGTTTTACCATGTGAAATGGTTTAAGGTATTGACAACAGACTGCATAATTAGCTAAATGAGTCCAGGCAACTGAACTTTGTTCAGCCAATGGGTTTTAGTGTTTTAGCAATTGCGAAAAACTGTAATCTCATTCTGGAGAGAGAGAGAGAGAGAGAGAGAGAGATAATTATTTTGCCCGTCCTCAGTACATGGAATTTGACTTATTTTTTTTCAGTACCAACCAAAACAAACCCCCCCAAAGAGTCATTCCCAATGTATTCCACTCCAAAGATGGCACAAACATAAAATGGCTGACATACAATGAAGTAACTCACTCCTTGCTCTGCTCAGTATGTCTTGCATTCACAAAACCTCCAGCCAGTGGTAGTGCATTTGTCAAAGGAGGCATGCAGGCCTGGAAACATGCCCATCGGAGAGTACAGGAACATGAGAGAAGCAAGACCCATAGAGAAAGTGCGGAATCCTTTTCCCTCAGAGCCAGCAGAGCAGACATCTGTACCCTTCTGAGTGATATGCAAAAGTCAGTTCAACGAGACCAGGTCAGAAAGAGGAGGTAGGTTATGGAACGTGTGATTGATGTAGTTAAAGTTATTGGTAAATGTGTGCTTAGCTACAGAGGACACAGACACGAAGCTGTACATAACTTGGAAAATATGTTTCTTAAGCTTATATTGTTTGTTAATTAAGCAAATATGATGTCTGCCTACAAGAGCATGTCAGTGATTGCATTGAGAAGATGGGAAGTAAAGGAAGAGGGTCCATGGTTACTATGACGTCCAAAACAACAGCAAATAAAGTAATTGAAGTCATCAGAATGTGGATTCAGCAGAGAATTGCTGTTGAAGTGAGAAAGGCAAGGATGGTCTCAATTACAAATGGACACAACACAAGATTTAACATCCACAGACCCGTGTGCAGTAGTTCTGCGATATGTCACTGATGTTAGGTCCTTCTGTAGCTCAGTTGGTAGAGCATGGCGCTTGTAACGCCAGGGTAGTGGCTTCGATTCCCGGGACCACCCATACGTAGAATGTATGCACACATGACTGTAAGTCGCTTTGGATAAAAGCGTCTGCTAAATGGCATATATATATATATGTTGCCCACCAGAGACGCATTGTGGTCATTGACTGCGAGTCATTGACTGGACAGTACTTTGTGGACCTTGTGAAACAGACCCTTGTGAATATGGACATAGATATCAAACAGTGTGTTGGCAATGCAACAGACGGAGCAGCTAATATGCAGGGACAATACAGGGGCTTCTCTGCATTGCTCACAGGAGAGTCTCCTAACCAAGTACACATATGGTGTTACTCACATGTCCTCAACCTTGTGCTAACTGAAAAGAATTGATGAAAAGGATGTGACCATAAAACCTTGCTATCTGAAGCAAGGCCCAAGGGTACAAGGATGCTCGCCTAAAGTATGAATCCATAATTACAGCTGAGGTTTTTCTCAGGATTTTTGAGCAGACGTCCCCTCTCTCTAAATGCTTGCAAACAAGTGGCATGGATGTCGTAACAGCACAGCACTTGGTGACGGGAACGGAGGATAACCTGAGAAAGTGTGCCCGAGACTTTGAGGGTGTGAAGAGGGCAGCAGACGACTTTGTTGAGTCGGGCCAATGGCATTCTGGAGGAGCAGCAGGAACTGTGACGCCGACGCTCAGAATGCTCTCCCAGAGAAGAGAACAACAAAAAAAGAAGCGAAAACCAGGTGAGTTGGCAGAAGACGAGCCCGGTGCTAATGCAGACATGGATAACAAAAATCTTAGATCCACAATGTGGTACTGGACACTGTTGTTGAAAGTGTTCACCTCCGTCATGCGGCAGATGCAGTGCTGTGTGCAGATGTCTCCTGCATGGAATCCAAAGCAGTTTCCTGAGATCAGAGAAAAGGGCCTCCCAATGACAGCCATGAAGGAGCTCAGCAAATGCTTACTGGAATTTGATGAACATGCCACTGTTGAGGCATTGCAGGCTGAACTGATCAGCCTTGCACAACAGTGGGAAAGACTGAAGCAGTCAGCATTGGAGGAGTACAACACCAGGGCCGCCACCACCAGTGATGAATCAGGGGAAGGCTTTGAGAGGTACCTGATGAAAGTGTGGAGTTGGTGAGCAGAAGTTGTACCACATGTAAAAACTGCCTGATATGCTGCTATCTTCTCCTGTCTCAGCACAATCTGCTCGCGGATGCGTATCACATCATTGGTTTGGGCTACAAGTTCCTCCTCCTTGTGCAGGGCTAGGCAACAGAAGGCTACCACACTAACTTGTACTCAGGTGACTTGTGAGAGGACCTTCTCCAGGCTGAAATTCGTGAAGAATTAAGAACCTCCCTCACTCTAGAGAATCTTGAAGTTTTCTTTTTGATAGCAACAGAGAAGGAGATTCTTATGGGACTTGACAAAGATGACATTATTGACAAGATGGCATAGAGCAGTGAGTTACTGCGCCGCCTACTGGTTTACTAGTGGTAATTACTTACTGGTTACTCTAAAGTAGTTATGCTATGACTCTTCCTTAAAAGACTGACAAGGGTGAAAGAAAATTTGCTGTGAGTTAAAGCTTTTGTGCAAAGGCATGTTTTTTGAACTTTTGTATTATTACTTGCAGTTATGTAGCCAATGTTCAATTTCATTGACTCAGTGTATAGATGTGTTTGTCGTGAAGAGGGCACGACAAAACCTATTGAAAAGATTTGGCATGGGTCCTCAGATCCTCAAAAGGTTCTACAGCTGCACCATCGACCATCCACCAGCCTCCGACCTCAAGGCACTACAGAGGGTATTGAGTACGGCCCAATACTAATACAATTTGATTTGATTTGATGCTGCTCTATTTGTGAGTACACTGGCTTGGTCTCATCCATATGCAAAATCTAGTACCACCACAGTCCACTTAAATGGCTTGCTTGTTTGCGATGACAAGCAAGCGTATGTACCTGCATGTTTAATAATGAGTGTGGGTCATGGATAGGTGTGGGTGGGTTTGTGTATTGAGAGGGAGCCTCCACCTACTGTTGTGTGTTGACCGCGAGTGGAGTGACCTCTGTAATCATCGTTGCAGCTCTCCTCCTCTGCTTTCATTAGACACTGACCTAATAGCACCACAGTGGGTACTTACCTCTTCTTCACAAATATGAGCCACTGCATGCTGCAAAAAAAGGACAAATATGTGGGGGTTGACACAGAGAACACATGGAGACACAGTACAGGGTCGGGTTCAATTCCATTTCAATTCCAGTAAATTCAGAAAGTAAACCAAAATCCAATTCCCCAATTCCAAATGTTCCTAAATGAAAAGCACTGAAGAGAATTGGAATCGGAATTCCACTGAATTGACTGGAATTGAAACGGAATTGACCCCAACCCTGATACAGTAGTATTTCACGTAGACCTATTTCCCACTACGGAGCTGAACCTAGGCTGGGCTAGCCTGGTTCTACATCCACTATAGCTACTGGAAAAATACTGGAAAAGATGTTTCGTAGTATGACGCATTTCGCAGACCAATCCAACTCTACATGAAAAGTGTACAAGTTCGTTATTGGAGTAGTGTAGTACCCCCCTGGGGCAAGTGTATTCACATCATTAATCTAATTGCTATCTAGGAAAGTCTTTGGGTGATAATTAAGTTGTCCCTAGAATATGGAACTTGGACAAACAATAAGCCTTCATTTAAATAGGGTGTGCTAGTCTATCGGGTGTTTAATTGTGGTGCTAGATCATGTCTCTTACACTCCTAATTACCATGACTTTCATCGCCTATAATAATGATTATCCATTGTTCCTGCTAGCTTTGACATGGGTAATGAACAGCATATTAGCCTTGCTGAACTTCAGAGGAGTGTCCAGGGACCGAATGAATGCTCAAATCACCCACAGCAACTGGGGAAGGAAGATCCCTAAGACACACAAACACACACATTCTCTTTATTTCGACTCTGTTACCATGTCCATATTAGCATGCCAATTTGAATAAGGCAATGTATTGGGCACACAGTGCCTTCGGAAAGTATTCAGACCCCTTGACCTTTTGCAAATTTTGTTACGTTACAGCCTTATTCTAAAATTGATACATTTTTAAAAAACATAACGACAAAGCGAAAACATGTTTTTAGACATTTTTGCACATTTATTAAAAACAAATATCTTATTTACATAAGTATTCAGACCCTTTACTATGAGACTCGAAATTGAGCTCTGGTGCATCCTGTTTCCATTGATCATCCTTGAGATGTTTCTTCCACTTTTATTGTAGTCCTCCTGTGGTAAATTCAATTGATTTGACATGATTTGGAAAGGCACACACCTATGTATATATTATAATGTCCCACAGCTGACAGTGCATGTCGGAGCAGAGACCAAGCCATGTGGTCAAATGAAATGTCCGTAGAGCTCCAAGACAGGATTGCGTCGAGGCACATATCTGGGTAAAGGTACCAAAAAATGTCTGCAGCATTGAAGGTCCCCAAGAAGACAGTGGCCTCCATCATTCATAAATGGAAGAAGTTTGGAACCACCAAGACTCTTCCTTGAGATGGCTGTCCAGGCCAAACTGAGCAATCAGGGGAGAAGGGCCTTGGTCAGGGAGGTGACCAAGTACCCGATGGTCTCTCTGACAGAGCTCCAGAGTTCCTCTGTGGCGATGGGAGAACCTTCCAGAAGGACAACCATCTCTGCAGCACTCCACCAATCAGGCCTTTATGGTAGAGTGGTCAGACGGAAGCCACATGACAGCCCGCGTGGAGTTCTAAAGACTCTGACATCTAAAGACTCTGACACCATGAGAAACAAGATTCTCTGGTCTGATGAAACCAAGATAGAACTCTTTGGCCTAAATGCCAAGTGTCACGTCTGGAGAGACCTGGCACCATCCCTACGGTGAAGCATGGTGGGGGCAGCATGATGCTGTGGGGATGTTTTTCAGCATCAGAGACTGGGAGACTAGTCAGGATCGAGGCAGAGATGAACGGAGCAAAGTACAGAGAGATCCTTGATGAAAACCTGCTCCAGAGCACTCAGGACTTCAGACTGGCGCGAAGGTTCACCTTCCAAAAAGACAACGACCCCACACAGCCAAGACAATGCAGGAGTGGCTTCGGGACAAGTCTCTGAATGTCCTTGAGTGGCCTAGCCAGAACCCGGACCCAATCGAACATCTCTGAAGAGACCTGAAAATAGCTGCGCTGCGACTCTCCCATGCAACCTGACAGAGCTTGAGAGGATCTGCAGAGAAGAATGGGAGAAACTCCCCAAATGCAGGTGAGCCAAACTGGTAGTGTGTCGTGGAAATTCAGTACTGAGAGAGATTTGGTAATTTCTTCAAACAATCACCTTTTGACCCCCCTTGAACCTTTACACAAATGCAGAGTACTATATACAGCTGAACCCTACACTCCTCCTGGCTCTCTCGGTTACACCCACCACATCTTGTCATTGTAATGCAGTCTTTAACTCATTTGTCAGCTCAAGCCATTCCTGGTGACCATAAACCCAGATTAACTGCAGGGAACTAGAGTGGAGACCCTAAAAACACAGACACTAACAGGACAGAAATATCCTCCTATTTGATAAGTATTAATTGCTAACTATTAATATCTAACAAATCAGGTAAATATGTAATTACCCAAAAAGATTTGAGGCTGTAATCGCTGCCAAAGGTGCTTCAACAAAGTACTGAGTAAAGGGTCTGAATACTTATGTAAATGAGATATTTCAGTTTTTTTTAAATAAATGTGCAAACATTTATAAAAGCCTGTTTTTGCATTGTCAGTATGGGTTATTGTGTGTAGATTGATGAGGGGGGAAAAAGCAATTTCATCCATTTTAGAATAAGGCTGTAAAGTAACATAATGTGGAAAAAGTCAAAGGGTCTGAATCATTTCCGAAAGCACTGTAAGTAATTCTACTGTAAGTGGTATGCTAGGTGGTATGTACTCTATATTTGAACATATCCCTCCAAGTCCCTTTTTCCCCCATCTACACTGTGGTTTCAGGGTAATCGTACATGGACAGTGGGCTTCTTTATCTGAGTTTCCATTACTGACTCAGACAGAGTGATTTGTTTACGAGACCACTGTACCAAGGCTCCCCCAAAGTCAATGATCATTCATTGATAAAGTGAATGTCACTAATCATTCTCAGACCATCATTTTGTATGCAGGATGGGTTCCTGTCACACCATGTTTGTTTTCTGTGCCTAAATCGACTGTTTAACCTACATGTACTATGTCAATGTCAATGAGGAGAACCATAATCCAAATGTTCACATCTCCTTTGACTTGCCCTCTCCCTGAACGGCTGTGGTTGTGCTGTTAAATTTATTGATCCACCATCTTGTTTTTCCTGTTTTCCCTTCCTGTTTGAGGCTAGATGTATCGATCCTTCCTGGCATCTCCTCTATTAAAGCTCTATTAGACACACACGGGTCTTCTTGGCAATGGCAGTATGTCCCTGTAGATGTGCACTGAAACTAAAACAAAAACTTTAATAAACTTTAATTTATATGGTAATTTGGGTATAGTCAACAGTAAAATAATCTGAAACATTTTACTGGAGCATACTGTAAATGATGGCGCCCTGTGGGAAATATTGTGCATCGGGAAAGAATTGCCTTATTTGGAATGGTACTGTAATTCAATTCTGCAGAATACAGTACCGTACCACATCTTTGGTGCACCAAAAACCTTGTGACCACTAGTGGGTGCATGGTATTGTTGTTTCTGGTGCATCAAAATATTTTGAGGTGTGCCTTGCTATTGCTATATTTGTTGCACCTGTGAGTAGGAATGCTGTACCAATTTAACTTCTATGTGGTTTTAGTGCCCCATCAAAATCAAATGTATGGGGGAAAGACTGGAATTGCAGCAAGTCTTAAACCTTGGTTGAGCATTTTGCCATGTCCGTTTAATCTGTTTTGCCCTGTAGAAGCTGCTAGTTTGGAAACCATTGTTAAGGCCTAATTAATATGCTGTAATCTGCAAACACTTTACCTGGCAGCCAACCTGCCTGCTTGCATCAATCCCTTGTAAATTACAGTAAAATATTGTGAAATACAAACCCCTCCCCCTCAAATAATTGAATTAATTAATTAATTCATACCAACTATGGTAGCGTTTACTTTTCTACTGTATAATACAGTACATTTTACGGTATTGTACTGTGTGCCATTACTGAAATATGAAATACAGAATTTTACTTGCCACTCAGCTGCCTGTAATTTACTGTCAAATTCACAGTAACTCCTTTACAGTGTGTGCGTGCGTGCGCGCGTGTGTGTGTGCGTGTGTGTGTGTGTGCATCCCCATGTGCACATGGCTCGCATGGCAGCCAAAATTACCCACATCTTGCGAAACAGAACGCACATCCCTTCACAGTGACCATGAGAAGTGGATGAGTAGGACTGAATGGAATCTTACATCCACGATTCATCTCGGCACACCATACCGGCCTACAAAAGAAACATACACAGTACTCACAAAGCATGGGGGGCATAAAATGCTGTAAGTCATACTGTACTTGGAAGAATGTATCCAGTCACAGCAGGGCATCAGTAGTGGAAGGGAGGGAAGTTGGAACATAATGATGGTCTAGATTCAGAATCCCTCTTTGTTACATCCTTGTGGAGGCTCCATTCAAAACTCCGCTCCACGCTGCTCCCATCTACCATCTCTCCCGAGACATTCTGCCATCAAATCACAAGCAAATCGTCTGCCCTTTTTCCCTTCACGTTTTGTGTTAACACTCCATTTGGAAGTGTCTGTGCAGAGGGAAGGAAAGAGAGAAATAGACACACGCTGATGCAGGAGGCAATTATGTCAGCTTTTCTTGCAGAGTGGCGTACAAATCTGATTTACTATTTCCTTAACAATTTTTTTTCACACCGTCATTAGAGGTACTGTGTGTGTGTGTGTGTGTGTGTGTGTGTGTGTGTGTGTGTGTGTGTGTGTGTGTGTGTGTGTGTGTGTGTGTGTGTGTGTGTGTGTGTGTGTGTGTGTGTGTGTCAGCCTGGCCTCAGAGCCATACGAAACATAATTTACGTATTTCTGAGCAACTCCATGATGGATGATATGTACTAATGGTCTAGTTACTTTAGACAGAAACGAAAGTAGGGAGGTTGGTCGGGAAGGATGGGTGTGCGTAATCCGCGACCGTCTAGCAAAGGTTGCGTGTTTGAGTCGGGGACATTTTAGCAAACCCTTTCCCTAACCCTTATTCTAAACTTAACCCAGTTCACCTAACCTGCCACATAAATTCACCTAACCTTTGTCGTTTTAGTTCTTCTAAGCTTCAACATAAATTATCCTAACCTTTGTCATTAGTTCCCCTAACCACAGATGTAAATTCTCCCCGTAATTCTCCTTTGTTATTATGGCGCAAAAGCAACCTTGTCTCAGACAAAGACATATAATACTATACATCCCCAGGATGTATGATAAAATACTTCTTCCAATTCATATTGCACGACCGGGTAAGTCGTATGACACTATATGCCCTATAAAGCATATGATATTACACTATCGCGATTCCATTCATAATATAACATAACGAAATATATCATACTAAATGGAGTGTCATAGATTTACTTACAGAAAAATACACTGTAATAGATGGTTCATTTCTGTACTCAGACACAATAATGCATTAACGGGCATGTAAGAATGCACGCACATACGCCATCCCCCGAAGCATCCCCCTTCATACACACTCTTTAGCTCTCTCTCTCTCTGACCCTGGGGAGTTTGCTGAGGTGAAAGTAATTCCCCCTTTAAGCTCCTCCCTCCTGTTTGTAATGTAGATTCTGCTCCATCTGTTGTTGCTTCCCCCCTCTTCCACATGATACACCACAATAGCAGCAGTACTACATAACAACGCAACAGAGCACCGGGGCCTGTGCCACTGTTCCAGGAAGCATGAGTCACTCTGATAAAGACAACAACAAAGCTGAGCCAGTCACAGCCTGGTTATACCCCTTCTATAAGTGTTCCACAACAGCAGAGATTGCATATGATTATGTAGAATATCATTAGAGTATGTCATTAGTATGATAGGATGACTGTGTTCATCTTTATTTGGGAATGTATATGTAGGATATTAAATTTGACACCATTTTTGTTGCTGGGAATTTTCCGGCACAGCAGTAGTGTACTCAAGGTTTAAATTGGCCTCTAAAGTTTGTCATTTCCATTGAACATGTCAGACTTGATTTGCACAAACGAAAAATTGATAAACTCCTACCAAAGATGTCCTTTTGACCTTTGCCTGTCCGGACCCTTTACCCGCCCGCCTGACCAATGCCTGTCTCTGCCCCTGAGACTGCCTGCTGTCCGTTATCTTTGCTCCACCTCTGGATTACCGACCTCTGCCTGACTTGAGCCCGCCTGTACCTTGGGCTCTGCTCTGGATTATCGACCCCTGCCTGCCTTGACCTGTCGTTTGCCTGCCCCTGTGGTTACAATGAACATTGTTACTTCACACAATCTGCACTTGGGTCTTACCTTCATTCCTGATATTTCCTTTTGCTGCAGGATTCTTTTCCTGCTGTAGCAAACTGGCTCAAATTAAGAATACAGAATATCATTAGAGTATATCATTAGTGTGATAGGATGTCAAGCAGAAAAGGATGATTGTGTTCATCTTTATTTGGGAAAACGAATGTCTCGAGGGAATGTATGACCCAAAACTGCCATACCTTTGTAATACCATCTCTGCCAGGGTATTCTGTCTAATTATGAAGGTGGGTCATGTTGGATATCTACATAATGAAGAAAATGTATAGCTCTTCGTGGCATAGGAACCTTTTTATTGTTCCTTACTTCCCTATTTAACCCCTAAACAGTTTTCACCTTTTTACAGGTTTTGACCGACTCCTGTCCAACGTATAACTCCTCTTACAGATATTGGATCTTAATTTGACCCCTTTTTGCCGCAGAAGAAAAAGAATCCTGCAGCAGGGAGGATTTGACGATATTTAAAAAAAAAACGGATCATTCCTACTGGGAAAAGTGTTTTGATAGTGTACAAAACCTTAGGAACACTTTCTTAATATTGAGTTGCACCCCGTTTAACCCTCAGAACAGCCTCAATTCGTCGGGGCATGGACTCTACAAGGTGTCATAAGTGTTCCACAGGGATGCTGACCCATGTTGAAGTCAATGCTTCCCCCAGTTGTCTGGATGTCCTTTAGGTGATGGACCATTCTTGATATACACAGGCTTTGCAGCAACGTTGCCGTTCTTGACACACTCAAACCCGTGTGCCTGGCACCTACTACCATACCCTGTTCAAAGGCACTTAAATCTTTTGTTTTGCCCATTCACCCTCTGAATGGCACACATACACAATCCTTGTCTCAATTCTCTCAAGGCATTAAAATGATTCTTTAACCTGTCTCCATGACATCAATAAGGGTTTATAGCTTTCACCTGGATTCACCTGATCAGTCTACAGTATATCATGAACAGAACAAGTGTTCCTAATGTTTTATAGACTCTGTTTAGAGCCCGGCCAGCTCTAGGAAGTGTCTTGGTGGTGCCAAACATCTTCCATTTAAGAATGATGGGGGCCACTGTGTTCAACACTGCATAAATGTTTGGTACTGTACCCTTCCCCAGATCTGTGCCTCCACATCGTCCTGTCTCAGAGCTCTACAGACAATTCCTTCAACCTCATGGCTTGGTTTTTGCTCTGACATGCACTGTCAACTGTGGGACCTTACATAGACAGGTGTGTGTCTTTCCAAATCATGTCCAATCAATATAATTTACCACAGGTGGACTCCAATCAAGTTGTAGAAAAATCTCAAGGATGATCAATGGAAACAGGCCGCGCCTGAGCTCAATTTCGAGTCTCATAGTAAAAGGGTCTGAATACTTATCAATAAGGTCAATAAGGTATTTTTGCTTGTTTTTTAAAACTGTTTTTGTTTTATTATTATGGGGTATTGTGTGTAAATTGTTGATGATTTAAAAAAAAGTAATCAATTTAAGAATAAGGCTCTAACGTAACAAAATGTGGAAAAAGTCATGGGGTCTGAATAATTTCCGAAGGCACTGTATGTCGTACTGGAAACCAATATCAATCTTGTGTTGGTAAACTATATAAAATGACGATTGTTGATGTGTATGGCGACATTTGAGATATTTTTTGTACCTTTGAATGCCGCAGTAGTAGGACGTAGAGTAGTAGGACATTTTTCCTTTTTGTTTTGAGAGATCGAGAGAGAAAGAGGAATTTGTGTTTTCAGTGAATTTAGGTAAATCATGAGGCTCATTTAAGATACCACACCAACAAATTAAGATTCCACACCTGTACCCATCTTCTACCTGCCTCAGCGTAAACAAATTCAAGGTTCTGTCAGAATTCTCGAAGATTACAAGGCCACATAATTCCTCTTCAAATACAAGACAATTCTGGAAAGATATTCCATCACAGCGCCTTCGTAATAAAAACTGGTCCATGACGTCAATGCCAATAGCAATCTAGAGAATAAATAGGGCATACTTTTTCTACTAACATAATTTAAAAAAAATGAATCATCATCTAGTTTGTATTGAAATATTCATTCAGCCTCAGTCTCCTTCCCTTGATTCCTTGATCATATTAATCACCCAACCCAGCAAGCGTCAGCTGTCTTCATTTCACCCATCACCTTTAAAACTCACCACCGTGATGGAGACAGCCTGCACTTTTACATTAGTTAGTTTGACACTACAGGCCGTGCAGACGGTGTGCGTGCCAACGTGTGTGTACGTGTACACTCGCTCACTGTAATTGCTTGTGAGTGTGTGTGTGTTTTTTTCCTCTGTGTGTGTGTGTGTGTGTGGCCCTCAGACTATAACACCGAGGTGGGAGAGAGAGAAAGCAGAAAGCTCTGAGCGGAGGGAGAGGCAATCAAGTCTTAATCTCAGCTCCTGATTATCTTCTCATTACAATCAGACAGAGACGCTCAAAAGGAGGAAGATGTATAATTACGCTTCAATCTCCCATGACTAAAACACAGTATGGTAATAAGGAAAGGGCACAGAGAAGTCTGTGTCTCAAATGTCACCCTATTCCCTATATAGTGTGGTACTTCTGACCAGAGCCCTATGGGAAAGTAGTGTACTATTATCTGTACAGTCATATTACATAGGTTTGATATTGTGATGAAGCCAAGACTGTAGGAGTCAATGCAACAACAAAAAAGGCTGAATCATTTTCATGTGATTTTAATACAAAATTGCATAGGAAACGGTACAGTAGCTTTGTGTCCAAATCATGATCGTCCATAGTTAAGTGCATAGTTAAATGGAAATGCATGTAGTGGAATGCTGTTATATTCATTCATTACTGGTGTCATTTCCATAACACTGTTTCCATTCTACATGTTGGGAGAATGAAGTGGTAAATCTGTGAGTAATAGAGCATAGTAATATAGCACGGGGATAGAATGTGATTGAATTGTTTGATCTTTTGGGTCTGATAGTTGCTACTATGCAATGAGTATAAGCGGTAGTTTCTTCATCCCTTATGGAAGGACAAACTCAAGGTGCTCTGCCTCTGCCTGTGCTTAGCTGTTCAACTGTTCCACTTGCCAAAGCCTCCCCATTGCTACGCCTGCCAGCCTCGAGACCTCGAGATGCAGAAAATAATTTCAGAGGATGTCAGGTCAACTGAAGCATGTAAATAACTGCATTTCAACTGACAGCTCATTTGAGTGGAGAATAGCTGGCCTCTAGCTGGCCTCCAGGAGCTGTAAGAGCATTACTTTTGACCAAGGCCCATGGGGTTCTGGTCAAAAGTAGTGCACTATATAGGGAATAGGGTGCCATTTAGTACGCAGCCAGGGTCTGGATGGGAAAAATAGAGGAAAAAAAAACATCCTGTGGAGTGACAAAGGAGGAGAAATAAAATAGGCCCTAGTGATGCATCAAACGGTATAATGAAAACAGCTAACAGCTCGTATTCTGAGAATATTCCAAATGGAATGTGTTCCAGAGAGTCACGTGAGAGAGAGAGAGAGAGAGAGAGAGAGAGAGAGAGAGAGAGAGAGAGAGAGAGAGAGAGAGAGAGAGAGAGAAAACACTAAATCCATTCTTCATTTTTACCTATCAATCCACAGTACGGAGACAACAGCCTGCCAGCCACTCAAAGCCGATGAGAGAAAAGGGGAGGTCGCGGACACCAAGGTGGACACAACCACAGACAGAAATGGATGCATTAGAGACATAGGACGACACAAACATAGCAGCTATCATCGTACACGGTGGTGAGTGCCTCTCTGTCTTGCAGTCGCAGCTCCACCAAATAAATGACTGGATTGTACAAGCATTGCTTCAGCATAGCTTGCATGGGGGCTCAATTTGGGATTGGGGGGGGGTGATCAATTTAAATTTCAAGCACTTGCCACTTCTATTTCAGCATTTCAAATGGTGAAGAAGGGAAGTCTTTGAAGGTGAACGGTCTTTGTAGATGATAAGGAGGTTTGAGAATTAAACATTTGCCTTCCACTTTTTACACTATTATCCAGCTTTCTTTTGAACAGCCTTGTTTGTGATCAAGTGTTGCATGGGGGATAAAGCTACGAATATCCAGAATACACCTTGGGGGATTCTCTCCCTGTCTACGTCCCAAAGGGCATGCTATTCCTTAAATTTTGCACTACTTTTGACCAAAAGAAGTGTATTATATAGGGAATGAGGTTTGATTTGGGACACAGACCCAGTCTCGCTCTGAAGACAGAGGTAATCTCAGCTTCCTGGTGCGTCGTGCTGAGAGGGACGTAAACATTGTTATCAGCCCCAGCACAGTGCAAAACACAAAGGTGTTGTGAAATATTTTGAGTACAGTGACAGTCGGTTCTCCCCTCTCATGGACACCCCCTACACTCCCTACCCTCTCTACCCGCCACCATCCAACCCACTAGTTTCCTTTACTTCACGCCTCAAGAATAGTCTGTACCTCCCAAATGGCACCCCTATTCACAATAGTGCCTTACTTTTGACCCAGAGCCCAATGGGCCCTATTCAAAAGTGGTGAACTAAATGGGGCAGGGATAATTAACTAGATTCAGCCACGGGACAATTATTTTGTTATGCGGATGCTCATGGGGCCGGAACATAATAACAAATCATTTGTCGACTGCAAATTGACCGCAAGAAGCCCTAACAGATATAATATTTGACTAAAACATAATAATTTCAAACCTTGATAACGTTTGTATACGATCACACATATGTATTTTTATTATGTGTTGCTTACATTTGGCCCGTGGGACGCCAGTTGTAGAAACCTGATATAGGGAATAGGGTCCCATTTGGGAAGCAGACAGAATCCTTTGCTATGTCATTTTAAGGTGAGAAAATCTATTTTGTCAGATATTTGAAAGCTGGAATAAGTCTTCAGACACCTTCAAAGCCGGCGTGGTAATACAGCCGGAGGCGGTAGTTGATATGTAAAACACGGGAGAAGACATCTTAAGTGTTACCGGGATCATAAGCAGTGGAAATCATAGACTGGCTCGTTGAACTTTAGAGAACAGCTGCAGCTGCACTTTGGTTTAAAGCTTAGCATAAAGAGAAAGAGCAGTCTCTGATGTGCTTCTGACGATTGTGATCACGCCTTTTACACAAGAGAAGAGTATGAATAAAAGCACTTTGTAGGGCTGTGCTTAAGAACTTGACGTTAAAAAGAGCAAACTGTGTTTTGCATAATAACTATGGCCAGGAGTTTGTCCTGGTCAGGAGGACAAACTCCTGGCCCTAGTAACAGCTAATAAAAAGCCTTGGCATTTAGCTATCCCTGCTTCTCTATTGAGTGTTTTTCATTGGGCAACCAATATCATGGCTGTGCATCAATAGCTGACAGCTAGAAGTAACACACGGGCAGTCCCAATTCACTTCCTACCCCTTCCCTTTGGCCCTAACCGTACAATGTTTGCCCATCTGAAGGGTCTGGATAGGTATAAGCAGTGTAGTGATGTTGCATTCACCATATTGCTTCCACATTACAGATTTGCATTTAAGGAAAGGGCCCAGGGGAAAGGCTAGGGAGGGAATCTGGACCAGTTGTAAACCACACCAGTAGTCTGGATAGGTATAAACAGTGTAGTTGTCGACCTCTCACCACATTGCTTCCCGGGAATAGGGAGCGACTATAAACCTTGCCCTGGCTGTGTGCATCAGTATCTGACAGCTAGAAGTAATGGCCTCCATCAAAGGCCTGTTTATCCCGACTATGCCCTGAAGGTCAAAGCGCTGAGGAGAAAGGACAGAAGCTAAAACCAAACCTGACACCACAATCATTAGAGTCCCACCCCACCAGCAAACATCACACAGCGGGGAGCAGGGGTAGCCAGGGAACATGCAGGAAGTACACAGAGCTACGACGGCAAAACTGCTGACTGACATCGACCAACTTACCTCCGAAGAATCTGTTGTAACAGTGGCAGTCTGTGGAAATGAGCTCTGACTGCTGTTATTTCTGTAGATGACTAGCTAGCTGCTAATGATATACATATAGCTAGCTACAGTTGAAGTTGGAAGTTTAAAACTTGTTTTAAAACTTGTCATTAAAACTTGTTTTTTAACCACTCCACAAATTTCTTGTTAACAAACTATAGTTTTGGGTAGTCAGTTAGGATATCTACTTTGTGCATGACACAAGTAATTTTTCCAACAATTGATTACAGACAGATTATTTCACTTAGAATTCACAATTCCAGTGGGTCGGAAGTTTACATACACCAAGTTGACTATGCCTTTAAGCAGCTTGAAAAATTCCAGAAAAGGATGTCATGGCTTTAGAAGCTTCTGATAGGCTGATTGACATCATTTGAGTCAATTGGAGGTGTACCTGTGGATCTATTTCAAGGCCTACCTTCAAACTCAGTGGCTCTTTGCTTGACATCATGGGAAAATCAAAAGAAATCACCCAAGACATCAGAAAAAAAGTTGTAGACCTCCACAAGTCTGGTTCATCCTTGGGAGCAATTCCCAAATGCCTGAAGGTACCAGGTTCATCTGTACAAACAATAGTACGCAAGTATAAACACCATGGGACCACGCAGACATCATACCGCTCAGGAAGGAGACGCGTTCTGTCTCCTAGAGATCATCGTACTTTGGTGCGAAAAGTGCAAATAAATCCCAGAACAACAGCAAAGGACCTTGTGAAGATGCTGGAGGAAACAAAAAGTATCTATATCCACAGTAAAACGAGTACTATATCGACATAACTTGAACGGCCGCTCAGCAAGGAAGAAGTCACTACTCCAAAACGCCATAAAAACGCCATAAAAAAGCCAGACTACGGTTTGCAACTACACATGGGGACAAAGATCGTAATTTTGGAGAAATGTCCTCTGGTCTGATGAAACAAAAATAGAGCTGTTTGGCCATAATGACCATTGTTATGTTTGGAGGAAAAAGGGGGAACACCATCCCAACTGTGAAGCATGGGGGTGGCAGCATCATGTTGCAGGGGTGCTTGCTGCAGGAGGGACTGGTGCACTTCACAAAATAGGTGGTAGCAAAATTATGTGGATATATTGAAGCAACATCTCAAGACATCAGCCAGGAAGTTAAAAGCTTGGTCGCAAAGGGGTCAAATGGACAATGACCCCAAGCATACTTCCAAAGTTGTGCAAAATGGCTTAAGGACAACAAAGTCAAGTTATTGGAGTGGCCATCACAAAGCCCTGACCTCAATCCTATAGAACATTTGTGGAAAGAGCTGAAAAAGCATGTGCGAGCAAGGAGGCCTACAAACCTGACTCAGTTACACCAGCTCTGTCAGGAGGAATGGGCCAAAATACCCCCAACTTATTATGGGAAGCTTGTGGAAGGCTACCCAAAACGTGTGACTCAAGTTAAACAATTTAAAGGAAATGCTACCAAATCCTAATTGAGTGTATGTTAACTTCTGACCCACTGGGAATGTGATGAAAGAAATTAAATCTGAAATAAATCACTCTCTCTCTATTATTATTCTGACATTTCAAATAAAGTGGTGATCCTCACTGACCTAAGACAGGGAATTTTTACTAGGATTACATGTCAGGAATTGTGAAAAACTGAGTTGAAATGTATTTGGCTAAGGTGTATGTCAACTTCCGACTTCAACTGCACATTTTGATTAGCTGTTGATCCTCAAGGACGAAGTAACTATTGTTGCTTCAGTGGAAGGGAATATGAATTTTTCATCCATCTTTATTTTATTCAATCACCATATCCTCCCTCGGTGTCAAACCAGAATTTACACTTAACTACAGGTCTAGGATGAGATTATCAGCCCCAATCCTAACCTTAACCATATGGTGGATGATAATTAATTTTACTGTGGATCAGGGGTTAAGGTAAACTTTCCTCCTAATTTTTACTACTGAGCGAGATGCAAATGGTTTCTTTCTTCTGTAGGGATGGAGTTAGTGGGAGAGAAGTGTTAATGAGTAACAAAGCTTTCTCATTACCGAGACGGTACTTGGGTTCCTTCCCTATAATCAGCCCTTAATGTATTTCAGCTGCTAATGTTTAATGCTATCCAATGCAGCCTCCAACCGACATCGTTTATTATGCTGAGACAGACGGCCGCGTTCCATCTACATGTAATGGTGTGTGTGTGCATTTGTCCGCGTATGTGTGTGTACGCGTGCACGAGTGTACTAAACGGACAGACACAGCAAGGCTAGGCATTCCCGGAGGGAAGGACGGGGAGATATTGTCTGCCCACGTACGTTTTCATCTGAGAGAAGGAACGATATAGACTGCAGTCGGTCACACACAAACACACACACACAGACTGTGTTGTCATATGATCTAATGGGTTTTCTGCTGGAGTGGCATTTATGCCTCTATCATATCCCTCAGTTGCTCGCAGCATGTTTGGAGCCACTCAGATGCTGTTAGACTACGCATGTTTACACTATCCAGTAGGTTATGTGAAAGGGAGCTCATTTGTAAATCAACGGTGCTTTGACAAATCTGATCACACACACTTCACATATTTCACATCTATACTGAACAAAAATATAAACGCAACATGTAACAGATTCAAAGATTATATACATTTGTTGGTCACAGTAAAGGAAGGGGCGAGGATCAGAAAAACAGTAAGTATCTGGTGTGACCAGCATTTGCCTCATGCAGCACGACACATCTCCTTCACATAGAGTTGATTAGGCTGTTGATTGTGGCCTGTGGAATGTTGTCCCATTCCTATTCAATGGCTGTGCGAAGTTGCTGGATATTGGCGGGAACTGGCACAGATCCTTGTTGATAGGGTCATGCATTATCATGCTGAAACATGAGGTGATGGTGGGGGATGAATGGCATGACAATGGGCCTTAGGATCTCGTCACGGTATCTCTGTGCATTCAAATTGCCATTGATAAAATGCAATTGTGTTTGTTGTCTGTAGCGTATTCCTGCCCATACCATAACCCCACCGCCACCATGGGGCACTCTGTTTACATGGTTGACATCAGTAAACTGCTTGCCCACACAATGCCATACATGTGGTCTGTAGTTGTGAGGCTGATTGGACGTACTGACAAATTCTCTAAAATGACATTGGAGGCGCCTTATGGTTGAGGAATTAACATTACATGATCTGGTTACAGCTCTGGTGGACATTCCTGCCGTCAGCATGCCAAATGCACATTCCCTCAAAACTTGACATCTGTGGCATTGTGTTGTGTGACAAAAGTTCAAATTTTAGAGTGGCCTTTAATTGTCCCCAGCACAAGGTGCACCTGTGTAATGATCATGCTGTTTAATTAGCTCCTTGATATGCCACACCTGTCAGGAGGATGGACTATCTTGGAAAAGGAGAAATTCCTTTTGTGCGTATGGAATTGTGTTGGCAAATGGGCATGTATGCGTACGTGCCTGCGTCTGTGTGTGTTTGTGTGTGTGTGTCCGTGCCTGTGCGTGATTAACAGTGGCTCACCTGTGACTGCAGTCTCTCTCAGCTCCACCATGTTTTCCAGACATATTTACGACTCAGCGAGTCCTACATAATTTAACCAGATAATTTCCTCTCCTCCGGACACCCAGATAATGCTCATTTTCTACCTCATTATTGAAGCCAAGGCAAGGCTGCCCGAATAAATTTCAGTTAAAGGCCCTTTCCTAGGCATCTCTCTCGCTGTCTCACGCTTCTCTCTATCGCTCTCTCACAATTCCTCCCTTCTTTACCGTCTCTCCCTCTCTATGTATCTCTCACTCCCTCCCTTCCCCTCTCCCTCCCTTCTACCATCTACCTCTATCTCTACCTGAAAGGCCAATTTAAGGAGTCTGTAGTGCTTAAAAGGGCCTCGTCGCCCTGACGCATTAGCCATTTGCAGAGAGCAAATGAAGTGAACCTTTCAGGAGCATTCATCCTGAGAGGCAGATGGTCTCCGACAACAGTTCCATCTTTATTGACTAATTAAAAGGCTCTGGGTGGAAAGACAATGACTAGGAGAGAGAGCGAGAGAGAGTGCGAGAGAGAGCGAGAGAGAGAGAGAGAGAAATAGAGAGAGAAAAGGAGGGAAAGGGAAAGCGAGATAAATGTATTTGAGAGAGAGCGAGAGGGGGGGTTATGCCATGCCTGTAAGGTGCTGGCAGAAATGTAAAGCTCAGAATCCATCAGGGCTAAAAAGGTACTACTCCCTAATTTAATTGATTGCTTTGGGCTCTGGAAGTTGTCAAGTTGTAATACCCCGTTCGGCCACATGTTTTGATGTGCTACTAGTCTTGACTGCTGAGGAATGCTGTGGCTATGACTGAACTTTGTGTTTACTTAGAAATCACCTTTGACATCATAATGTGCTACCAAATTAAATATTCTTGACATTCCTGTGCATGGCCATTAAAATAGTGCATTGGCAATGCTGTCATCACTAAATATTTACTATGTCAACAATCTCTCTGTCTCTTGTCTCCTGTTCCAGTGTGTCATTTGATGACGATCTCTCCCCTTGGCCCCACGCTCCCAAAGGGAAGAAAAAGAAAAGGAAATCGGAGAGAAAGAGGAAGAGGAAAAGGTCCGTACATAAAAGGAACCAGCACTCTGGTGGCCCGGGGGAAGGGTCTATTGTTGTGTGTGTGTGTGTGTGTGTGTGTGTGTGTGTGTGTGTGTGTGTGTGTGTGTGTGTGTGTGTGTGTGTGTGTGTGTGTGTGTGTGTGTGTGTGTGTGTGTGTGTGTGTGTGTGTGTGTGTGTGTGTGTGTGTGTGTGTGTGTGTGTGTGTGTGTGTGTGTGTTTGTACGTGTGTGGTCATAACTGTTTATGTGGTTTTTGTCATAGGTCTCCATCCTACAGCCTGTCACCAGTGAGGAAGAAGAAGAAGAAGAAGAAGAAGAAGAGCTCTAAGAAAAGCAAACGCCACAGGTAGCTACTTTCTATGTAATGTTGTTGTTGATCTGTATTGAAATTAGTATCTTTGGTATTTTTCACCAGAAGACAGCATGAGCCTGGCATGCAAGATTACTTTGGCAAACACTATAAAATGTATAATATGAGGTTTGAGTGAAGCAGAAGTTTCAATGGTATGCTGTTCTGTCAAAGAAATGGATGAACACACATGAAAGTGTCAACAACAACATTTTGTTTTTGTTTCTCTTTTCCAGGTACACCTCTAAAAAGACAAAGCACAGCTCTTCAAGCTTGAAACATAAGAGGAAGGGTGATCGAAAGCACAAAAAAAGGTTGGTTGATGTAATTTTCCATCAATTCAGAGCTTTAGGTTAATGTTGAGAATCAACTGCACTGAAACTGCACTGATTTTGTGTTCTGAAAGTGAAAAACACGATTGAAAGCAAGAAACACAATGAAAGAGAAAAATGTACCAAAAGAGAGTAAGAGAAACCAATTTCATGCTATGAACCGACAACATTTATAATTCTGCTGCAGTGAGCAAAGCAGAGCCGAGCGTCGTTGCTGAACATAGAGCGAGGTTCAGACGTTCTCTTTCTTTTTCTTTTGCCCTTTTTCCACCACAATATTTTGTCTTCTTTATATGAAATATATTGATTTGGTGCCAGTAATCAGGGAAGCAGAATATGGAGGAGTAAGCAAGTGCAAAATCCATCACAGCAACGTTTGGCCATTTCTTCCTTACTAAGAAAATACTCATTCCCTGGTCTCTCTTCTCTCCTCTCATTTACTCTTCCAGCTCACGGAGTCACACAAAGCGGAGACGACGCTACCGGAGGTCAGAGTCAGAGAGTTCCACCTGGCGCTCCTCCAGCGCCGAGAGCAGGTAAGGCCTAGCCTCAACACACACACACACACACACACACACACACACACACACACACACACACACACACACACACACACACACACACACACACACACACACACACACACACACACACACACACACACACACACACACACACACACACACACACACACACAGACACTGCGACGGAAGCCGCCATTAATCTTTTCAGCCCTGGGCATCCTGCCTGGTCTGGTCTGGTCTTGTCATGCCACAGTGATGACTGATAGGCCAGAGGTGACTGTCTGATCATAGGAACGAGTAACGGGTGTAGCAGTAGCCTCCTTATCACATCTTCACAGGAAATGGCTGGGAAACGGCATCCACAGATCAATGCCCACTCAATTAGAGTGACATATGGCCAAATCACTGAGATCGGGCTGTGTTTGCGGTGGCGCTGATAGAGTTTGATGGATTTGGTGGATTAATATTGCAGTTGGTGTGGACCAGAGTTACGATTTTGAGGTGATTGGTTAGGTGATAGGATAGGTTCTAAAGGATTTGGGACAGCAGTTTAGTTTTTGCATTTGACTCTTCCATTCGGTTGTAGCCTTCGTTAAGTTTCAAGATGACTGTAGTCTGACAATAAACCATTTCATTTTCATCATCTGAATCCTCAAAGAGAGACAGAACAATTATATTAGACCTCCCTTAGTGTCACCTCTACACTACAATAATTAACTCATCATCTGACATAATCCACTCTTTCATACATACACCCCTCATTCATTAATGGATTCATTCATTCATCCATTCATTCTCTCATTCATTTACACTGGTAACATGGGGAGACAGAATTGAGAGCCAAAGGTTTCAAATTGAAATAATCTTAAACCAGAGATGATTGCTTTTAAATCCCTTCTGGATCTCTCCATTATTGGGAGTTTCCCTGGGATATTCAGCACAGGAAATCATTACTGAAATTGAATAGCGGCAAGCTTTACGCCGGCCGACCGTGCTCCACTGAAAGGTGCCGAGAGTCTGTTTGCGTCGCAAATGGCATCCTATACCCTTTATAGTGCACAGCTTTTGACAGCATATTGTGCACTACTATATAGGGAATAGGGTGCCATTTGGGATACATCATCTGTCGTAGGGGAGACAAGGGGGGAACAATCAGAATCATTTTCAATACCCAGGGATTCCATACCAACTGTCCCCTGGAAAACGATTATACACCAACTGCATTCCAGAACTGTATAATTATTTTGGAATTGTATAACTGTCAAGTCCACCAATAAAACACCACTGAGTTCTCCAGGATTGTGTTCACAGCCCTAGCTCTAGCTAGTTTTGAAATGTGAAATGCCATGGTTTGGCAAGGCTGGCCGTGTAAGTTCTCCCTCCCCTTAGCTGGGCTTGTGGCAGTATCTGTGCTAGCAGTGTTTGCCCGTGTCGGAGGGTAAGGCTATATATCAAGCCGGTTTGTCTGAGCTCTGCCAAGCCGACACACACACACACACACACACACACACACACACACACACACACACACACACACACACACACACACACACACACACACACACACACACACACACACACACACACACACACACACACACACACACACACACACACACACACACACACAAGCTGCTGCAGGCATTAGTCTGTAATCTGATAAGGGTTGATCTCTGTTCAGCCTTAGATCACATTCACTATGAGGCTGCTTCCTGCTTCTCCTATACAGTCTGGGGTATATCCTGATCTGGCCCTCTGTCCCCCTGTCCCTAAGTAGGCCATAACCAGTTAGAACATAATTTTGGTTGTTTGGTGAAACAACTTTCATCACAAGATGAGGGGAAGTTGCATTTGAAGACAATTTGAATACAGTTGTTCAAACAGTAAACATTGACCTAGTGAATACATGAGGCCAAATGTGTATTCTCAACGCTGCACAATAAGTGCTATTTTGAGTAAACGGTTTTGTCCCAACCTATCCCTAACGCGCACAGATGCTAATTTAGTCCAGTCAATTGTGAAAATACTGTCAGCTGGCAAGCAAATTTCGCTCGATTTGTAGACTATGATGAAGTAGTGAGGTTTTAACTCCTTAAAATCTGTGTCCGCAGCCATCATCTGCACAAATCAGTGAATCGCCCTGTGTTGGGAGGCCTAGCAGCCCAGAGGGAGGACCCTAGTACAGCGCACCTGGACCACAGAGCGTTTGAGTGGGGGTCCGCCGCCAAGTCAGTCTGTAAAACGACTCCAATCTTTCGCTCCGTCCTTTCTACTGGCACCGTAAGTGTTTATCGGGATTCTGAGCCTTAACAGATGTACCAGTGGTGTAGTTTTATTACTCTATTAAAGGCCATGTAAATCTGCCTCAGTGTCTCAAAAACATTCGGCGAAGTGGATTTGTTTAACTTATGACAAATATAAGAATGTATTCAAAGCAACTGGACCGTGTCCTTTCCCAAGATCAAACATGGCTATCAGAAATTACTGTGCTGTATAAAAACACACATATAGCACAGATATAGATTGTATTTTTGGAAGATGTGAACTTTTTGAATTCAATTTGGTCCTTTGTGGGTGAATTCCAATCACTTCAGAATCAAATAGATTTTACATGGCCTGTCTGAGTCATGTCGTTTCCTTACCTCTTTTCTATGAACGCCACATTTAGCGGTAATGTCATCTGTTCTTGTTTTTCCATTTTATCGAACCAACACCATCAAATAAATACAAACGTAGCAGAAACAGCACCCGAGGAACTTGCTGGAGGTAGGCAGATATTGGTCATGTGCCGAGGATGCATTCAAGCTGTTTTGGCGAAAAGCTAATGGGGCAAGAGTGAGATGAAATTATCAGCACATTGACTGCAGGCAAGATTACAACACATACTGTAGCAGTTAATTGTTTCTTGAATTCAGCTGTTTTTCCTGAGCTCAAGCCCATCACTTATTGCTGTCATCAAAACAATACTCTTATTGACTGTTTATGAATTGCTATTGGCCCTGCACTGTAGCAGTATTAGAAACTATGTCTTGGGTGATAGTAATTGATCAGGTATTTCAGATCCGAAATAGGAGGTTGGCAACATCTAACTTTGCCAAGTGGCGTTTATCTCTTTATTGCTTGAAACTGCTTGGATTTGAAACCCAGCTCAGCTCCGTCCGTTCGTTGACTCATTGTCTCATGCTTGCTGAGGCATGAAATACATTCCATTTCTCTCCAGTGATCATTAAATTATGCTAATTACACCCCAGATTTTTTAAATCACAAACCACAGGTTTTGTCATTTAAATGTAATAAACTAGGCCTACGTTGACGCATGCTTTGTATTCTAAACTCAAACCTTTTTTTCTGAGAGGGGTTTCTACAATTGGTTATCTAATATCATTTTACTATGTTTATCACTTTTTGTATTCATTTTATACAGGATTTAATTGAATTAAAGTAATATTGTTGCAGGAACCTATATAAACTAACTCTTTCATAGAATTTATTTTCACAGGTTTTAAGTGAATTAATCATCAGCGAAAGTATAGTCCTTTCTGTAGTTATATCAAAAGGAACAGAAATGAACTATTTCATAATTGGTCTTAAGAATTCATTATTTGCTGGGGGCAAACTTCGGAACAATCTTTTGAAAGTTATTAGAGCAATGCATGATGGGCAATGGTGTTCTACACTGCATTTTTTTGTGTCCCACATTTGTTTATATAAAAAACTAAGCCGTTAACAACCCAATATTGTTAATCAACCAGGTTGACACTGAAATACTCATGGTATAATAGTAGCCTTACGTTACATTTTTTTTTTTATTAATGCAAATACTGTTTTATATGCTTATTTTCGCTTATGTTGAATGATTAAACCACTGCACAGAAGGGCAGAAATTTTACGTTTTTATTCAAAAGTCCAGGAAAGCATTTTGTCTTCATAACAGATCCTAATGAAGCTAAACTATGTGGGTATTAGGAAGATTGAAGAACAAGATTGGATAGATTGAAGCATATTTGTCAGTAGCCTGTGACGGATGGTTTGGTTTTGATGTTTCCCCTGGGGTTTTCAGTTTTAATCTGGTCTGATGTTGCAGACCGGGGACTCGATTATCTGAAAAAGCCTTAGGGCAGTCAGAGTTTAAGTAATCTACTACAAATGATTTGCAATTGATAGGTAAAGAGGGATTATAATCTGTTTGGAGGGAATTTAGTTTCGCTAAACATTCAGTCATTTAGTATCTTATTTCCCATGAGTTTCGTTCTGCAGGAAAACATTCCTGTATAGTCCTCAGTGACAGCAACCACTCTTGCTATTTTAGAGTAAAACGAACTCACTTATTACTTTAGGGGGAAAAGCTACAGTGTAGTTTACAAAGGTGGTTTGAATACCTATTCTAAAGTAGTTTGTAATAAAAGGCCTTACAGATTGAGTGCATAATAGAACCTTGTTATGGGCTTCTAGCCCCAAGAAAACTCCTAAACAATCACACTTAAGGGAAGAAAAAGGAACATGCCAATAACAGTCTAACTGGCTCTGGGTTTGAAGAGAGGGTTGTTGTCTTTTTCTTGCAATTTACAACTCTAATGATGCACTTATGTTGCCCGCTCTTCCCTTTTTCTTACACCTTACCTACTTAAGGAGGAAATCTTGATTGGTAAGTCGATGCTATCCGCAGACGTAGGGATTTACTGTACCTAGGGTTCGCTGCAGGGTAATTATTTTCTTCTTGCAGGGAAAAAGCACAATCATCTGTCCTATTCTGAGGGCTTTCTTAGTTAGACTGATGGGATATCTCTTTGTCTGCAATCCTTTTCATTTCTACATAATACCCATTTTGTGATGTTTGTTCAATGTTCTATAAAACAGGCTTTGTAATGGGGCTATTGTTTTTTTGTTATTTTCTTCTTCTTTCTTCTATCTTTTTCTCTCAGTCGACTTGGCTAAAGCCGTTGGTAGTTTTATTCACACATTAGTTTCTCTCTTTCTTTTCCGTTCTTTTGTTCTTCCTTTCATATGTTTGTTTTAGTTCCAAATTTATTTACTTTAAACCTTTTTTGTTCATTTATTTCTATTTGGTTCAGTTTTGTTTTTCTTTCCAACTTATTTGCATGCCACAAATTTGCATGACGTCTTTAATCTTTCCAAGTTCTCTGTCCCAAAATAATAATTTATTCTCTGTTTTGAAGGGAAATACGTGCCTTTGTAGAGTATCACAGTGCATCATACAGGTAATTGCTTGAACCTATCCAAAACACCTCTAGAAGTAAAGCAATATCCTCTTTCTGTCTGTTTACAGGTCTTGCAGTCAAAACCTGGCAGTGAGGTTTTAAACACGACAGTAGTTCACCATCACACTCTGACCAATCAGAGCAAAGGACCTCAGGATTACGATTCCGGGAATGACACGTCTTCACCACCGTCGACCAAAACCAGCATTTCACGGACAAACGTCATCGGTGACAAAAAGGTCTTGTGTCAAGCGCCGGCTTCCCCAGAGAAGCTGAAGTTTACAGATGGCGATAACGCATCCGACTCTGGGAACTCTGTGACCAGCTATGCTTCCCTGTGTAAACCTCTGCATGTGGAAGGTGGTTTGTCTACTCCCATTTTCAATGGGAACGGCAAGAGGTGGGCTTCCTATCTTTCAGGAATATCATACTGTAGATGACGTAAACTGCTGCTTGAAGTCAAAGATCAGAAATGTTCCTTAATTTAAGCCTGCCATGAACATACTGTAAGGAGGACATCAACATATGTTTTACAATTGCTGCAGAAATTGATACATTGGTGTAATTCCACTGTTATCGTTGCAGTGAGCCGGTAACAACCTCAGTATGTGGGGCCAAGGTGGGGAGACCTCAGAAGACAGTCTCTTCTCTCTCTCCTTTGAGGATGGTGGCCTCTTCACGTAAGCGGACTAGAACCAACTCGTCGAGCAGCAGAAGTACATCCTCAGGGAGCTCAAGACACTCCGGACGCTACTCTCGAAGCCGATCACTGTCATCTGCCAGGTAGGTTTCATTCAGGTTTTAATGTTCTAATGTACTTCACTGACACTTTAAGCAGCCACCTGAAATATGTGGGCTTCGCTGAGCACCGTTGAAGTAAATCTTTTCTGCTTGTCTTAAGGTCGTACTCCCGTTCACCAAGCTACTTGGCTGGTTTGAGAAGGAAAGGTAGTGAGGGCAGTGGAAGGTCCAGAGGAAGCTACTCCAGATACAGTAAAGAGAGGTAAAAGCATGTGTCACCTATCTACTTGCTCAACTAACTACTTCTGGCATAATGATAGCAGGATGTGCAAGTGTTGTGAGTTTAAAATGTGAATTACAGAATTGCTTACGAGTGATGCCTTACTGTACTTCTTTTGCCATCTAACATAGGATTCGAGAGAAGAAGAGGGACCCCAGCTCCTGTGAGAAGGATGTGAAGCACAGCAGTCAGAAGCGAAGCGGGAAGAGGCATAGACGCAGGTCCTACTCTCCAATGAGGAAAAGGAGGAGAGATTCACCCAGTCACCTGGAAGCCAGGAGGATAACTAGGTATCCTTTTCCCTTTCTGTCTGATACACTTTCACATTCCTTACAATACATGCATTGTTTCATTCGTGCGCCATAACTCTTTTATTTGACTCTGTATCAACTTATTTACTCGAACCACGGACTCAACAATGGTTTTCCCGCAGCAGAGTCCCTCTTCTTTTAACCTTCGACAATGGCCTCCAGTTCGCCGCAGAGGCTTTTGGTGAACTGTGCTGTGAAAAGAAGCCCATTTACCAGATACATTTTCTACTAGTCTAAACAAGCTACAATAAATAAAGCGAGACAGCTCAATGAAACAGTTGTGATCGTGATTATGCACTGAAATGTTCCAGGCGTAATGTTGTTTTGAGGTGTGACAGTAATGCTATATATAGAAGTTTATCTTGACATGAACACGAGCTGAAATACAATTTTGTGTAGAGAGTAGTGTAGCAATCCAGGCATGAATACTTAGGCCCCTTGTACTGTATGTTAACAATAAGGTATGGTTTAGAAATCAATATCCAATTAAGCATTCTGAATGACACCGCAATGTTTTTTTTTGTTATTTAAAAACTTTATCTGCAATTGATTGCTTTGGGACTTAAATGACTTACTCTTCATGTATTGATTCACACAGTCTTTTAAATGCTTACCATACTTCCCTAATTTCCCATAGTGCCAGGAAGAGGCCCATCCCCTACTTCCGGCCCAGTCCTTCATCCAGCAGTCGCTCTACCAGTGTATCCTCTTGGAGCAGCCTCTTCACACGGAGTCGCAGCCCTAGGTCCAGTCCTGGCCTCTGCCTCAGTAGTTCAAGGAGTAGGAGTAGGAGCAGGAGCCGAGGAAGAAGTAGGAGTAGGAGCTACTTCTCCTACCGGAGCTACAGTCGCAGCTCCTCTTGGAACTCCATCTTTGGTCGCCGGAACCGCAGTCGGAGCCGGAGTCGCAGCTATGACTCGTTGGACGGTTACAGCAAGGGCAAGAACCGGCACTGAGTTTTTTTTAACAGACTGAGGAGGTTACAGAGGAGACTGCATTATCATTTCTCAATCTCCCAGCTGAAGTATGAGGTAATGTTTTCATCTCTTTGCGTCTTTTTTGTGTTAGATGCCTGAGCCAAACCCTTCAAGTAAGTGTATTTTTTTTGTGTCGTTATTTGTTCAACGATGTCTTGAATAGAGGCAGTTGTCTCGTCCATGATGTATTGAAGACGGAAACCACTGGAAATAGATTGTTTGTTTTCTTTGGTTAGTTTTTTTTTGAGTCAGCTGTGTCCTCGTCATGCATTATTAGCATTCAAAATGGCCAGAGACTGTTTTTCCTTGTGACACTCTTCCTCTGACGTCTGTGTCTGAAACGAAGGATGGAGGAGCATTGTTCAATTTAACCCTCTGATAAACTCTTATTTTATAACAACTCTTAAGTTTCTGACCATTTCAGATCTGGGATGTGCACTACAAAGTTGTTTTGGGGACAGAGGGAGGAGGAGGAGAGGGAGGGTTTTTCAGGAACATAGGAAAAGGTGTTCATCTCTGATCTCAGCTCTTAACAATGTGGAGCAAAAACATGCCTTCGAGAAATGATGAGAAGGGGGAGGAAGAGGAGGTGGCGGAAGTCCCGATGCCAAACAAACTGCCTATCAGCTCAGATTTATTTATCCTCTAATCAAGTGGAAAACAATTGAAATAGAATTCCTTATAAGATTAATGATCAAACCCACTGCACAGAAGGGCTGAAAAAGTGGGTTTTCATAAAAATGTCTGTCTTCATAACAGCTCCTCTAGTGAAGCTCAACTTTGTGAGTTTACAAAAGAGATTTTTTTTACACTGTTTTAGTAGCTGCTATGTTGTCATATTTATTTATCTAGGTAGTTATTTATTAATTCATATATTTATTTATTTATTCAAATGATCTGTGTTCTATTTATTTTATTATTTTGAATGAAACTTGAATAAGAGTGCAATGAGAGAGTGTTCAATGGTTTTACTTCTCAGCATATGTTTGAAAGAGAGGAGATTCACTATTGGATAAATCTGTTATTTTGTTATTCAGATTTTTTTGTGTAACGGTCCCAAATAGCACTGTTCAATAATGTGTTTGGTATTTCAGAAGCAGAATCAAACACATACTTCACCTGTCTTGTTTGCATAGTTCGCCCACCAAAGGTCAAGTTTTGAAACACACATTTTTGTGTCATGTATATTTATAACGTGTTTACAGTAATGTTCATGCTTTTGTGTTGCCTCTCAGCAATGGTCTATGTTTCTATGCAATGCCATTATATTGCTGGGTTTATACAATTATGAGTATGTTGCGATTAAATAAATAAAAAAGTTCCCATTCAAACTCTACAGTGGACAGTCTGACTCTAGCCCATGTGCCGGTCTGTTTGTACTGTCATGCCAACTCAATGTCATCCATTGACAGTAACAGAGTTGCCAAGCGAACAAGCAGATCTGGAACAAGGCTAGTCTGACTTTGCACAATAGACAATGTAATAGCATATCGATACAAACAATGTTACTTTGCTTCACTCCATCTCAACTATTCATTCCTCTGTTCTCTTTTGGGGAGAATGCTATTTCTTGAGAGGCTATGCTATAAATAGCCACATCAACAGAGATGACAGAAAAAGCTAATAGGAAAGTACTAAAAGCCTGTGTCGCAGACTTTTAGCCTCAATGGATACTCCCATATACTCTTTCAAGGAGATCTATGTGAGTAGATTAAGCAAAAAAAAAAAAAAAAAACATTAGCATTTAGAATAACTGTCTTTGCCCTTATGTTTAATTTCTCCATTAGGTCCAATCTATCACCCTGTCTATGTACGTTCAGAATCTGCTCCAGGCATGAGGGTCTGCTCTCTATGCATTGTACATATAACAGTCTGAAGTTATTTATCTGAATGTTCAGTAATTTGTCCAAAGGTTTGGAGAGCCTGGAAGGATGATGATAACACAAGAGTTTGACAACCCATTTTACATATGCTACTGATGACATGCTTTTGCGGTAGTGCTGAGTGATTAACCGAAATGTAGGTTTATTTTCATTTTTTAAATAACTAATTGATCAATGTCAGTTCAATTATTTTAATTCCTTTTATTTCCATTTTTTTTCTGTGCGCTCAAATCTCGGTTTGTGACGTTTCTCTAGAGATTTCTCTCTGGGAGATGTTGTCCAACTATAGAGAATGATAGAGGCCTCTAATGGCCAAAAGGAGTGCCAAAAGGCTGTATTAGCATGGGCAGCACCATTGAGGGCTTGCAACATTTTAATGTAGTCAACTGGGTGGGACTTCCAAATGCATTGGCTGATCCCTCCTGGTGGCCCAGTTGGAGTCATGTCCAACCGAGTCATCAGGAGGGTTCAGCCAATCGTGAATAAGAAAATTGACTACTTCAAAATAGAGATTGCCTCAATGGCGCTGCCCATGCTGTCACAAAGACTATAATACCATAGATACAAAGATGAGTCCTCTATCGCAATATGTCAATCTCAAAGTTAAGACCAGAATCCATTGCGCCTACAGCTAGCTGCCTGTTATCATTGGTTCTTGCCGGGCAAGACTGTGGGGCCGGCAGACCGACCCAGCGAGAAAGAGCAGAGTGATAGCGAGACAAGAGAGGGATAGAGACATCATCATACAATATTAGAAAAAGGGGTTCCAAAAGGGCTGTTTGGTTGTCCCCATACGAGAACCCTTTTTGGTTCCAGGTAGAATCCTTTTTGGTTCCAGGTTGAACCCTTTTTGGTTCCAGGTTGAATGCTTTTGGGTTCCAGGTAGAACCCTCTGTGCAAAGGGTTCTACATGGAACCCAAAGGTGTTCTACCTGGAACCAAAAAGGGTTCCTCAAAGGGTTCTCCGATGAGGACAGCCAAATAACCCTTTAAGGTTCTAGATAGCACCTTTTTTTTCTAAAAGTGTACTAAAAACAAATATGTAATTTACACAAGCAAAATATTTTATTTAAGTAAAGTAATGTGAATAAAAGATGGCTAGAGCCCAATAAAGGATAGTAATGGGCAGTCACTACCATCAATTGTTTTATTCTGTGTTGCAGCATTGAACCCACGTAATGCATTTATTGTACAAAAACATTATTATTTTTCAAAAACTGAACTGACCTAAAAAAACACTATTTGCTGAGCACTATTTTGAGGTGAACCACTCTCCCCTTCGGTCCTGATATACCATTCCATGACGTACAGTATGTACACTGTACAAATGAATATGAATTATTACTGTGGTGTAAATATGCATCTGCGCTGTATAGATGATTCATTATATGAGGGATGTGGCATAATTCATTCAGAATTTGTGGAATAGTCAATCAAATGATCAATGCAAAATGATGCACTGGTATGGTATGGTTTCTCTCCTACTGTAAATACTTTGCCTCATTGTTGTCAACTCATCTGTAAGCTCTCTGATTTTAGTGTTAAATAATGTGCATTCATTCTTTAATTTTCCATGTGAAAGAACAATATTGCAAGACTGAGAGACAGGATGCGTTTTCCCGCTGGTGTCAGTGTGAGCTTGACTTGTTGTAATGTGTCAGCTGAAATTGTAATTGTCCTTCCTCTGAATCCTTAAATAAACCCTTATGCCTCCCCTTCCTCTATCTTGTAAGTCTGTAAAATCCATGTAAAATCCTAAATAAAATTGTATTTCATTCATAGCCTACAGGGTTTACTTGCCATCTTAATTGTTTCAATACCTATACAAAACAAAAGCTTAACTATAATGTAGGACGACAGTAGTTGCTTACTGTTTCTTTACTGTTGGGCCAGATACAAATATACCACAAATACATGTCGTTTACATACTGACGAATTTGACTCATTAGCAATTAGTTTTATCCGTATGGTGACATCAGCGTGTTTTCCCCTTGCTCTCCTCCGCGTCTCCCCCTTTCCCTCCCTTCGTCTCTCCCCCTCAGGCACGCTTGAAGCCATGCGTTATTTTCTATTAAAAAGATGAGTCACCGGGGAGCGATCATTTCAACAGACAAGAATTTGTTGGACTAGTAACACAACAGCTAATGGCTAAACTTGGACAGAGAGGGAGGGTCTTCTGTGGTCAATTGTTGCGTCGCGACCGGTTGCGCCCAGAGGCACTACTGTGCACATTCACCGCCAGGGAGAAGCCATATAAAACGGTTGACCAATCGGTATAATGTCAGTTCAACTCATAGAGGGTATTAAACTTCTAGGATACTAACTGGAGGGGTAGTTATAAATCAATGTCCTTGGGTAGAAACCGTTATTTTTGATGATCCAATCCGTAACTGGCATGAGCCCAACACGGGAAATGATCAAATTAACAACTTTTTCTCTCTCATAGACTACTCAATATTTATAAACTTCGTAGAGGTGTCAGCTTGGGGAGAGTAAACTTGGAAAGGGTAAACATTTTTTCTTACTTTTCCTCTTTGGGACAACGACCGGTAAACATGGCAGAAGGAGACTTCTACACTCTTGGAAGTAGGCAGAGGGTCCCCCGAGATCCGTTCAGAGAGAGTCCATCAATCGCCTCTCGATTTATGGACGATGACTTTGGGATGTCCCCTTTCCCCGAAGACTTGTCAATGGACTGGCCCGGCTGGGCTCGGCCTAGCCGGCTCAGCACGCGGCTTTCCGCACCGTTTACTGGCACTCTGCGCACTGGGTTTCAGCCAACGCGCGCATCGACTGGGCAGACGCCGGTGTATTGCACGAGATACAGCGAGTCCCCCCGCAGCTCTCCGACCCAAACACCGGGAGAGCCCTGGAAAGTGTGTGTGAACGTCCACAGCTTTAACCCAGAGGAACTTAATGTCAAAACCAAAGATGGGTTTGTAGAAGTGTCAGGTGAGGAAATCTTCGAAACCTTACAAAAGTTACTAATATCGCCTTTATAAATCGAAACTAACCCAACTAATACCACCAGAATTGCTTGGAGGATAAATAAGAAACATTAACAATGTTCTTTTCGTTTTAAGTTGTACCCAGCTAGCACATTTAGTTCCTTGGCAATTGTGGAAACATGTGTTTTTGGTTTCACATTGGTTGTGGGATAGAAGCCATACTTTCCTGACCAAGTTAACATTTGTTCTACGGTTCTGAGACGTTTTACTCTGGTTCCTTGAAAGTTTTCCTGTGAGGGTTTATTAACGCTCTGAGAACAGAAATTATAGGTTATTTTGAGGTTTTTTTAATAACTTTGTAAAAAAACAAACACTCAATAACACTGCTAGCTTATTTTGTGTAAAATGTTGTGAACTCAAGAGATAGGACACATGGAAATGAATGCAAATACATGTATTTTTTTTATTGTGACACCAGTACCTATAATCTTCTGTTCTCTATCCATGGGTTGCGGTCCAAACAGTTAAGACACACACTCGTCCACTTACACTTATTTGCCTTATGCCCTTGGGGGAATCCCCGTTGTCATCTTGGGGGGCGGTCCAAATGATTAGCCAAGCAAGAGTAGTTTGCAGCGTAAGCCCCTCAGACCTTGTTTTTAGTCGGCTTTGCGAGTGTACAATTATGTTCACTCCGGGGATGAAACTCCCCATAATTAAATTAGACGATTGTACATCTGCTAAGAAAAGTCGGCAAAAACTTAAAAAATACATCAATGAAGTCAGCATACACGTGTAAGTAAAAACGAATGCAAATAATTTTGAAATTGTGCTACTAATGCACACGGTGGCACAAAAACGTCTCATATGTCTCTTAATGTATGTTAAAATGTTTTTTATTTGGTTATCTTTTGGAAATTGTAGAAATAAAACATTTTCTTTCTTTAGAAGTTGCAGCAAGGCAGGCTAACGTAAGTTAGCCAATTCATGTGCTAGCTATCATACAGTAGGTGTATATTAATAACTATATATTTAATAAGTAGACATGCACTCATAATTGACTGTAGCGTATATAAAGCACCTACAAGCTACCGTTGGGTGAAAACACAATCATCGCAGGATGAATGAGTGACGAATTTCCGGCCAAGGGTGGTCAATTTAAAAATTATTCCTTCCTCCCTCGCTCCTTTAAAAAAAAATGTTATTAACAACAAATCAATACATAAAGCACATGAGGGAACACAAGCATACATAGATTACAAACAATGGACAATCGAGCTAGGGGGTACAATATCACATTACAATTACACATGGACCTTAAGGGACATGCACATACTTACAATTCTAACAGCTTTTTTGTTAGTAGAGCATTTAACCGTCTTAAAATACAGTTCAATTTCTTTTTGTAGGGTACAAAAATGTGGTTTTCTGTTTGTAAATTTACATTTGTGTATATGAAATTTGGCCAAAAGAATAATGAAATTAATTACATAAAAATGATTCCGCTTATTTCTATTGTATGTAAAGAATCCAAACGGTACATCTCTCCACAATACTGTAAAATCTTCATAAATGTGTTCAATTATAAACCTACTGATGTCTTGCCACAGTTTTCTTACATGCATACAATGCCAAAAAAAGATGTCCTCCCTCGCCCCTTGCCCTGCAAGTGTATACTTGTCAGACGTCATGATACGTCATCAGAAGTGTCCACTTAATTTGAGGGCTGAGGGGATAGGGTGTGTTTTTGAAGTGTTTGGACCGCACCCACAGAGTTAGTCCACTGTGCCACCAGGATAGAGCTAGCGTGCCATGCTTTTTTATGCATACAATGTTATTTTTTTGTCTATTCAAACAGACTCCATTTCAAAGAAAACAAGCACTCATTAAGATCAGGTGTGGCTAATTAGTGGGAGACAGTTTTGTTGATGAGTTTTTTTGATGCTGAACGGAATGTATAGGTTTTTAAATAATATTTTTTAGAACGTTCTCTGAAAGCTACCAACATTTTCTTCTGGTTTTTATGGAACATTTTCTTCACATTTTGAGAACTTAATGTATGTATGTCTTTACATTTCAGAAATTCCCACAGAAGAACATTGTTTCTTAACGTTCTCTGAACTATTTGAGAACATTCCCAATGTCAAACCAGTTGGAAAACATTCCAAGAACATTGCCCACTTTTAAATACAATGTAACCATGTTTGAAGTATTATGAAACGTTCTGTTAAACTATTGAAATACAGTACCAAGAAAATAACATTTTTGTCAAGTTCCTTAAATGTGCTAAGAATGTTCCAAAGCCAAGCAATTATCCTGCACCATTCCCAGAAAGTTGTGGGAAGGTTGCATGCAAAATTACCATAGGAAAACCATGCTTTCACCAACTCTTATAAACATATGATTATCAGAATGTTGTGTTCTAGCTGGGTAAAGTACCACAATAGATAAAGTAACACAATAGATATTATTGACAAAATAGTTATATTCATATTTCAAATATTTACATAAGTTATTCACATAGCCAGCTCATATCAGCTCATATCAAGGGATGTTATGATATCCTGCTCTACAGTATGTGCAGTAGGACCCATGACTTGCAGATTGCTAGACCAGTTCATCAAGGCTCGGCACCTGTTTAGATTCCTTCAAAATCACTCACCAATGCGCCAGATATAGATTTAAGTGAGGAAGGCCCATGACAACAGTATCTGTCCACAAGAAGATAAGCAACACACTACTGTTAGTGTTTAACACTAGAGAGAGAATGTTCTGGAACTATTACTCTGCCTGGTGATAGCTGACTAGACCCTTCAGTATTTATTTAATCATAAGCTTGTTGTACTACCATGCCCTGATTCTAGGAACCAAAAACATGAAACAGGTAGGTTCTGGAAGTATTATTCAATTTCTGCCCATTGATGGCTAACTACATCCCTTCAGTATTTAGCCAATTCATATACCAGTAATGTTTGAGGTTGTTGTGTTACCATGCCCTTAACTGATTTACAGAACAGAACTGCCCTGATTGTGGAACCTAATCATTTTAAGGGCTATATTAACCTCCTGTCCAGGGCATCCATATAATCGTTGAGTTTGTTATGTATAACCAGGTCCTGATTGTATAGACAAATAAGCGTAAACAATATTACAAGCTCTCCATGGCTTCTTAGAGAGTAGACTAAATATTTAGGGAACAACTGAATAATGCCAGGGATAACCAGCACCTAGGCAAAGTCTGAGGGAAGTAGAGGCTAGTGTAGGCTACAGAGAGAAGATACTAGGCCCTATACAAGCTTTTTATAAACACATTGTTGGCATGCCAGTTGGGTCATTTAGTCAGCTAGCTGCCTTTCTCCGTGGCTCTGCCTCAGTGACCTCGTTCTAAAAGTCTGCCTGTGTGGGCGTGTCACAAGCATGTTCAAGCCGGGGTTGACGTGGCCTCTCCGGGCTTTCTCTCATGTCACAGTTTGTACAAAGCAAAAGTTAACCTAACATTGGCTGAACAAGGTTTTGCCTCATCATAGTTTCTAGGCTGTCCAAAGCAGTGTGTCCTTGAGGCTACAGAAAAAACTATGTTTAATGGTGTAGCCTACTGTATATTTGCAATTAAGGTCTGAGTGTGTCACCAGGGCTGTTTGGAATGTGACATCTGTACCACAAGGGACTGAGGGAGGATGAGAGGTTCTGGGAGACTGAGAGAAAGCCTGTGGTTGTGTTTTTATTCTCTCCAGACGAGCTCACACTGCAGGGGTATAGCGTTGCACATAGCTGGGCAGGAACGAGCAGAGGGGTGGAGGGTAGCGGCTGCTACACTGACATTTAGCATGTAGAGCAGCTGCACAGACAGAAGTCATAAACAGAACTTTATTAAGATGAAGCCTTCATTCTGGGGCTTTCCAGATCTATCTCTTTATCTCACTCTCTGTTTGTCAGGAATATATGTGTTTAGGTTGGTGAGGTCATACTTTGCGGAGAAGCAGGGTTAAGATGGGAGGAGATGGAATGGTGTCTTTCGTCATCATTTCTGTGAATATATGACCCACCCTTACACCAGGGACACGACTAAGTATGTACTCTGTTTACATCAGTCCACAATCCTGGGAATTAGATAATTACACTGCTATAAATATCTTTAGAAAAATATTTGCGAAATATTTTTGCCAATTATTGCAAGGGTTTGGATTTCAACACCCAGACCCACTTATCAGAAGCTGTCTATTATGTCATAAAAACGATACGGATAATATGTTTTAAAAGTTTTGACAGGGCATATATATACAGTTGAAGTCAGAAGTTTACATACACCTTAGTCAAATAAATATAAACTCAGTTCTTCACAATTCCTGACATTTAATCCTAGTAAAAATTCCCTGTTTTAGGTCAGTTAGGATCACCACTTTATTTTAAGAATGTGAAATGTTAGAATAATAGTTGAGAGAATTATTTATTTAAGCTTTTATTTATTTCATCACATTCCCAGTGGGTCAGAAGTTAACATACACGCAATTAGTATTTGGTAGCATTGCCTTTAAATTGTTTAACTTGGGTCAGACGTTTGTGGGTAGCCTTCCACAAGCTTCTCACAATAAGTTGGGGGAATTTTGGCCCATTCCTCCTGACAGAGCAGGTGTAACTGAGTCAGGTTTGTAGGCCTCCTTTCTCACACAAGCTTTTTCAGTTCTACCTACAAATCTTCTATAGGATTGAGGTCAGGGCTTTGTGATGTCCACTCTAGTACCTTGACTTTGTTGTCCTTAAGCCATTTTGCACAACTTTGGAAGTATGCTTGGGGTCATTGTCCATTTGGAAGACCCATTTTCTACCAAGCTTTAACTTCCTGACTGATGTCTTGAGATGTTGCTTCAATATATCCACATAATTTTGCTGCCTCATGATGCCATCTATTTTGTGAAGTGCACCAGTCCCTCCTGCAGCAAAGCACCCCCACAACATGATGCTACCACCCCCTTGCTTCACGTTTGGGATGGTGTTCTTGGGATGGTGTTTTCTCCAAACATAACGATGGTCATTATGGCCAAACAGTTCTATTTTTGTTTCATCAGACCAGAGGACATTTCTCCAAAAAGTACGAACTTTGTCCCCATGTGCAGTTGCAAACCGTAGTCTGGCTTTTCTATGGTGGTTTTGGAGCAGTGGCTTCTAGGAGACAGAACGTGTCTCCTTCCTGAGCGGTATGACGGCTACGTGGTCCCATGGCGTTTAGACCTGCGTACTGTTGTTTGTACAGATGAACGTGGTACCTTCAGGCGTTTGGAAATTGTTCCCAAGGATGAACCAGACTTGTGGAGGTCTACAATTTTTCTTGGACTTGGCTGATTTCTTTTGATTTTCCCATGATGTCAAGCAAAGAGGCACTGAGTTTGAAGGTATGCCTTGAAATACATCCACAGGTACACCTCCAATTGACTGAAATGATGTCAATTAGCCTATCAGAAGCTTCTAAAACCATGACATAATTTTCTGGAATTTCCCAAGCTGTTTAAAAGCACAGTCAACTTAGTGTATGTAAACTTCTCACCCACTGGAATTGAGATAGTGAAATAAACTGCCTGTAAACAATTGTTGGAAAAATGACCTGTCTCATACACAAAGTAGATGTCCTAACCGACTTGCCAAAACTGTAGTTTGTTGACATGAAATTTGTGGAGTGCTTGAAAAACAAGTTTTCATGACTCCAACCTAAGTATATGTAAACTTACGACTTCAACTGTATATATATGACGTGATGTTTGGTCTATTGGTCTGTTTTCTGTGTCTAGTAACAGAGATAGTTTCAGGGTCTTATCTTCCTCCTTGACCTGATAATGGCCAAGCAACAGAGGTTACACCATTTGACAATGAATTATTGGTTAGGGTTATTGAACTCTGCTCATTGGATTTCATGTTGCTTTTTTCCACAGGAAAACATGAAGAGAAGCAAGAGGAAGGAGGTATAGTGACAAAGAATTTCACAAAGAAGATACAGTAAGTACCCATATCCACATGCAACAATGATAACAACAGCAACTACAGCCAATAAACACATACTCCCTTAGGATTACTTTGCGTTGCGTCCATATCTCACAGGTAATCAAACATTTCAAACACATCATATGATCCCATTTCAAAGTTGTCACTCGTTCGATGAGCAAAACAACAACCTTTAGCCTCCCCACAGGGAATCTATCAGATATTTCAAACATCTATTTTGATACGATCCAATATAACCAAATAACACAACTGATAAAGGAACACCTTACTGCACAATGGGGACTGTGACGAGACACAGCCATTTTATATATCTTGTATGGTCAATTGCACTGTATTATGTATTAGACCTAGACATTGTGTGTATGAACTGATATGTAGGCTATGTGTGACATTTTAAATGTATGTAGTTCAGTCCTTGACTAATGATGTTCTGTACTATGTATTGTGTCATATTTCATGTGGACCCCAGGAAAAGTAACTGCTCCTTTGTAGGGATCCTAATAAATAAGATTAGTTAGTCAGGATTAGTTACTGTCTCCCCACAGGTAATCCATCAGACATTTCAAACATCTACTGTCATATGATCTCATATCAAAATGCCAGCTAAATGGCCCAGTAACCCAAGGCAGCTAGGGGACAGAAGTTTCCATACGGCCATGCCCCTGTTAATTAGGACTATGGAACATCAAACAGTGGTGCTAATCACATGTATGGGAGCACTGGCTACCTATCAAATGGTGCCCTTTCCCTACATACTGCACTACTTTTGACTAGACCCCTATGTGCCCTGGTCAAAAGTAGGGAATATGGTGCCATTTGGGATACAGCCACTGTCTTACAGGCACGGTGGAGGTGGCGTCACGTCAATGTTATTAATTTACTCTTGGCTAATTAGTAGGCAGCTCGTCGGCACCGGCACTACTCTCTCTCTTCATATCACCAAGTCTTGTAATTGTAATCCCACAGATCACACACACACACACACACACACACACACACACACACACACACACACACACACACACACACACACACACATCGTTCTCCATCTAAGCGAAACCCAAAGCAAGAGACAGACTGAGAAATAGAATAGTGGGTATATAAATAACTGTCCTCAATACAGAAATCCTCTGGCTGTAGAGTACAGTAGGCTACCCTCAGTGGAGAGAGAGAGGAGACATTCCTGTATTTCCTAACTAATAAAAAGACAAGGGGCTTGAGTCAGTCTGTAGCGCTGAAGGTAATTCAAGGTAATTTCCGATTGAGCCAACAAATGCAGCATTTACCATGAATGCAATCTCCGCAAACGCGGAAACACTGCCATTTAATTTATTTTGCGCTATACTGCGGATCTTCAGCTCTACGGATTAAATCAAGCCCTAGAGCTTGTAAATTCCTTTCAGAATATAAAATTCTGCTGTGTGTCGGAGCCCAGCCAAGCCCAGCCCCGCCCCTCCCATAATTTTTTATAAACCACAGCTGCTTGTGCCTTTATTTCTAAATTAACTTATTGTGGTCTTATTAGCATAGGATCTTAGAGAGAGGAGTACATACAAATCATTAACTATTTAGGATTTTTCTCTGACTCTTCTGTGGTAAAGGTATAGTGCATCAACAAGGTTAACTACTTATGTTATTCCAACCTGGGGTAGACGTAGCATAGTAAATGAAAATCCGGGATAGTTAAATGAGTATGATATGTTATGTTTGGAATTGTTTTATTCATTTGTGGGTGTCCATCATTAGTTTCGTATGATATGTTACGAATTATAATTCATAAGATATGTTACGAATTATAATTTGTATGATATGTTATGAATTGCAACCTATACAATATGTTACAAGTTTGTATGATATGTTATGAATTCCAATTTGTTGTGGCTAACGTTAGCTAGGTGGCTAACAGTAGCTAGGCTAGGCGTTAGGGTTAAGGTTAAGGACTAGGAGTTAGGTTAAAGGGTTAGGGGAGGATTTTGCTAATATTCTAAGTAGTTGCAAAGTAGCAAATGATCTAAAATGCTAAAGTTGTCCGTGATGAGATTCGAACATGCATTATTTGGGTTTCTAGACATTCGCATTATACACCTACCCATCCACCCCGACCAACCACCCTACTTTAGTTGTTGCCTTAAGTAACCTTCTGTCTTATTTATCCATACCAAACATAACATATCATACTCATTTGAGTGTTCCAGATTTTTGTTTACTATGTTATGTCTAGTCTGTGAGACCAGGCTGGCTATTGTCATAACTCTCCTGTGAAGATCTGAAGGATCAGGTTACAGTCGGTCCGCTCTACATTGCCCTCTCTCTCCCACAGAGGTGGAGGGGGCCGCTTTATGGCGGTCGTAAAATACTCTGCTTCTGGGCTCTGTAGTATCGAGATTGGAATGTGACTGTGGATCAGAGAGCCACTTGGACATCAAAAAGTTGAAAAATTGAACAGTATTTCTGTATTCCAAGCAGTTGGGGTGGTCCGTGGACACTTAATGAACAGTCATGTCGAGTTTGTTTCATTTGGTGACCTCATCAAATCAAATTTCAAATCAAATTTATTTATATAGCCCTTCGTACATCAGCTGATATCTCAAAGTGCTGTACAGAAACCCAGCCTAAAACCCCAAACAGCAAGCAATGCAGGTGTAGAAGCACGGTGGCTAGGAAAAACTCCCTAGAAAGGCCAAAACCTAGGAAGAAACCTAGAGAGGAATCAGGCTATGTGGGGTGGCCAGTCCTCTTCTGGCTGTGCCGGGTGGAGATTATAACAGAACATGGCCAAGATGTTCAAATGTTCATAAATGACCAGCATGGTCGAATAATAACAAGGCAGAACAGTTGAAACTGGAGCAGCAGCATGGCCAGGTGGACTGTGGACAGCAAGGAGTCATCATGTCAGGTAGTCCTGGGGCTCAGGTCCTCCGAGAGAGAGAAAGAAAGAAAGAGAGAATTAGAGAGAGCATATGTGGGGTGGCCCGTCCTCTTCTGGCTGTGCCGGGTGGAGATTATAACAGAACATGGCCAAGATGTTCAAATGTTCATAAATGACCTGCATGGTCAAATAATAGTAAGGCAGAACAGTTGAAACTGGAGCAGCAGCATGGCCAGGTGGACTGGGGACAGCAAGGAGTCATCATGTCAGGTAGTCCTGGGGCATGGTCCTAGGGCTCTGGTCAGTTGAAACTGGAGCAGCAGCATGGCCAGGTGGACTGGGGACAGCAAGGAGTCATCATGTCAGGTAGTCCTGGGGCATGGTCCTAGGGCTCAGGTCCTCCGAGAGAGAGAAAGAAAGGAGAGAATTAGAGAACGCACACTTAGATTCACACAGGACACCGAATTAGGACAGGAGGGGTACTCCAGATATAACAAACTGACCCTAGCCCCCCGACACAAACTACTGCAGCATAAATACTGGAGGCTGAGACAGGAGGGGACAGGAGACACTGTGGCCCCATCCGAGGACACCCCCGGACAGGGCCAAACAGGAAGGATATAACCCCACCCACTTTGCCAAAGCACAGCCCCCACACCACTAGAGGGATATCTTCAACCACCAACTTACCATCCTGAGACAAGGCTGAGTATAGCCCACAAAGATCTCCGCCACGGCACAGCCCAACTGGGGGGCGCCAACCCAGACAGGATGACCACAACAGTGAATCAACCCAACCCACTCAGGTGACGCACCCCCTGCAGGGACGGCATGAGAGAGCCCCAGTAAGCCAGTGACTCAGCCCCTGTAATAGGGTTAGAGGCAGAGAATCCCAGTGGAAAGAGGGGAACCGGCCAGGCAGAGACAGCAAGGGCGGTTCGTTGCTCCAGAGCCTTTCCGTTCACCCTCCCACTCCTGGGCCAGACTACACTCAATCATATGACCCACTGAAGAGATGAGTCTTCAGTAAAGACTTAAAGGTTGAGACCGAGTTTGCTTCTCTGACATGGGTAGGCAGACCGTTCCATAAAAATGGAGCTCTATAGGAGAAAGCCCTGCCTCCAGCTGTTTGCTTAGAAATTCTAGGGACAATTAGGAGACCTGCGTCTTGTGACCGTAGCGTACGTGTAGGTATGTACGGCAGGACCAAATCAGAGAGATAGGTAGGAGCAAGCCCATGTAAAGCTTTGTAGGTTAGCAGTAAAACCTTAAAATCAGCCCTTGCTTTGACAGGAAGCCAGTGTAGAGAGGCTAGCACTGGAGTAATATGATCAATTTTTTTGGTTCTAGTCAGGATTCTAGCAGGATTCTAACTTCTAACTGAAGTTTATTTAGTGCTTTATCCGGGTAGCCGGAAAGTAGAGCATTGCAGTAGTCTAACCTAGAAGTGACAAAAGCATGGATTAATTTTTCTGCATCATTTTTGGACAGAAAGTTTCTGATTTTTGCAATATTACGTAGATTGTTATTCAAAAGAGAGATCAGGGTCCAGAGTAACGCCGAGGTCCTTCACAGTTTTATTTGAGACGACTGTACAACCATTAAGATTAATTGTCAGATTCAACAGAAGATCTTTTTGTTTCTTGGGACCTAGAACAAGCATCTCTGTTTTGTCCGAGTTTAATAGTAGAAAGTTTGCAGCCATCCACTTCCTTATGTCTGAAACACATGCTTCTAGCGAGGGCAATTTTGGGGCTTCACCATGTTTCATTGAAATGTACAGCTGTGTGTCATCCGCATAGCAGTGAAAGTTAACATTATGTTTTCGAATAACATCCCCAAGAGGTAAAATGTATAGTGAAAACAATAGTGGTCCTAAAACGGAACCTTGAGGAACACCGAAATTTACAGTTGATTTGTCAGAGGACAGGAGACACACAGTACTGCTTCTTTGTTTGTATTACACTTCTCAATTATGGGGTTTGCATCTGTCATTGTATAAAATAAATTATTAAGCATAAGAATACTTTTGGAAAGATAACAATGTGATCTTAGTCTTCTAAATGAGAATTGTTTTTCATAGTAACTTATGATCAGTCAGTGGCCACGACCCCATGAGCACAGACATTACACGGTGTCATGGAATGGCCCCTTTTCTACTCCTGTATAAAGCCACCAGTGCCTAAATTTACATTAGACCAGAAAACATGGAAGCTGTCGCCTCATGTTGAAATGGTTGGCAACTCTACCAAAGGACAAGACCAGAGAACGTGGAGATCATTCCCACGTAGAAATGGCTAAGAAACCTACAAACTAAAGAATTAATATTCCGGCTGCAGCTGTTTAAGTACTTTAGTCTGGTAAACGCAACCGGTCGAACGACCGAATGGCACTGTGACCTATCCATTATAACAAGCTGCAACTACGAAAGACTTTGATATCTGGGGGAACGCAACCAGAGACTCTCTGATTAACTACACTGCTCAAAAAAATAAAGGGAACACTTAAACAATACAATGTAACTCCAAGTCAATCACACTTCTGTGAAATCAAACTGTCCACTTAGGAAGCAACACTGATTGACAATAAATTTCACATGCTGTTGTGCAAATGGAATAGACAACAGGTGGAAATTATAGGCATTTAGCAAGACACCCCCAATAAAGTAGTGGTTCTGCAGGTGGGGACCACAGACCACTTCTCAGATAAGTGGCTCAGGTAGTGCAGCTCATCCAGGATGGCACATCAATGCGAGATGTGGCAAGAAGGTTTGCTGTGTCTGTCAGCGTAGTGTCCAGAGCATGGAGGCGCTACCAGGAGACAGGCCAGTACATCAGGAGACGTGGAGGAGGCCGTAGGAGGGCAACAACCCAGCAGTAGGACCGCTACCTCCGCCTTTGTGCAAGGAGGAGCACTGCCAGAGCCCTGCAAAATGACCTCCAGCAGGCCACAAATGTGCATGTGTCTGCTCAAACTGTCAGAAACTGACTCCATGAGAGTGGTATGAGGGCCCGACGTCCACAGGTGGGGGTTGTGCTTACAGCCCAACACCGTGCAGGACGTTTGGCATTTGCCAGAGAACATCAAGATTGGCAAATTCGCCACTGGCGCCCTGTGCTCTTCACGGAGAACGTTCTGCTGCCTGCAACATCCTCCAGCATGACCGGTTTGGCGGTGGGTCAGTCATGGTGTGGGGTGGCATTTCTTTGGGGGCCGCACAGCGCTCCATGTGCTCACCAGAGGTAGCCTGACTGCCATTAGGTACCGAGATGAGATCCTCAGACCCCTTGTGAGACCATATGCTGGTGTGGTTGGCCCTGGGTTCCTTCTAATGCAAGACAATGCAAGACCTCATGTGGCTGGAGTGTGTCAGCAGTTCCTGCAACAGGAGGCATTGATGCTATGGACTGGCCCGCCCGTTCCTCAGACCTGAATCCAATTGAGCACATCTGGGACATCATGTCTCGCTCCATCCACCAACGCCACATTGCACCACAGACTGTCCAGGAGTTGGCGGATGCTTTAGTCCAGGTCTGGGAGGAGATCCCTCAGGAGACCATCCGCCACCTCATCAGGAGCATGCCCAGGCATTGTAGGGAGGTTATACAGGCACGTGGAGGCCACACACCCTACTGAGTCTCATTTTGACTTGTTTTAACTTAGGCCGCCCCATCCCGCATGCGGGATCGTGACTACAGCCTAAAGCTCATTACCATAACGCAACATTAGCGATTTCTGAAAATTGCAAATGAAATGAAATAAATATGCCTGCCCTCAAGCTTATCCTTTTCTTAACAATCCTGTCGTCTCAGATTTTCAAAATATGCTTTAGAACCAGAGAAAATCAATAATTTGTGTAAGAGTGGTGATAGCTAGCTTAGCATTTAGCGTTAGCATTTAGCACGCAACATTCACAAAAACCAGCAAAGGGATCAAATAAAATAATTTACCTTTGAAGAACTTCAGATGTTTCAATGAGGAGACTCTCAGTTACATAGCAGATGTCCAGTTTTTCCTGAAAGATGCTTGTGTAGGACACAACGTTCCGTTTTGTTACTATGCATTTGGCTACCGAAACTAACCGAAAATTCAGTCACCTAAACGTCAAACTTTTTCCGAATTAACTCCATAATATCGACTGAAACATGGAAAACGTTGTTTGAATCAATCCTCAAGGTGTTTTGTCATATATCTCTTCATTGAAATGCCTTCCCTGGAAGCGTGCATTCTTCTCTGATTCGGATGGAAAAATACTGGTACCTGACTTTTGCGCACCAATTTCCACGCAGACACCGTGCGGGACACTTGGTAATTGTAGGCTCTTATGGTCAATCTTCCAATGATATGCCTACAAATACGTCACAATGCTGCAGACACCTGGGGGAAACGATAGGAAGTGTCCGTTCATTCCTGTCGCATTCACAGCCATATAAGGCGATCATGGAAAACGTGCCTCCAGAAATCCTGTTGATTTCCTGGTCACTCAAACATCTTGGTTTTGCCTGTAGATTTTGTTCTATGGCACTCACAGTGAAAATCTTTGCAGTTCTGGAAACGTCAGAGTGTCTTCTTTCCAAAACTATCAATTCCAAGCATAGTCGAGCATCTTTTCGTGACAAAATATTGCGCTTAAAACGGGCACGTCTTTTTATCCAAAAATGAAATACTGCCCCTATAGGACTAACAGGTTAAGGACAAGTTAATTTTTGATAAGTTTGGTTTCTATTTATCATTTTTGTGTGATTTTGTTGTCAGCACATTCAACTATGTAAAGAAAAAAGTATTTAATAATAATATTTCACTCATTCAGATCTAGGATGTGTTATTTTAGTGTTCCCTTTATTTTTTTGAGCATTGTATTATCCAGCAGACGGACCAGCAATCACAGAGAAGGACAACAAAGGCATAAACTCATAAATATGTAAATTGCAATTTATTTTTGAATGAGCGGCTGTTCATGTTCAAAGTATTAGCATTTCCAGTGTAGTTATCAACTCTGAATTTCCCGCTCTTGAGCTGTCCCCACCCCTTTCCTTTGTCTACCAAGCTGTCATATTGGTTTCGTCCACTAGGGACTTTTCTGTGTGTCATGTTAGTAACCAATGAACTGTGTGTGTGTTTATGTAATTTTGTGATTGATTAGTTATTTAGTAAATAAAAAATGAAGCCAATTTGTATATCACTGATTCATGATTTATGATGCTAGGGTTCGTGCAGATATCCAAGGGTCTGTCACATTCAGGAATGAGACTGATGAGGTAATAATACATTAATAGAAGACTGTAATCGATAAGACAATAAAATATTTGTAGAGTTATATTCGGGAAATTGTAACTCTATAAACAACATTTTCCATAGGTGCCCCGACTTCCCGGTTAATTATCATTCCATGATTCGTTTAATCACAGAAGAATTACACAACGAGAATTGATTTGATAATATAACAGTCTACATATTTAATGACAGCAAATGCTACAACACTATTCTAAAAAACAAATACTCAATGTCTCTCTGTGTATCTCTCTGGAATGTAATTCCTATGTGTTTTTCTGTGAAGGTCTCACTCTGTGCTAGCTATTTGGTTTGTTATTCAGGGCTGTGGGTGGATTGTCATTGTCACTTTACCTCCTGTCTCTCTCTTCCCGCAAGCCCTGTTTCACTGCCTCTCCCCCCAAAAAAGCATATTGGACAGTTTCGGGCAGCCATACAGAATCAATGGGAGAGATAAAAAGCTATGTAGCCAGAGGTGTATAAAATCCCCAGCCGGACAGACATGATTATGCAGTCGGGTGTGTCACGTAATAAGCTGGCTGAGTGATTTGACTTTGTCAGAGAGACTTGCTGCATTTGGCTCCCTAAAAACAGGGGACTGTGAATTGGAGCCTTGAAGCCTGGGATGATTTATTATGGGGTCTTCATTCATTTCCAACGTTCCACACATGAGTATGTATGTCTTGTGGTATCTCTTTCCCCTTGATATGCCACTCTTTACCCTTGCTCTCTGGCTTCCTCAGACTCGGACAGGCAATTGTCAGTTATGTGTAAAGACGGTAGCGAGACTGTAGAGGGGTTATGATAATGAAATGGAGGCTGGACTCTAGGTATGAGTCTGAGTCCCTGCCCTTTAAAAAAAACATGTGAGGAGAATAATGTGTTTTCACATGTGAAATATGCAGTTTCAAGTGTTAAAAACATTGTGAAAATTGGGTATGCAGATTCACATGTGGGGTTAAAATCATGTTATTCTCCTCACATGTGAAAAGATGGTGTTAACATGTTGCAGTAGCAATGTTTCCACTGGGGATTTAGGGTGACCACATCTAAAAAGCCCAAATGCTGTACAAAGGATAAAAAAAAAAAACGATAACACGATTAAATAAACCACCTCCCTCTTTCCTGCAATTCTCCCTATCTTCGGTTATGTTACGCTGGCCTTTGCTTTCTCTGCCTTTTTTCCAGTTGCAAGTTTTGGCACATTCATTTCAACAACATAGCACCCTGCATCTCACTGCTGTTTTGCCTCTGAAGCTACAGTAATCAGGGTCAGTCCCGGTCAGTCTCTGGATGGGGGCTGGAAGTGGTGAAATATAAACATATGAAAAAGAATGTCACATGTGGGGAAACATTTTTTTCACAACGGAAAAACGTGAAAAATGTACGTGAAACTTTGCACGTGTCCCAAAACCACGTGTCTGACTCAACAACAAATGATTAAATAATTAATTTGTTTCACGTGAATTCAGTCCTATGTAGAATTTTTTTTAATTGTGTTGTTTACATTGGATAAAAGTAGAAACCATAGAAAATGGTACATACACTACAGTTGAGGAACAATGGGAAAGCAATTCTGCTTTGAAAGTTGATCAACTTGTCACCCCACTTTTGAGAAAATGGCCCTTGAAGCTTTTTGGTACACCTACTGGAGAGTTCTTCTTTGTCGACACCCATTCAGCATCCTTCACACCCTCTTTAGCCTAAAACCCCAACCCATCTCTTTAAAGATTCACATGTGAGGCGATGTGCTAAACAGAGTGAGTAGTGTAGTAAACAACCAACGTTTTTAAGACAAAAAATTGTAAAAGTAATAGCCTAGAATAAGGAAAGATTCCAGGTAAAAATATATATGGCCTATATCCTAATATGACTGCGGTGCAGGTCATGTTGTTCTTCACATTACCGTCTCTGGTAAACACACACTCAAATAAAATGAAATAAAATACAGAAGGTGTAAATGGTACAGAGAGATGGTTACTTGCATATTTGCATAGTAGCGATATCAAAAACAGGAAGTCTCCAGATAATTATTAGATGACGCTTACCCAGACACATTGTCTAAATTGATGGGTCATGTGAAAGAAATGCTATAATCATCCCCCAGGCAGCTAAGTGGATGGGTCACTATTGTCTAGACATGTACACATGTTCATGAAATACAATAGATGGCTGTAATCACCCCCAGACACACCTGGCTGACTTGATGGGTCTTGTAATCATTTGGTGAAGTGGAGTCTTTTTGTTCAGCTAAACAACGAACTGGCATAATCTCAACTCATATTAAACTGATTGTCATAGTGGTAGTATAAATATGCAGGTAGCTAAAGCTAACCAACCATGTCCAATGCTAGCTAGCTAGCTAGCTAACATTAGGCTAATACAAGCAATGCATATAGTTTTCTGATTCTAATAATATTACTACACAGATCATACACGTAACTTTAACTAGCGAGCTAGCAAGCTATCGTTCACTAGCTAGCTAACAGTACGCTTTAACTTGCAATGAATATTACTTTCTGACTAAATTAGAAACGTATAATATATGAAAATGTAGCTAGACTCTTACATGGATGAACGGTTTACGGCAGACTGGAACAATTTAACTCCGTCTGTAGCTACATCTTGTGTAAGGGATTTCCTCCTCTTCTTCCGAATAGAGGAGAGGCGAAAAGGATCGGAGGACCAATATGCGGCGTGGTAAGTGTCCATGGTTCTTTTAATAAGAAATAGTACACATGAACAACTGAATACAAAAACAATAAACATGGAATGAACGAAACCCAAAACAGTACCGTGTGGTGAAAAACACAGACACGGAAACAAACACCCACAAACACACAGTGAAACCCAGGCTGCCTAAGTATGATTCTCAATCAGAGACAACTAATGACACCTGCCTCTGATTGAGAACCATACTAGGCCGAAACATAGAAATCCCCAAATCATAGAAAAACAAACATAGACTGCCCACCCCAACTCACACCCTGACCATACTAAATAATGACAAAACAAAGGAAATAAAGGTCAGAAAGTGACATCTTGTTTGGCCAGTATTGTGTCAAGTCACTCCGGTTTACACTGACCGTGGCATGTGCAGAAAGTGGCCCATCACAACTCTTTCCAACTGATCTGTCGATAGCGCCTGCTAAATTCAGGGCATCAATGTTGTTGAGTAAAGTAGCAAAACGTTTGTAATTGTTGATGGCTAATGTTATGTCTTTCAAAAAAGCCGTGTTTGAAAGGATAATCAACACAATCTGAGCAGCTCACGTTATAGACAGAAGCGTGCTACATGGCAGACCAACGCATTTCTGGCCAATATATATATATTTTTTAAATATGTCTAAATGCCTCTCCTCTGGAGTAGTAACGTGCAACATACATACGCCTAGCTTCCTTAAAGGGTCACATATGTGTGTTCACACGTGTCTGAAAACCATGTTTTTTTCATATGTGATTTTTTTCATGTGTTTCTTTTGTACGTAGCATAGGAACACTTGGCAGCTCATATGAAAACTCCAGCGATGGACAGAGAGCCTTATATGGCCAAGCTGCTTCACAAAGTCCAGAGACCAGTCTGTCTGGGGTCCGTCTTTCATTCTCTCTCTCTCTCTCTCTCTCTCTCTCTCTCTCTCTCTCTCTCTCTCTCTCTCTCATTAAAAGCAAGTCTAAGAAGCGGTAGATATGTTCTGTGACCTATTTCTATGCTTCCCTTTCTCAAGTTTAGTTTAGTTTTCTTTTACATTCAGTTTTGTACACCAGCTTTAAACAGCTAAAATGCAATATTTTTGGCTATAGAAAATATATTTCACAGCTATTTAAATGGTACAATGATTCTCTACGCTATAATTGCTTGTTTTTTCACATAAACTGACATTTGGCGCACTATTAGAATTTTAGCAAACAGGAAATGGCGGAGCAATTTCTGCATACTGCATCTTTACTGTTTCGTACACTCAATGTATTTAAAATAAGAAAGAGAATGTATGTTTAGATCATGCTTATGAAGTATTATATAACATGTGCTACTACAGTGTCATAAACCAGATTAGACCAGATAAAACTCAGCAAAGGTTAATCCCATGCTGACATTTATTTAGGAATTGATAGCAGAGAACACAAGACCTCTAACTTTTACCCAGAGCCATACGCTTCTGTCTGGGCTATATACTCCAAGGATATGTCCTATCTAGCAACCAAGGTAATCTTTAAATCTCTGTTTGTTTATCTCATATTGGTCCAAACATATTAGTGTTTTGTCCAAAATGGCACCCTATTTCCTATAAAGTGTACTACTTCTGACCAGAGCCCTATGGGCCGTGAATAGGGTGCAATTTCAGAAGCAATCTCTTGTCTGTTTATCTCATATTGGTCCAATCATACCAGGCCTCCTCTCTCCATCCTTCTCGCTTGGCCCTCTACTATTTTCTATTTTTACCAATGACCTGCCACCGGCATTTAACAAAGCCTGTGTGTCCATGTATGCTAATGATTCAACCCTCTACACGTCAGCAACCACAGCTAGTGAAATCACTGCAACCCTAGAATGGGTAGCCGATAATAAACTGGTACTGAACATCTCTAAAACTGAGAGCATTGTATTTGGTACAAATCATTCCCTAAGTTCTAGACCTCAGCTGAATCTGGTAATGAATGGTGTGGCTGTTGAGCAAGTTGAGGAGACTGCAGTCCTTGGTTTTACCTTAGATTGTAAACTGTCATTGTCAAAATACATGGATTCAATGTTTGTAAAGATGGTGGAGGTCTGTCCATGATAAGAGATGCTCTGCTTTTTTGACACCACACTCAACAAAGCAATTCCAGCAGGTTCTAGTTGTATCTTATCTTGATTATTGTCCTGTCATATGGCCAAGTGCTACAAATAACCTAGGTACGCTGTAGTTGGCCCAGAACTGAGTGGCACGTATGTACATTTTTAAAGTATTTTGTGTGTAATGTATTTTCCATTATTTGTCGGAGCCCAATAAGTCTAGCTGTCGCCATTGGCGTCGGCTAATGGAGATTGTAATAAAATAAAATAAAATCCTCCAGAATCCTCATAAACATTTTGACAGGCGGTAATGATATCTCACTCTCTCTCTAAATTATTTTTCTCTGTCTGTCACTCTGTCCCTGTCTCTTTCTCTCTCCCTCTTTCCCTCTCTCTCAAAACACATTTATGAGGAAGCCATTTATGCTAATTTAGTCCTAAACTAGTTCAAAAACCAAGGGGGAAAAGGGAAATTGGTTGTTACCTGTCTGTCTGGCTGTTGAGATGAGCTGATTAGAAAAGTATGCAAATGGGAATTTCAGGTGATAATAAACTTTGCATCAGACAGCCATTTTTAATAATTGGAATCAGCCCTCATTTCTCAATCCTGCACCTGGAGCGAGTATGTCTCTTTTTTCTCCTTCTTCTTTTTTTCTCCCTCACGGCGCTGCGATGATGACGGCAGCCAGAACATTTTAATGAAAACCTGAAAAATGAGTGTTGGTCAAAGAAAAAAAAATTGCTTTCAACATTAATTTAATCTGGAGCCAAGGTGTTAAATCCTCTGTTTATAACTGGAGGCTGTTATAGGTATCGACAAGATGTCAATCAAATCCATTTGCTAGCACCAAACAGTAGTTGCAGTACTGCTGAGGTAATTCAGAAAAGGTTGCAAAGTTTTTAAAACCTCCAAGCACAGTTGTGTACACAATGTTTTGCCTTCCTTTCCACACCTCTTCTCTCTGTCTTTGTAGTTACCAACTTTTTCAAGACCCTCAAGCTTAAAGTTGTATGTACAAGTCTCTCAAATGTTCTTTCTCTCCCTTTCAGGATTCCAATCGACGTGGACCCTCTGACGGTCTTCGCCTCCTTGTCGCCAGAGGGTGTGTTGATCATCGAGGCACGGCAGAGCCCTCCCTACTACCTCTTTAGTAACGACGGTCCTCAGGGAGAGATGGAAGAGGCCAGCCAGAGCCAGGAGGCCACCATGGTCTAGGGCGAAGGCCTGGGGAGACACAGGCTCACCCCGGGCCCCCCTCGGGACATAATAGAGCATCCAGCAGAGTAGAGAAAGGGCTAACACAGGTTCAAAGCCATCGAGACCTTCCGCGCTATGTTGTTGGGTCAGTCCGAAATGGCACCCTATTCACTATTAAGTAGTGCACTGAATATGGTCCCAAAGAAGCATTCTGGTTTTCTTTTTGAGTGTTAAGTAATCACTCAATCCCTCCCCTAAAATATATAATAACAACATGGTGTTTGTATATCTCTTGGCAGCGAAGGCTATTTGGATCTGTCACAGATTTAATTAAAAGTCCCAAACTAAATCAATCCTAATGTCTCACAGTGGAGTTGCTATGTACAGTATGCATCCAGTCCCAGATGCAACACTGAACCGACTCCAGATCCTAAACTGAGCAGCCGAGGAGCAAGCTGGGGCCCATTCTGCCTGGATCATCCTGTGATGTCTTGGTTTTCTATCCGTATCCCATTTGTGATGAAAACGTCACTTGACAGAATGCTTCATATACACCATATTATGTTAAATGTGTAATTGAGAGAAGCACATTCAAATGGATCATCAAATAAAGTCATCCCATATGGCTTCATTTCTGAGTGGGAAGACTTAATGAAAGGGATATTCCCATCATTATAGTGTGTAACCTACTATACGTGTGTGTTGAAACCGTATTCTACCCTAATGCAGGCCTACTCTCTGTAAATACATTGCACTTAATTAACAGTACGTGCCAACCCATAGACACATCTATTTGAGAGCCATGATTACCCTACCTAGAGGTCTTACAAACGGATGTTCGCTGCATTTTTCTATTTGTGCATGTAATGATGACGCTGTGCTCGTTCTTGGGGAATGCATTTTTGCTAGACATCTCCACTCCCTCCACCCTCTCCTTCCTCTGCCCTCCATCATCTCCTTCTCTCCTCCTTTCCCTCATGTCTTTGTATTTGTTTATGCAATAAAACCTCCCATCAATCCCAGTGTGTGTTCACATGTTTTGTTCTGTCTGCCACGTACAGTATGGGCCAGAATCCAAGATGTCTGCCCAACAGTGCCCAACAACAGTAATTGGGTAACAGCTTAGTGTGCATCTCAAATGGTACTCTAATCCGTTTTTATAGTGCACTACTTATGGTCCATAGGGCTCTGGTAAAAAGTAGTGCACTTTAAAGGTGCCATTTGGGTGCCATTTGGGACGTAGACAAAGGATTGATTGATACAGGAGAGGTCCTGTGTAAACACAAATTCACTTCCTTGACAACTTCTTTCACAGCAGCATTACTTAACAGCTCTGCGCCGGTCCGCAAAGCGCAAGAAGTATGAATGTCCTGACTTCTACAGAGGCCATATCACCAGAAATGATGCAAGGCCAATGCAGACATCGGATTGACCATGCAGTGACTTTAATGCGGCCCGGCTGTACAAACATGGGTTACTGTAAGATAATATGTATCAAGAAACATGTAAACCATGAAACGCCATGATAAAGAATCCATGTTCCTATGTACTCATGGTAGGTAAACAATTACTGTGTGGCTGTGATAATCAACCATCTAGAAAAGGTTATTTGGAGGTCAGCATGTCAATATGAGGAACAAGGAATACCAAAGCATATGGAATATTGATTGTAAATCGCTCTGGAAAATATTGTATGCTACATGACTTAAACATAATGTAAATGAATGTGACACTACAATTGGACATAGCTTTAGCCTTTTTCTTTTGCCATTGGTTTATTGGAGCGCCAAAGTGTGAGTTTGTATGTGGGTCTTCACATACATACAGAGTCAGGGTATATTTAGTTATGCAAGCTTTTGCTGCTGGCTGATGATGAAGTAGCCTGGTCCCAGATCTGTTTGTGCTGTCTTGCAAACTCCTTATGGTCATTGTCGGCAGTGGGCAGAACAACAGATCTGGAACCAGTCTAGTCATGAGGAGGAAGACTGCAGAATGTAGGCGCGATGGGAAGGATGATTTGATTCATAGGGAATCCCTGATGGGTTGATGAAATGATGGCCATGGCTCTTTTTCTTTTTACTTGGTGTACTCCTGTTGCTCCATATCAGGGTGCTCTTGGGTTTCCAGCTCCTGGGAGTGGTGGGCCACCTCTTCTGGTGGACTCATGCCTGGCTCAGGATCCTCAGGCTGTGGGAGCTCTACTGCTGTCTCCCCTGTGCCCTCCGGGTGCTGGAGCTCTCCGCCATGGTCATGGGCCTGGTCTGTGTATTCCCCCTGGTCAGACGTGACTGTGTCTGGGGTGTCTGGGCTGTCAGGAGTCTTGAGGTGCTCAAAGGGCTCTGTGTAAGTCGGAAGACCTTCCTCTTCACTGGCTTCATCATCTGCGGACACAGAGGGATGTCTCGCCATCTCCCCAGCTGGCTCAGTAGGGGTCCTCTCATCTGCATCTCCTCTCACCTCCTCATGCCTCTCGGGTCCTGCCGCGTCGCTGTCTGGTTGAGCCTCTGGGTGAGCCTCTTCTCCAGGGACTTCCCGTGCGAACTCATCCCAGCGCTCGAGTGCCTCAGTTGGTGGTAGTATGCCAGGTTCTGTGGGGGTGAAGTCAGCGGCCTCCAGGGACACAGGAGCCACAGCAGGAGCCGATGGAGAAGGCTGGGGGTCCCGGGTCTCTGTGTCTGGCTCGGTAGTCCTCTCTGGCGTGGCACCACCCTTCTCTCCCTCTTCACTTATGGCCTCCTTCTCCACCTAAAGAGACATATACAGTGGGACAAAAAAGTATTTAGTCAGCACCAATTGTGCAATTTCTCCCACTTAAAAAGATGAGAGAGGCCTGTAAAATTTCTTCATAGGTACACTTCAACTATGACAGACAAAATGAGAAACAAAATCCAGGAAATAACGTTGTAGGATTTTTAATTAATTTATTTGCAAATTATGGTGGAAAATAAGTATTTGGTCAATGACAAAAGTTTAACTCAATACTTTGTTATATACCCTTTGTTGGCAATGACAGAGGTCAAACGTTTTCAGTAAGTCTTCACAAGGTTTTCAAACACTGTTGCTGGTATTTCGGCCCATTCCTCCATGCAGATCTCCTCTAGAGCAGTGATGTTTTGGGGCTGTTGCTCTGCAACACGGACTTTCAACTCCCTCCAAAGATTTTCTATGGGGTTGAGATCTGGAGACTGGCTAGGCCACTCCAGGACCTTGAAATGCTCCTTACGAAGCCACTCCTTCGTTGCCCGGGCGGTGTGTTTGGGATCATTGTCATGCTGAAAGACCCAGCCACGTTTCATCTTCAATGCCCTTGCTGATGGAAGGAGGTTTTCACTCAAAATCTCACGATACATGGCCCCATTCATTCTTTCCTTTACACGGATCAGTCGTCCTGGTCCCTTTGCAGAAAAACAGCCCCAAAGCATGATGTTTCCACCCCCATGCTTCACAGTAGGTATGGTGTTATTTGGATGCAACTCAGCATTCTTTGTCCTCCAAACATGACGAGTTGAGTTTTTACCAAAAAGTTATATTTTGGATTCATCTGACCATATGACATTCTCCCAATCTTCTTCTGGATCATTCAAATGCTCTCTAGCAAACTTCAGACGGGCCTGGACATGGCTTAAGCAGGGGGTCTGGCACTGCAGGATTTGAGTCCCTGGCGGCGTAGTGTGTTACTGATGGTAGGCGTTGTTACTTTGGTCCCAGCTCTCTGCTGGTCATTCACTAGGTCCCCCCGTGTGGTTCTAGGATTTTTGCTCACTGTTCTTGTGATCATTTTGACTCCACGGGGTGAGATCTTGCGTGGAGCCCCAGATCGAGGGAGATTATCAGTGGTCTCGTATGTCTTCCATTTCCTAATAATTGCTCCCACAGTTGATTTCTTCAAACCAAGCTGCTTACCTATTGCAGATTCAGTCTTCCCAGCCTGGTGCAGGTCTACAATTTTGTTTCTGGTGTCCTTTGACAGCTCTTTGGTCTTGGCCATAGTGGAGTTTGGAGTGGGACTGTTTGAGGTTGTGGACAGGTGTCTTTTATACTGATAACAAGTTCAAACAGGTGCCATTAATACAGGTAACGAGTGGAGGACAGAGGAGCCTCTTAAAGAAGAAGTTACAGGTCTGTGAGAGCAAGAAATCTCGCTTGTTTGTAGGTGACCAAATACTTATTTTCCACCATAATTTGCAAATAAATTCATTAAAATTCCTACAATGTGATTTTCTGGATTTTCTTTCTCATTTTGTCTGTCATATTATAGCTATGATGAAAATGACAGGCCTCTCTCATCTTTGTAAGTGGGAGAACTTGCACAATTGGTGGCTGACTAAATACTTGTTTGTGTTCTAATGTATGTGACAGATAACAATAAAAAGGACATGGACAGACACAGAGATACAGTTTTGTTATTACTCCAAACTAGGATATACCTCCTATGCTTCCAACTTCCTATTCCATACCGTACTTTATTTTAAATGTCGAAGGCAAGGAATTGTCCAACACAGACAATTAGTACAATATACAGTTGAATTTCATGTTTCGCCTCTAGTTAGTTGTTCACCTGACCTGAATGGGAATGATGACATCAGCAGGGATGGTGGGATCAGGAAGTGAAGCTTCCACAGACAGGATGCCATCACCAGACAGAGAGGAATGGATGATCTTAGGATCAATACCTTTTGGGATCCTGGGACAGCACACAATCATGTTATCATACACATACAATGAATACAATATTACAATACATAATGTTTATAATTCATCATGTCTATACAGTACTCATAAGATTAATTTATAATGTCATAAACATTAGTTTTGCTTTATGTTGGTGTAAACAGTAGTGTAAAATGTGTATTCTAAAAACGATGTGTCTCTTCTTGCTACATTAAAATGTATAATACAAACTGGTGAAGCTTAAATACATTTCTCAAATTCTGAATATCAATATGCTTTCTTGTGTAAACTTACGTGTATCTCCTGGTAAAGCGTCTAGCAATAAAGCCATGCTTGTCTGGTCTCTCCTCGTGTTTCCCTATGGAAGAAATATAAATTATATTAGCAATATGAATACCCACAGAGGATCTAGAGATCAACACTGAGGAGGTATCCCAAATGACACTCGGTTCCCTTTGTATTCCACTACTTTTGACCAAGGTCCATTGGGTAGTGCACTATATAGGGAGTAGGGTGCCATTTTGGAGAAATTGATTGCTGTATGCCACCATAGTCCTACTCTCTTAATTTCCCTGAGCTGTTGTGTTCCACTAACGCACTCAAACTCTGTCCTGTGGGCATCCTGTCTAAACACCAGACTGTTTATGGTTTGATTGTATAGAGTGAAGCTTCTCCATACATCTTTACAAAACTGAAGCAAATCAGTCTCAGTACACACTATTGTTGTATAACATAACGGCAGTGTTTTGTTCAACACAGCAGCCCTTTACTTTATAATATACTTTGTCTGTGCTATAAAATAAGCATATAATGTCAGTTTCATTACACTGTATGCATCTATTCTATAACAAAAGAGTAGCATTTCAGTATACATTTCAGTATACATTTCAATAGCTTCACTACAGGTGTAGGCCTACCTCCGATTTCCAAGAAGCCTTCCCGGGTCCTGAGAGTGATCTCTACAGGGGAGAAGTGACTGACGTCCAGGGTGATCCTCCACTTATACCCCTCCTCCCGGACCTCTGACAGCCCTTGCAACCCTGCAGACTCTGCCCTGCTCAGCCTGGGGCCTGGCTGGTGCATGGAGGAGGCCGGGACCAGGAAGGAGGGCAGCAAGAGGGGGAGAGAGGGCATGTACCCAGGCCAGGAGCTGGCCGCCAGGCGTCTATGGATGTTATCTATCCAGCTAAATTCACGGAGGTCTCCAGCCTCTAGGAATGGTGGCAGGCCAAAGTCCTGGTTGGGGAGGAGGCAACTGGGGCTCGGGGACTGCCACGAGCTCCGGAGGGCAGACCAGAATAAGTCCCGGGAGTTGTGGGGACGTGATGGTGCCGATGGGGCCTCCGTGTACGCTTTGGTCTGCTCGGTCATGATTCAGAAAAAATATTAGAGGAGCAAATAAGAAATGCAGAACTCGTCTTTAATGAGTAAGAGTCGCAGGAGGATTAATTCTTATAACAAAGGAGAGGAGGGGTTTCAGAAGAGAAGAAGCACTGTGCAGTGAAGACCGAGAAGTCTCTAGGGTTCTTTATATACCCTCACTGTCTGTTTTAGCACTTATTAAGCACTAATGGTTATCCTATGAGAGGGGAATGTGAGGGTGAGGTGATGGGTGCGCCTCAGAGTTAGGGCCAGGGAGAAGGGGTCATAAACTTTGGCACCCTATTCCCTTTATAGTGCACTACTTTAGGGCGCTAGTCAAAAGGGCTCTGGTCAAAAGTAGTGCACCAAATAGGGAATAGAGTGCCATTTGGGATGCAGGCAGAAACAGAACTAATTACATGTATTTATAACTGTGAGGGGGAAATGGCAAATAGCTGCTGGATGACTCCAGACTCTGTACGAGTTGGAGGAGCATAGTCCTGCCCCGGCTGTGAGAGCCCCGGCCCATCATCTCACGTCTGTGTGTGTGTGTGTGTGTGTGTGTGTGTGTGTGTGTGTGTGTGTGTGTGTGTGTGTGTGTGTGAGGTGGAGGAGGTCTTGTCCAGGCCCAGCCCCGACTGTCACAGACCTGGCCAATCTTCTCACGCTCTAGTGATCTTTATTCTCTCTATAGTGTCTCAGCTGTATGATGAAAGGTGTGTAAGTCAGGCCCTTTTCAAATACTTCCTTCCTCCCTTTCATCCTTCCTTCCTACCTTACCCGAAGAAATCCCTTATCTGATATGATTGGCTATGTGAACGCTATGTGATAGAATCATTGCTTAGACCTATCAATTTGTGTTAGATCAGTGATTACTTCAAAGTAGGGAGGGAGGAAGGAAGGCTGTGTGTTTCCAACAGGACATCAGTGTGTATCCTCAGAGTTGAGTCACAGCTCATAGAGATGCTGTTTGTTTTGGAGCATGAAATGCCTCCCGTGGGAATTTGGGATCGAAATGTTCTATGTCATCTAAAATATTTTTGTGCAGTGTGTGTGTACATGTGTGTGTTCATGTGTGTGTGCTTGTGTTGAATTGGTGTGTGTGCCCTCTGAAAAGCTTATTTTTATTCATTTTGGCAGTTTTCAGTGGGGTTATTAGCATTCCCATCTTTTATCAGCTATGACAGAGTTGTAATTGTTTCATCTGTGAGACGCCTTGAGATACTGACACACTGTCCATTGGAGCACAAACCCGATAGAACAGATGTCTCTGTCATTCAGCAAGTTTCTACTTCAAGGAGCAGGCAAGATGTTGTAAGCAGAGGTTGAATTGGGGTTTTGTGGAAGATTGGTGCTGTTTACAATTCCCCACTGTCTTCTTCTAGATGACTAATATAAACTCTGGACAAGATTGTGAATGCATGGAGGAAAGTAATGATAGGTATATCTTCAAAAGGATGATAGAGATTTACAGTGGTGAAAGTCCTACTAGGCATGTGCATGTGTTATTGTACCAACAGTAACATCCTCAAAAAGTCATTGAATAATAAATAATATAAGAGAAAGCCAGGAATCCCATACAAGCATGTGCATTGTTATTGTGTTTTCGATATAGTTGGGCCTGCCATGACATATAGACTACCACCTTGCAATTTCTGTGTGGGCTGAGTTTCTCTGTAACCACGGGAGACAGGGTCCTACAACAAAAATGCGTGAGGTTCAATGTAGACGCGGTGCCAAAGTCTAACAGCCCATTCTGCGGTTCCTTATTTTTATTTTCAAAGATAATCATGGCAATTTCAATAAAAAAACATTGAGTGCTACGATATATTTTAAAAACGTGACCTACACAACGTTTTGTCTACAACTTGAAAGCTTTGTCTGGTGTTGTTACAATGACGACTCATCGAAATGCAGCACTAGACCCGCGTCACTTCGTAATAATCAAACCGCTTCCGATTCTTATACCGTCGGGAGAAATGCGCCAGGCCCGGAGCAGAACGGTGTGGTCCGCCTGTCAGCCGACCAGGGAGCAGGTGTTCTGGGATAACTATCACCGACGACAGTGGCAGCTGAGCCGGCAGGGCTATAGAGCAGCCCCCTGGAGACCCTATGAGGAGGTCGGACAACCGCTCTACCTTGAAACCAAGAGACTCATACTAGAATCACTGGGACAACCTGTGGAAGAGGTGATTGTTTCCCCCTGGCCTTGTATGTATCTGGAGATTGTGTCTAATTGAATAAGAATAATTTAGGCTACTGAGTAGGCCTAGTTTAATTATGTGACAGTTTATGGTAGGCCAGCATACATAGCTCACAAAGTATGCCTAAATATTTATTATCCTTCATACGACTACCATGTAGCCTACTGCCAGTTCCATTACACTAGGCCATGACACTCAATCACAACATGAATTAGCATTTTTGACACTAAAATTAACACCTATGTTTTTTGCCATTATATCATAATAATGATGAGTGAAGATGAACGTTTTAGTTATTGGATAAGTAATGTATTATTATTTCATATTTCTTCCTTCTCTCTCTCTCTCCCTCGTGCACACTGTCTCTCTCGCTCTCTCCTTTCATGTACCCTCTTTTCTACCGTTGGGTTTCCCTGTATGCAAGTAATATTTTCTCTCTGGTGGGCTGTGGTGTGTGTGTGTGTGATGTGTCTGAGCACTCATTTCATGGCATCCTGTCTATCTCCTCATTTATCAGTCCTGTCCCCTTGGACTGCCCGGGCCATTCAGCGTCACACACACACACACACACACACACACACACACACACACACACACACACACACACACACACACACACACACACACACACACACACACACACACACACACACACACACACACACACACACACACACACACACACACACACACACACACACAACTGTAGCTCAGTTGGTAGAGCATGGCGCTTGTAACGCCAGGGTAGTGGGTTTGATTCCCGGGACCACCCATACGTAGAATGTATGCACACATGACTGTAAGTCGCTTTGGATAAAAGCGTCTGCTAAATGGCATATATTATTATTTATTATTACACACACACACACACACACACACACACACACACACACACACACACACACACACACACACACACACACACACACACACACACACACACACACACACACACACACACACACACACACACACACAAACCCTCAGGCCCGACACGTAACTCCATTTACTGTTAATGGACAGTGATCCTCTGCGCTGAACAGATCAGTGACACGGAGAGTGTGTCTGTCTGTCATCACAAATCAAATACTTCCTCAGCCCCAGCTCTCATGCCTCAAAATTACATCAAAAACCCTTCTCAATTCTGTCCTTAGCCACCCAAAGCAAGAGGGTTCGGCTCAGTGAAAGATGCAGACACACATTGGCCAGTTTACTTTAACCAGCCTCTGTGGGATTCCAGTAGCTATGAGATTTTCCCCTTTAATGTTATCCCATCTAGACCTTTTGTCTATAGAGTGAATATTCCATATCCTGTTTAGATCATGCATAGGCATGGAGGCCCATCGTTTGTCTTCCTCTATACACAGCCTCTCTACATAGTCCCTAATAAATGCATCTGAAGTAAGACATATGAGGGCGAGCTCCATTTATAAGGCGATTATACCTGTGCTTTAGGCTAGCAGCAGAGGCCATCACAGCAAATCAGCAGGCTTTAAGTAGCAGCAGCAGATACATGGGGTATTGGCACCTAAACACATCATTGGATAATGTGAAATGGGTGGTTTATTCCTGTGGACATTGCATTCATCATAGTTATCGGGGACGCTCAGTTGCTGAGGCAGCTAGGCAGCTTGTCTGGCGAGCAGAGCGGGGGGAGGAGGCAGAGTCCACATTAAAAGTGACAACATTCAAATGGAGAGGAGGCTTATATTCTTGAATGCTGGAACGTCGGTCCCCCCCCCCCCTTTCTCTTTCTCGTTCTCTCTGTCTCTGTCTCGTTGGAGTCATCTCATTCACGTGGTGTCAGAAGCAGTAGGAGACAATGATGATATAACGTTAATCTTACATGAGGAATTGAGGAATAATAATGTCCGGAACAGTGCGAATGGAATGGCATCAAACACATGGAAACCATGTATTTGATGTACAGTGTCCTCTCTAATTTGAGCGTATTTTCATCCCATATCAGGATATTTTTGTACATAGTCCCCCCATATAGTCCCTCCCATAGTCCCCCCATTTTCACCCGATATGGATGAAAATACACTCAAATTAAAGCTGACAGTCTGCACTTTCACCTCATAGTCATTGTATCATGTCAAATACAAAGTGCTGGAGTACAGACAGATGTTTTTATTCGGTTTTATTTACAGCAGTGTCTATTAATTGTCCAAATGCATGGGCGCTTTCCCACTCTATATTGCTATAGAAATTTCACAAATGCCTTAGTATACGTAATTCCCAAATATTCTGAGAATTTATGAAAATTACCATAATCTAAGTGGTCACTTGTCAGAAAATGTTTTTAAAAGTGTCATATTCTTCCTGGGGTTGTATATGAACAGATTTGAATAAGATGTCATGTTGCTAAAATGCTGTCAGTTCCACTTTAAATACAACAATGTTTCATACACATAAGTTATTTTCAAAGAGACAACAGCAAGCACACTGCAATAAAAAACACAGTTCCACTCACCAGATGATGATCAATTAAAACTTAACTTCTTGTTGAAAGTTATTCTTGAAAAGGGAGAAGCTAACAAATTAGCAACTTCATCCTCTGCTGCAGCCACTGCAAACTAGCCGACAACAAAAGCTAGCTAGCTGTGGGAAAACTACTGCTCGCTATTGCGCAGTTCCCTGTTGGCCTTCAAGAAGGGAGAAGTTTCCATTCGTTTTCTAAAAACGGTGCCACCCATTAATTCAAAATGTGATTGGCTGATTCCACTGTCACTCCAAAATCTGCCCTAATAAAGTTGAATGGCAGATGGCTTTATCTAGCTTCCAATGGCTGATTTAGCTAGCTTAGATGTATCTCCCCAGAGATTTTCTTCTCTTCAGTGTTAACCCTTTCCTTTCCCCATAAAAAGAGATTAAATCAGAATATCATTCAAAATAATAATATAATTATAATTATTATAATCATTATTTTATAAATCCTTAGCCCTTCTATGAAGGCATAGAAGGCCCATTGTCCCCCACTGTGTTTGGGTTAGTAATAGAGGGGCTCTATTTTCCCTCAGCATGCATTTTTTCAATATTTAGAATTTCTTAAAAATAGTCCATATGTTGATCTGAAATATGAACACAGAAATACTGGACATTTTGAAATCTAATTATGGTGTTGATTTGACAAAATTACAATCATGGTCTTGAATTGGACTCACATATTCCCTTTATCCCTTGTCCCTCTCCCGGTCTCGGCCTTGACTCGGTCTTACCCCCACACCCTCCGGTCTTGGTCTTGACTCAAACTCGATTTGCTCCAGTCTTGGTCTTGAATTGGTCTCGCTTTAGGTGGTCTCAAGCACAATACTTTTGTGAGTATACACAACATTAAGGTCACCTGCTCGTTCATTGACATAGACTGACCAGGTGAATTCAGGTGAAGTTATGATCCCTTGTTAAATCAACTTCAATCAGTGTGCGCATGCGTGTGTGTAAGGGAGAGCACAAGGGCAAGCCAGAGTCAGATCTGGGAGGGAGTGGTCTGCGACATGCCTCACTGTGATGAATGAACGTCCTGTCAACTCCCCAGTCTCACACCCTGCCTCTCTTCTCTCTCAGAAATTTGCAGCAACAGGCTTGAGTTTGAATTAGCCAAAGGCCTTTAGGGCCTATCTTTATCTGTAGAAGTCATGCCTTATGATTTACTGAGAGTTAGGAGTATGATGATATGAACCATCCTCTGGCACCTTTGGGGCAGTCTAGGAGGCGTCATCGACATCTACGTATGCTATACATTGTCCTGCTACTGTATGTGAATGTTGTGATTAACAGACCACATCAGCCCATCCCTCTCTTACAAATGTTTCCTCTTGTTTATTTTATTACAGGCTTCAAAGGCTGATCCCTTACCAGAAGAGGATGTGCCTGTTTGCACCACTCCATCAGATTCCCCAGGAGCAAACAAGGTGTGTGTGTGTGTGTGTGTGTGTGTGTGTGTGTGTGTGTGTGTGTGTGTGTGTGTGTGTGTGTGTGTGTGTGTGTGTGTGTGTGTGTGTGTGTGTGTGTGTGTGTGTGTTAAGTAAACAAGGTGTGCCTGTTCTCAGTTTTTGTTTTTATACCCTGTTATCTTGTATATTGTATATCTTGTATATCTTACATTTGCCTTTACTGCATATTTTTGAGTAGGCTATAGAGCCTTTATATGAAATGCTGCTTGATTATGCAGAGGGATTAATTGTGTGATTATCTGTCATTTCTATGAGCGATGTAGCATTAGCACATTAGCAACACAAACTATTTTCTCCTGGCCCGCTGCCTGGCTCTTAGCCACCAGAGGTCAGACGAGGACACACACACTAGTCGACTCCGCTGAGGCTTTTTATGCAAATAAGGGTTGTTCAGAGCTACAGTGTTAAAAACTGTCTGCTTGTCCTTTTGTTTGTTGTTGATGTTGTTGTTTGATGTTGTGGTTTTCTAGAGCTTGCCATTTCGTTGCCCCCAGGCAGGGAAGAGAGAGGATGCAGTATCTCTTAGGAAGCATCTGGGACATACCAGGTGAGGCTGGTGTGTGTGTGTGTGTGTGTGTGTGTGTGTGTGTGTGTGTGTGTGTGTGTGTGTGTGTGTGTGTGTGTGTGCGTGCGTGCGTGCGTGCGTGCGTGCGTGCGTGCGTGCGTGCGCATATTTTTTTTATACCAGAGACTATTGACTCTGCCAAATTTAATTTCACATATTTCCATCAGCACATCTCGATACATCACATTTTCTGTAGATAAGCCAGTATTTATCACACTTATACAAAAATGTAATCACTCATATTTTAAAGCTCCTGAACAGTCGTTCTGAAAAATACTTTTTCTCTAATGGCTAACTATCAGGAGGTTTGAAAAGCCAGGCTGAGTGGGCGGGTGCTTATATTCATGAGCTCGCCTTAACTGACAGCTCTTTGAAATACCTACTGTATGTCAAGCAACTTAGATACAGTGAGCAATGTTGCAGTAAAATCATCTAAAGTAAATTTGGCGATAGCAACTCAAACTCAAAGCAACTCAAACAACATTATTTTTTACATATATCTCCCGTTTGGCATGTCTCTTGTGATACGGTTCACAGCAGCACTGACGCATGTGTAGACTTGATACAGATGAAAGGGGAAACATATACAGTAAGTATCTTTGCCGTAGATGAAAAGGGTAAACTTTCTATTATATTTACTGACACTCTTACAGTCAATTTTTTGGACCAGTAGAGTAGCTATTAAGCTGTATAAACCACACCTCTAAATTATGTAAGAGAATATCATGTTACCATTAGTGTATTAAAATGAGAGTTAAGGTGATGTCACCTTTTATCCCTAGTAATGAATCCAGGTGTTTAACATGGGGGAGGGGACCAGTAACTTTATGATTCAACTTTATCAATGTAGAAGCAACAGTCATTTTTCATACTTTGATCATCATACTTTGATCTGGTTTCTTTCAAATATCATCACATTTCATGAAAACGTGATTTTGACTGTTCATTACCTTTAATACACATCTCTACATTACATAGATAAATGTCATGGTCAGGATGACAATGCATCCACTTTCTTATATCAACAGTTGTGGCCAATGGGCTGTTTTACAAGACCACTAAAAAACAAATTCAATTATGTTTAATTCATCAAACAAACATGTAAATGTAAATGAGGTTGGATGAAGAAACTGCATAGGCAACAAAATGCGATCCAAATGGTACCCTATTTGAAAATATAGTGCATAACTTTTGACCAGGGCCCATAGGGGTCTGGTCAAAGGTAGTGCACTACGTAAGGAATAAATAGGGTGGCAATTTGGGGCACAACCATGGTTACTATCAAGTATCATGTGATGTGAAACAGATTTCCCCATTGAAGACTGATGTGGCATTTGAGAAACAGGCAGCCCTGTGATGTATGATGTAGATATCTGGAGAGATGCTTGGCGAGCCATGAGAAGATCTGATTATACATAACAAGGAATCCCAGTGGAGAATACATACCACCAGAGATACTGATGTATTCAGTCATACCAGAGGAATAGAAGCTGTGCATATGACTACCATGGTTATTAAAGGGCTGTGTCCCAAAAGGCACCCTTTTCCTTAATGTAGCGGATTACTTTTGACCAGGGCCCATAGGGCTCTGGTCAAAAGTAGTGCACTATGTGAAGGGACAGAACCCTTTAATAATCACAGTAGTCATATGCAGAGCTTCTATTCCCCTGGTATGACTGAATACATCAGTATCTCTGGTGGTACGTAATCATGTGTTTTCTGTCAACAAAAAATGGCAACATACTAATAACAAAATGACAATTTTTGTGATATGATAAGAGAATTACCTGGTACCATATTATATTTCATTTTATGGGGTACGAAACTACCTGCGGTATTTCTTCTGTATATAATATGACAATACAAAAAATAGGGTATAAAGTCTTCCCAGATATAAAAACACAGTAAAGGGTAGGCTATTGCCACATAGAAACAAACACTGAAACCCCTCTCTATTATTTGCACAGAGGGAAAACAGGCACTATTCATTAGGGCTATTTGTCTTTTTCTCTCCCTCTGAAACAGTAACCTTTCCTCTCCTCAAACACCTGTATGAATTATTCAATAATCTGGGTTTTATAAGAAGCTGTCAGAAATGTCAGCCGTTTTAGGGACGCCCTTGGATGTCCTGAGAGGGTGTAGTCTGTCTGCACGCCCTGTGGCGAGGCTGAGAGTTGTTATATACACACACACACACTCACAGACACACACACACCAAATGCCACGTCTGGTCTGTGCCAGGTATCTGCTGCCCGCAGGACACAGGGATGAGAATATTCAACTGACATTCTGTTGCATTTCAACACTACATTGAAAGGATAGAATACTGGGATCAATTCCATTTCAATTCCTGTCAGCTGAATTGGACATAGAATTTCTCCATAGGACTGCAATTCAATCCCTTAGCTACCTATAATGTAGGTGGAATTTACCCCAACCATTACCATTTAGGACAGACCTTGTTCTGAACCAGGTTCTAACTGAAAAAAGTGGATCCTTTCCCATTTCTCCCTTTTACATGAAGAGCCATTTCAGATTGTCCTTCTCTCTGTATAGGGACACAAAGCTTCACTGCCAAATCACTGTATCGCTCCTTCTCAACTTGTCATGTCCTGACCTTAGTTCCTTTTGTATGTCTCTATTTTAGGTTGGTCAGGGCGTGAGTTGGGGTGGGCATTCTATGTTTTGTTCTTGTGTTTATATTTCTATGTGTTTGGCCTGGTATGGTTCCCAATCAGAGGCAGCTGTCAATCATTGTCACTGATTGAGAACCATACTTAGGTAGCCTGTTTTCCCACTTTTGTTTGTGGGTGGTTATTTTCCATTTCAGTGTTTTCACCATACGGAACTGTTTCGGTTTTCCTTTATTCTCTTGTTTGTTTGTTTTCTGTGTTCAGTGTAATAAATATGACGAACACTTACCACGCTGCATATTGGTCCGATATTTCATACTCCTCCTCAGACGAAGAGGAGAACCGTTACACAACTTGTGAACTACATGCCGTTGGTTGCCTAGCAACAGGCTAACTGCTACCTAATACCTCTTCTGATCTGACCTGTTGTAGAAATCAAATCACTTCAATTTCCCCAACAGTCAAGGAAGAGTAACACTGCTCATTTACCAACTGAACACTGTGAATTATTTAAATGACTGTAAAGAGTTTCTTTCATACGTATTGGCATATCACCTATATTAATTAAACACCTTTTTTCAATGTTTCTGTCACCTTTGGCATAGTCTCGCCTGCCAGACTCATAACAAACTTTTGCGCTGTTCTATTTTTTTTTTGGGGGTTTGCTAATATCAGGTTTAGGCCAAGTTTTGAGGCTAGCAAAATGATATTGATTGGAAGCTCAATACTTACAGGATGTTAAACGTACATCACTGAAATCAATGGAACACTAGACCTGATCTGAACTCTGCCCTGTGTGTTTAATAAACAAGCAGCCCTATTAGCCTTCTTTAAGATGCATTTCAAGCATTGGAGTTCCAATATTCTAAAGACACAGCAATATAACCTACACACATTATCTGCATCCCAAAAGGCACCCGACTCCCTAGTGTACTTTTTTGGAGAATAGGGTGCCATTTGGGATGAAGACTAATTGAATCAGCGGTGATGCACCACAAGTGACTCCCTGGCTTCAACACCTGAGATGTAAGGGCAATGCTAGACTCAGATACTGCCTTTGTCTAGTCAAGGGCACTTTCATACCGTAACACAAAGACAAATAGAGAGATACTTGCACACTGTCCATACACACAACACTGGGCTGTTGCTGTCAACAGAACGTGGGGAACACCATATGGCAACTGATCTGAGAATGTGTTGCTGCTGTGATGCTATGATTCACTACAGATGCTGAGAGATGGATAGAAAGATGCTTTGATAAAGGCATGGCAGCATTCTGGATTAAGACATGGCGCATGGGGATTTGGATAGGGAGAGTCACCGATCTGGAGTGGGCTGTGGTATCACAAATGGAGCAAGCAGGGAATGCTTCAGATTTAAGCAATGTTCAGCCTGAAACAAATTAACATTCAAGAGTTCAAACACTGATGCCCTCCATGATGAGTGTGTGTGTGTGTGTGCCTGTGGGCGTGCCTTGTGTGTGTGCGTGCGTGCATGAAAAGTGATGTCGTCCGAATATGCAGCGTTTGTCTGTTTGGCTCCGCTCCTGGGGGAAGTATTGCCAGCCAGCTGCTCACTAGATGAGGAATAATGATTCACACAGGACGGCTCTAACGTATACAAGGCATTGTCCTTGTTGTTGTCCTGTCTGACTTGAAGGAGATAATTATTCCACAGTGGTGTCTATTTATCTCATCTCGGGTCATATAATGACACGAGTAGAAGATGTTTTGTGTTCAAGATCAGTTAAATCTCCACAAGTAGTCATTTTGGAAAATGTGCATTCAAATCAAATAAAAATCAAATCAAATCAAATTTTATTTGTCACATACACATGGTTAGCAGATGTTAAATGCGAGTGTAGCGAAATGCTTGTGCTTCTAGTTCCGACAATGCAGTGATAACCAACAAGTAATCTAACTAACAATTCCAAAACTACTGTCTTATACACAGTGTAAGGGGATAAGGAATATGTACATAAGGATATATGAATGAGTGATGGTACAGAGCAGCATACAGTAGATGGTATCGAGTACAGTATATACATATGAGATGAGTGTGTAGACAAAGTGAACAAAGTGGCATAGTTAAAGTGGCTAGTGATACATGTGTTACATAAGGATGCAGTCGATGATGTAGAGTACAGTATATACATATGCATATGAGATGAATAATGTAGGGTAAGTAACATTATATAAGGTAGCATTGTTTAAAGTGGCTAGTGATATATTTACATAATTCCCATCAATTCCCATTATTAAAATGGCTGGAGTTGGGTCAGTGTCAATGACAGTGTGTTGGCAGCAGCCACTCACTGTTAGTGGTGGCTGTTTAACAGTCTGATGGCCTTGAGATAGAAGCTGTTTTTCAGTCTCTCGGTCCCAGCTTTGATGCACCTGTACTGACCTCGCCTTCTGGATGATAGCGGGGTGAACAGGCAGTGGTTCGGGTGGTTGATGTCCTTGATGATCTTTATGGCCTTCCTGTAACAACGGGTGGTGTAGGTGTCCTGGAGGGCAGGTAGTTTGCCCCCGGTGATGCGTTGTGCAGTCCTCACTACCCTCTGGAGAGCCTTACGGTTGAGGCGGAGCAGTTGCCGTACCAGGCGGTGATACAGCCCGCCAGGATGCTCTCGATTGTGCATCTGTAGAAGTTTGTGAGTGCTTTTGGTGACAAGCCAAATTTCTTCAGCCTCCTGAGGTTGAATAGGCGCTGCTGCGCCTTCTTCACGACGCTGTCAGTGTGAGTGGACCAATTCAGTTTGTCTGTGATGTGTATGCCGAGGAACTTAAAACTAGCTACCCTCTCCACTACTGTTCCATCGATGTGGATAGGGGGTGTTCCCTCTGCTGTTTCCTGAAGTCCACAATCATCTCCTTAGTTTTGTTGACGTTGAGTGTGAGGTTATTTTCCTGACACCACACTCCGAGGGCCCTCACCTCCTCCCTGTAGGCCGTCTCGTCGTTGTTGGTAATCAAGCCTACCACTGTTGTGTCGTCCGCAAACTTGATGATTGAGTTGGAGGCGTGCGTGGCCACGCAGTCGTGGGTGAACAGGGAGTACAGGAGAGGGCTCAGAACGCACCCTTGTGGGGCCCCGTGTTGAGGATCAGCGGGGAGGAGATGTTGTTGCCTACCCTCACCACCTGGGGGCGGCCCGTCAGGAAGTCCAGTACCCAGTTGCACAGGGCGGGGTCGAGACCCAGGGTCTCGAGCTTGATGACGAGCTTGGAGGGTACTATGGTGTTGAATGCCGAGCTGTAGTCGATGAACAGCATTCTCACATAGGTATTCTATTATAGGTTTAGTTAAGACCAATGCTTGACCAGCACTTACAGTAGGCCTGTATTGTAGTATACAATTGGACATTTATACTCCATTCTAGCAGACACACTTATGCAGAGCAATTTGGGTTAAGGGCCTTGCTTGAGGACACGTCATCTGATTTTTCACTTAGCCTGCATTGGGGTTTGAACCAGTGACCTGTTGGTTACTGGCCCAATGCTCTTAACCACTAGGCTAAATGCTGCCCTCCGGCTTTAAGAAAGGCTAAATGCTGCCCTCCGGCTTTAAGAAAGACTAATGCGTGACCAGCAGTAAGCCTGTACTGTAGTGTACAATTGCGACCTATACTCCATTCTAGCAGATTATTAGAAGCAATAGAATCATGCTCTTCGCCCAACTACCAAGGCTCCTTACTCATGTGTGATGATTAAGGAAAACTGAGGCGTATTACAGTTCATTCAGCCGCAAAGTCAAACCATGGCTATGATACTTGTGTGCCTGCATGTGTATCCGTGTGTTCGTGCATCCATGTGTGTGCATGCCTGCGTATCCAAGTGTGTGTGTTTTAATTTCCACCAGTAGCATATTAATGCGAAGTAATGACGCATGCAGCCACCGGTGAAAACCAGCAGACATGGTTTGGAAAGGAAGGGAAAGGTTATGGGCAGGTGCTAAATCACTGTAATGAAACCATTAGTTTGCCACACGTCACGTATTTCTCCCCATATTCTCTATTTAGGATTATAATTTCAGCCTCTGTGATGATTTAGGGACTTGGTCCACTCTGATTGGTGTGATTTCAAGACCTGGCCCACTCCGATTGGTGTGATTTAAAGACCTGGTAACTTCATAAAGCTGTGATCTATGACAGGGTATATGTTGTCTGCTTAGGAATTAATTACACAGGTGATGCACATCCTCAATTGACTGCTGTATATGGAGTCGGTCCTATTCTATTTTTGGGTTGGGGCTATTTTCGGTCACTGTAGTAGGGGATTTAACATATTTGTGACTCTTTTTGTGTAAGTAACAGAAGTGGTTTCTGAGAATCTTGGTGGCATGACTAAATAAAGTAAATATTTTAAGTAAATCTGCCTGAAACCTGAATAATTGTGTTATCTGCCTAAGTTATGGCCTAGGCTTCAGGTTTTAACACAATATTGTGACATGTAGATTACCCACTCTCAAGCCCAGTCACATGCTGTATCGGTATGTACAGTATCCATATACTCATCTCGTGTGTGTGTGTTATGTCTCTATCCCCCAGCCGTTTGGTGTCAGCGGTCAGACAGGGCCGGGGTTACTTCCACCTCCTCCAGAAGAAGGAGAAGGAACAGGAGGAGGCGCAGCAGAGGGAGCAGAAGAGGAAAGAGGAGTGGCAGCGTGGCCAGCCCCGACCTCCCTGCTCAGAGTCTGACTCTGACAGCGACCCAGGGAGGAAGAAGGCCCAGTCAGCTCGACCTTTCACCCCCATCCACCGCTCCCTGACTTCCCCTCAGGCCTCTGAGCCACCACAGTGAGTCCTCGCCCTGTACTGTACATCACCTAATACAGTGATACCCTTCTTCACCTTATGTTTAAAGGTGTAATATGCAGAAATTGCTCTGCCATTTCCTGGTTGCTAAAATTAGATATTTTCAATAACCAAAACTATTGTAATTTCAGCTGTTTGAAGCTGGTGTACGAAACCAAAAGTAAAAGATGCAAAAACGAAAATTAAGAACGGGAAGCATAGAAATATCGCACATAGAACAGATTTACCGCTTCTTAGTCTTGCGTTCAATTAAAATGACAGATCTATACCTCAAATTTCTATGTGAATTTGGTCAGGTCACCCAAAAAGTTACATATTGCTGCATTAAATATATGATGATGTATCACTGAGGTTCAAAATACACTTTAGCAAGGTACTATACAGCATCATAGTATTCTATAATATATAGCAGGTGATTAAATGTTTATATAACTTACAGTGCCTTCAGAAAGTATTCACACCTCTTGACTTTTTCCAAATGTTGTTATGTTACAGCCTGAATTTAAAATGGATTAAATTGAGATATTTTATCACGGGCATACCCCATAATGTCAAAGTGGAACAATGTTTTTCAAAATTAAAATGAATTAAAAATGAAATGCTGAAATGTCTTGATTCAATAAGTATTTAACCCCTTTGTTATTGCTAGCCTAAATAAGTTCAGAAGTAACAAGTCACATAATAAGTTGCTTGGACTCACTCTGTGTGCAGTAATAGTGTTTAACATTATTTTTTAATGACTACCTCATCTCTGTACTGTAAGGTCCCTCAGTCGAGTAGTGAATACAGATTCAACCACAAAAACCAGGGGAGTTTTCCAATGCCTCACAAAGGCCATCTATTGGTAGATGGTTAAAATTAAAAAGCTGACATTGAATATCCTTTTGAGCATGGTGAACTTATTAATTACACTTTGGATGGTGTATCAATACACCCAGTCACTACAAAGATACAGGCTCAGGGATTTCACAATGAGTACAATGGTGACTTTAAACACTTCCAGGGTTTAATGGATGTGATAGAAGAAAACTGAGGATAGATCAACAACATTGTAGTTACTCCACAATACTAACCTAAATGACAGAGTGAAAAGAAGGAAGCCGGTATAGAATACAAATATTCCAAAACATGTATCCTGTTTACAACAAGGCACTAAAGTAATACTGCTTTTTCTGTCCTGAATATAAAGTGTTATGTTTGGGGCAAATCCAATACAACACATTACTGAGTAGCAGTCTCCATATTTTCAAGTATAGTGGTGGCTGCATCATGTTATGGGTTTGCTTTTAATCGTTAAGTACTGAGGAGTTTTTCGGGATACAAAAGAAACGGAATGGATCTAGGCACAGGCAAAATCTTAGAGGAAAACCAGGTTCAGTCTACTTTCCACCAGACACTGGGAAATGAATTCAGCTTTCAGCAGGACAATAACCTAAACCACAAGGCCAAATCTACACTGGATTTGCTTACCAAGAAGACTGAATATTCAAGTGGCAGTTTTGACTTAAATTTACTTGAAAATCTATGGCAAGACCTGAACATTTTTGTCTGGCATTGATCAACAAGCTTGAATAATTTTGAAAAGAATCATGGGAAAGTGTTGCGCAATCCAGGTGTAGAAAGCTCTTCGAGAATTACCAAGAAAGACTAAAAGCTGTAACTGCTGCCATAGATGGTTCTACAAGGTATTGACTCAGGGGTATGAATACTTATTTAAATGAGATCTTTCTGTATTTCATGTCCAATAAATTTGCAAGAAATACTAAAAGCATGTTTTCACTTTGTCGTTATTGGGTATTGTGTGTAAATTGTTGAAAAAATATACACTTAATCAATTTTGAATTCAGGCTGTAACAAAACGTGGACTATGTTAATGAGTATAAATACTTTCTGAAGGCACTGCAGAGCTGCTAACTCTCACGCATTGGCCGTGAGACACGCATTTGACCCCCTTCTCATGCCACACCTCTTATATCTCACGCATTAAAAAGTACTGGTTTTCAATTTTCTAATTAGCCCATTGTATAGTCAGTGCGTTAACTTTTCAACTGTGCTCCAAATCGTTTTGAAATCGTAGCGTCTGCGCCTGCAATTTAGCATCGTGAGCTGCACCTCCGTCGTTGTCCTGTCTTGCCACAACACTTTAACCCACGGCACGTCGAAGCAAATGATTGGTTTAGTTATGTCAGGGATCAAGGGGTTTGGATGCATGTTTTAAAGAAACGCCTCTCAAGATTAGAGTGGTGCTGAATGGAGAGAGAGAACATCCTCTGCTGAGTTTATAAAACTGTAAAAAGAGCAGCACGGTAGCACTGTTTTATGTACAATGTTGTCAACAAAAGTAGATCCTGTCCCTATTGCAGAATGCAGCCTTTTTGACAGCATGTACTAAAGTCGATTTAATCCACACTTGCATTAGTCCCCTCATTTGGGGGGGGGGGCAATAAATATTCAAATTATTTGGTTATGGTGTAGGGGTAGATTTATGTAATCTTGTGTTAAGGAGATGTTATGATCTATTGACTTTATTTAGTCTGATCAATAGAGCAATTCTCATTCTTAACAATGGGCTAAAATATAGGGTAATTAGTGTGCTTGTCAGCAGGAACACTACTGTTATTCCCTACACGTATTTTATTATTCCACTTCTTCCCAATTTTGCCAGTGTAAACACATATTTGAAATCTGAAATGCCTACTTGTGTCTTTGGAAATGGATTACAGTTGAAGTCGGAGGTTTACATACACCTTAGCCTAATACATTGAAACTCAGTTTTTCACAATTCCTGACATTTAATCAGAGTAAAAATTCCCTGTCTTAGGTCAGTTAGGATCACCACTTTATTTTAAGAATGTGAAATGTCAGAATAATAGAATAATGATTATAGAATAATGATTTATTTCAGCTTTTATATCACATTCCCAGTGGGTCAGAAGTTTACATACACTCAACTAGTATTTGGTAGCATTGCCTTTAAATTGTTTAATTTGGGTCAAATGTTGTTTCAGGTTCCCTTCCACAAGTTTCCCACAATAAGTTGGGTGCATTTTGGCCCATTCCTCCTGATAGAGCTGGTGTAAATGAGTCAGGTTTGTAGGCCTCCTTGCTCGCACACGCTTTCTCAGTTCTGCCCACAAATGTTCTATAGGATTGAGGTCAGGGCTTTGTGATGGCCACTCCAATACCTTGACTTTGTTGTCCTTAAGCCATTTTGCCACAACTTTGGAAGTGTACTTTGGGTCATTGTCCATTTGGAAGACCCATTTGCGACCAAGCTTTAACTTCCTGACTGATGTCTTAGGATTTTGCTTCAATATATCCACATAATTTAGCTGCCTCATGATGCCATCTATTTTGTGAAGTGCACCAGTCCCTCCTGCAGCAAAGCACCCCCATAACAAACAGTTATATTTTTGTTTCATCAGACCAGAGGACATTTCTCCAAAATGTATGATCTTTGTCCACATGTGCAGTTGCAAACCGTAGTCTGGCTTTTTTTATGGCGGTTTTGGAGCAGTGGGTTCTACCTTGTTGAGCGGCCTTTCAGGTTATGTTGATATAGGACTAGTTTTACTGTGGATATAGATACTTTCATACCTGTTTCCTCCAGCATCTTCACAAGGTCCTTTGCAGTTGTTCTGGGATTGATTTTCACTTTTCACACCAAAGTACGTTCATCTCTAAGAGACAGAACGCATCTCCTTCCTGAGCGGTATGACGGCTGCATGGTCCAATGATGTTTATACTTGCGTACTGTTGTTTGTACAGATGAACGTGGTACCTTCAGGTGTTTCGAAATTGCTCACAAGGATGAACCAGACTTGTGGAGGTCTACAATTTTTTTCTGAGGTCTTGGCTGATTTATTTGGATTTTCCCATGATGTCAAGCAAAGAGGCATTGGGTTTGAAGGTAGGCCTTGAAATACATCCACAGGTACACCTCTAATTTACTCAAATTATGTCAATTAGCCTATCAGAAGCTTCTAAAGCCATGACATAATTTTCTGGAATTTTCCACGCTTTTTAAAGGCACAGTCAACTTGGTGTATGTAAACTTCTGACCCACTGGAATTGTGATACAGTGAATTATAAGTAAAATAATCTGTCTGAAAACAATTGTTGAAAAAATGACTTGTGTCATGCACAAAGTAGATGTCCTAACCAACTTGCCAAAACTGTAGTTTGTCAACAAGAAATTTGTGAGTGGTTGAAAAACATGTTTTAATGACTCCAACCTAAGTGTATGTAAACTTCCCACTTCAACTGTATTTGAGGCTATGTATTTTTGCAGGCTTTTATGATAAGTTTTGAATAAGTCTGACAAATAAGCATTGGATTTTAAAGAGGTACTTCACCCAAATGACAAAATACAAAATGTTTGTGTCTTTACCTTGAAAGCAGTCTATGGACAAGGAGACTGCAATCTATGATTTGGTTACCTACAGCCATCAACCATTAATATTAATATTTCCTGTGTAAAGCATTGGTGTAGTGATAACAATCCCTGGCATGTGTCGTGTACAACCTGAGAACAGGGATCTATCCCTGTTTCCTACCTTGCATCTGTTTCTCCCACTATTGTAAAGTGGCTGTTCCACTGGATGTCATAAGGTGTATGCACCAATTTGTAAGTCGCTCTGGATAAGAGCGTCTGCTAAATGACTTAAATCTGCCTGTTTCCCCATCTCATTTCATTACTGTCTAAATAGTGTCAAACCACCCCCCAAAAAAAAAATCATACTTTTTATTTTTTATTTAAACTTTATTTAACTAGGCATGTCAGGCAAGAAGTTAAGAACAAATTCTTATTTACAACGACGGCCTCCTTTAATTTCACCCCCAACAAAAAAAAAAAATCTAAAAGTAACAGTCATCGAATTTTGAGTGTACATTTAATGTTACTGTTCAAAGCATCCTAAATACACCTGCATTTGTAATTTTAAAATGTTATTTTAAAAGTTAAATCAAGGGTGCAGTCTGTCTGCAGTTTTGATGAGAAAGTTTCAGGTTTGTTCATAAGATCTCAATATCTTTGCGTGGGTGACATGGCGCTGTAAAGCAGCCTAAACAAAAGAGCTCTTTAAATGTTGTACGTATGTTTGATATTTTTACGTGTTTTTGTTTGTTTCTTAATCAGTTTTTTTGTTTGTGATAACTTGTTAAGTTGTTGATTGGATATATCTGGTGGTTGTTACCCACAGAATTGCAGGACTGATGACAGGTTGACTTGTCTGGTTTGGCTAGCAAGCTAGCTAGTTTGCGTTTAGAAAATGCATCTCAGCACCGACTTCTTGATCAATGAGACCTGACTACATTATGAAAACGGCAGAGAGCTTGTGGTGAGGAAGACTACTCTGCTCTGGGCTTTTTTGCGCTGTAGCAGCAGCAGAGGCTACACTTGTGGTTTATGGAGGAGTATGAAGTCCAGGCTAGAGAGAGATTGAGCTGAGGAGGACATCGGGGCCAGCAAGCCAACCCCATCACCTGGCAATACAGGCTACAGAGAGGCAGAGGCGAACATCAGAGCCAGCAAGCCAACTGCATCACCATGATCTGGCATCTACTGCATCACTGTCATCTGGCATCACCTTCATCAAACTCAGTTTTGAAAAGAAGGTCGACGACATCCGATCCTCGTTTGCTAAGTCAAACGACACCGCTGGTTCTGCTCACACTGCCCTACCCTGTGCTCTGACCTCTTTCTCCCCTCTCTCTCCAGATGAAATCTCGCGTCTTGTGACGGCCGGCCGCCCAACAACCTGCCCGCTCGACCCTATCCCCTCCTCTCTTCTCCAGACCATTTCCGGAGACCTTCTCCCTTACCTCACCTCGCTCATCAACTCATCCCTGACCGCTGGCTACATCCCTTCCGTCTTCAAGAGAGCGAGAGTTGCACCCCTTCTGAAAAAACCTACACTCGATCCCTCCGATGTCAACAACTACAGACCAGTATCCCTTCTTTCTTTTCTCTCCAAAACTCTTGAACGTGCCGTCCTTGGCCAGCTCTCCCGCTATCTCTCTCTCAGAATGACCTTCTTGATCCAAATCAGTCAGGTTTCAAGACTAGTCATTCAACTGAGACTGCTCTTCTCTGTATCACGGAGGCGCTCCGCACTGCTAAAGCTAACTCTCTCTCCTCTGCTCTCATCCTTCTAGACCTATCGGCTGCCTTCAATACTGTGAACCATCAGATCCTCCTCTCCACCCTCTCCGAGTTGGGCATCTCCGGCGCGGCCCACGCTTGGATTGCGTCCTACCTGACAGGTCGCTCCTACCAGGTGGCGTGGCGAGAATCTGTCTCCTCACCACGTGCTCTCACCACTGGTGTCCCCAGGGCTCTGTTCTAGGCCCTCTCCTATTCTCGCTATACACCAAGTCACTTGGATCTGTCATAACCTCACATGGTCTCTCCTATCATTGCTATGCAGACGACACACAATGAATCTTCTCCTTTCCCCCTTCTGATGACCAGGTGGCGAATCGCATCTCTGCATGTCTGGCAGACATATCAGTGTGGATGACGGATCACCACCTCAAGCTGAACCTCGGCAAGACGGAGCTGCTCTTCCTCCCGGGGAAGGACTGCCCGTTCCATGATCTCGCCATCACGGTTGACAACTCCATTGTGTCCTCCTCCCAGAGCGCTAAGAACCTTGGCGTGATCCTGGACAACACCCTGTCGTTCTCAACTAACATCAAGGCGGTGGCCCGTTCCTGTAGGTTCATGCTCTACAACATCCGCAGAGTACGACCCTGCCTCACACAGGAAGCGGCGCAGGTCCTAATCCAGGCACTTGTCATCTCCCGTCTGGATTACTGCAACTCGCTGTTGGCTGGGCTCCTGCCTGTGCCATTAAACCCCTACAACTCATCCAGAACGCCGCAGCCCGTCTGGTGTTCAACCTTCCCAAGTTCTCTCACGTCACCCCGCTCCTCCGCTCTCTCCACTGGCTTCCAGTTGAAGCTCGCATCCGCTACAAGACCATGGTGCTTGCCTACGGAGCTGTGAGGGGAACGGCACCTCAGTACCTCCAGGCTCTGATCAGGCCCTACACCCAAACAAGGGCACTGCGTTCATCCACCTCTGGCCTGCTCGCCTCCCTACCACTGAGGAAGTACAGTTCCCGCTCAGCCCAGTCAAAACTGTTCGCTGCTCTGGCCCCCAATGGTGGAACAAACTCCCTCACGATGCCAGGACAGCGGAGTCAATCACCACCTTCCGGAGACACCTGAAACCCCACCTCTTTAAGGAATACCTAGGATAGGATAAAGTAATCCTTCTCACCCCCCTTAAACGATTTAGATGCACTATTGTAAAGTGGCTGTTCCACTGGATGTCATAAGGTGAATGCACCAATTTGTAAGTCGCTCTGGATAAGAGCGCCTGCTAAATGACTTAAATGTAAATGTAAATGTAAATGAGCCTGAGATTGCTGATCTACTGAGGAAGTCATACTCTATGTTTTGTTATGTCTTAAATGTGTTACCCAAGTATGCCTAGTAGGATAGGTCTGCTATGCTTATGTTTGTTCATAAAAAAAAGAAGTTATTTATGAGTACCACAGTGGAAATACGTTTTCAAACTTTTTTATGTAATCCTCAATGATATTAAATGCATGATCCACATGTGCGGCTGTATTGTGTTTTACATTGTCAAATAAATGGATCTATCTGTAACTGCATTGCCTCATTTAAAACGCATGAGAAAATCATTAAAAGGTTTTGGATATCTAGGAATCTCTGCAATCTCTGCACCTCTGCACCTTCTGCTTGTCTCTGTCTAAGGTAACTGAGCTAAACGACTACCGCCCCGTAGCACTCACTTCCGTCATCATGAAGTGCTTTGAGAGACTAGTCAAGGACCATATCACCTCCATCCTACCTGACACCCTAGACCCACTCCAATTTGCTTACCGCCCAAATAGGTCCACAGACGATGCAATCTCAACCACACTGCACACTGCCCTAACCCACCTGGACAAGAGGAATACCTATGTGAGAATGCTGTTCATCGACTACAGCTCGGCATTCAACACCATAGTACCCTCCAAGCTCGTCATCAAGCTCGAGACCCTGGGTCTCGACCCCGCCCTGTGCAACTGGGTACTGGACTTCCTGACGGGCCGCCCCCAGGTGGTGAGGGTAGGCAACAACATCTCCTCCCCGCTGATCCTCAACACGGGGGCCCCACAAGGGTGCGTTCTGAGCCCTCTCCTGTACTCCCTGTTCACCCACGACTGCGTGGCCACGCACGCCTCCAACTCAATCATCAAGTTTGCGGACGACACAACAGTGGTAGGCTTGATTACCAACAACGACGAGACGGCCTACAGGGAGGAGGTAAGGGCCCTCGGAGTGTGGTGTCAGGAAAATAACCTCACACTCAACGTCAACAAAACTAAGGAGATGATTGTGGACTTCAGGAAACAGCAGAGGGAACACCCCCTATCCACATCGATGGAACAGTAGTGGAGAGGGTAGCTAGTTTTAAGTTCCTCGGCATACACATCACAGACAAACTGAATTGGTCCACTCACACTGACAGCGTCGTGAAGAAGGCGCAGCAGCGCCTATTCAACCTCAGGAGGCTGAAGAAATTTGGCTTGTCACCAAAAGCACTCACAAACTTCTACAGATGCACAATCGAGAGCATCCTGGCGGGCTGTATCACCGCCTGGTACGGCAACTGCTCCGCCCTCAACCGTAAGGCTCTCCAGAGGGTAGTGAGGACTGCACAACGCATCACCGGGGGCAAACTACCTGCCCTCCAGGACACCTACACCACCCGTTGTTACAGGAAGGCCATAAAGATCATCAAGGACATCAACCACCCGAACCACTGCCTGTTCACCCCGCTATCATCCAGAAGGCGAGGTCAGTACAGGTGCATCAAAGCTGGGACCGAGAGACTGAAAAACAGCTTCTATCTCAAGGCCATCAGACTGTTAAACAGCCACCACTAACAGTGAGTGGCTGCTGCCAACACACTGTCATTGACACTGACCCAACTCCAGCCATTTTAATAATGGGAATTGATGGGAATTATGTAAATATATCACTAGCCACTTTAAACAATGCTACCTTATATAATGTTACTTACCCTACATTATTCATCTCATATGCATATGTATATACTGTACTCTACATCATCGACTGCATCCTTATGTAACACATGTATCACTAGCCACTTTAACTATGCCACTTTGTTTACTTTGTCTACACACTCATCTCATATGTATATACTGTACTCGATACCATCTACTGTATGCTGCTCTGTACCATCACTCATTCATATATCCTTATGTACATGTTCCTTATCCCCTTACACTGTGTATAAGACAGTAGTTTTGGAATTGTTAGTTAGATTACTTGTTGGTTATCACTGCATTGTCGGAACTAGAAGCACAAGCATTTCGCTACACTCGCATTTAACATCTGCTAACCATGTGTATGTGACAAATAAAATTTGATTTGATTTGATTTGTCTATGTTTATCAATTTGTTCTGTGTCAAACAGAACTATGTATGTCTTTCTGTCTTGTCAGTTATCCTTTTATTCCCTCTTTGTTAGTCATTACCACAACAATCCCAGGTTTAACCGGACAAATTGTCAACAGAACATGATAAATAGTTAATATTTCAGTGTCTAATTATTGTCTGACAACTATTCCTGGTTTCAGTCTTTCCGATTCATCTTGTCTTTTTCGGATGTCCTTTCATAACAAATTCCATTGATGTGGCAGCTGAATCAGAGTTTGACATTTTGAAAAGCTGTCAGGTTTCTTCCCAGACAATCATTCTGGTTAGATGAGTGGGAATTGATTCATTCACACAAACAACAACTGCAGAGAGATCTCCTTACAATGGCTTATGAGAGAACTTTAGCTAGATAAAACCAGTGATCCTCTTTTAAACAGAGTAGAATTGATTGTATAGATTTCACGATTAAAAAGTGATTCGACAAAAAGGTGAACAAATGATCCAAAAAGTAGAAAGTGAGCTGTTTACATACTACAGAGAACAGGCAGAGTGAATGAAGCCAATAACAGTAGGAAGAGCCATTTGAGGCAGGGAATAAAGTGAAACCGCCTATCCTTTCACTCACTCTCTCTCCATCATACTGTCACCTGCAGTCAATCAGTAGTCTGTCACAATAACCCGGTTTCCCATCCAACCTTTTTATGCGAGTAAAGTACATGTCCGATAAAAAAGATATGTAATGACAGGCTTGATGGAAACAGAAAATTTTTCGGTAAACTTTCCACATGTCGACAAAACAAAATATGCTAGACAAGGTGGGATCTTTTTTTCTTGGTAAAATGAATTATAGAATAAAAAACACGATATGGCACGCACCCAGAAAAGAAGGCAACAGTGATGCCGAAACGTTTGTAAACACCCAATAAATTACTGGCCGTTTATATATGGAGTGTGGGACTCTCTTTATGTTGATAGTCAAATGAATTATGCCAGAAATGTCGGTGGAAACGCTTTCATGTGCAAATATTGATAGACTATAATAACCATCATATTGGAGTACATTTGGAGTCAGGCGATGACATGTTGTGTGGTCCTCCCACTATGACTCATCGGGAAAGCATACCGTTTATTAGGTTACAGATTAAATAAATAATGATGAACTTCAACAGGGTGGTGAAAGTGCAAGGTGATGAGCTTGATGCTCCTTTCCAATAAATATCGAGGGTCGTATACTGGTGAGATGATAATCAATGCTTGACTGCCGTTTGACAAATACAAGTAATCTAGCTCCTTCCAGACTCATATCAAACATCTCCAATCGAAAATCAAATCAAGAGTCGGCTTTCTATTCCGCAACAAAGCCTCCTTCACTCACGCCGCCAAGCTTACCCTAGTAAAACTGACTATCCTACCGATCCTCGACTTTGGCGATGTCATCTACAAAATGGCTTCCAACACTCTACTCAGCAAACTGGATGCAGTCTATCACAGTGCCATCCGTTTTGTCACTAAAGCACCTTATACCACCCACCACTGCGACTTGTATGCTCTAGTCGGCTGGCCCTCGCTACATATTCGGTAAAGCGCCAGACCCACTGGCTCCAGGTCATCTACAAGTCCATGCTAGGTAAAGCTCCGCCTTATCTCAGTTCACTGGTCACGATGGCAACACCCATCCGTAGCACGCGCTCCAGCAGGTGTATCTCACTGATCTCACTCATCCCTAAAGCCAACACCTCATTTGGCCGCCTTTCGTTCTCTGCTGCCTGTGACTGGAACGAACTGCAAAAATCGCTGAAGTTGGAGACTTTTATCTCCCTCACCAACTTCAAACATCAGCTATCTGAGCAGCTAACCGATCGCTGCAGCTGTACATAGTCTATTGGTAAATAGCCCACCCATTTTCACCTACCTCATTCCCATACTGTTTTTATACTGTTTTTATTTATTTACTTTTCTGCTCTTTTGCACACCAATATCTCTACCTGTACATGACCATCTGATCATTTATCACTCCAGTGTTAATCTGCAAAATTGTAATTATTCGCCCACCTCCTCATGCCTTTTGCACACATTATATATAGACTCCCCCTTTTTTTCTACTGTGTTATTGACTTGTTAATTGTTTACTCCATGTGTAACTCTGTGTTGTCTGTTCACACTGCTATGCGTTTATCTTGGCCAGGTCGCAGTTGCAAATGAGAACTTGTTCTCAACTAGCCTACCTGGTTAAATAAAGGTGAAAAAATAAAATAATAATAATTTGTCTATAATAATAATCTCATCATCACCAATCTAACAACGCGCACACAGCCTGTTGGCTAGAATGCACGTGCCATTTTCAGAGTTTGCACACACAATATAACAACATTTTTGTGAGTAAATCGTCAGTAGAGTTGAAAATACGATGGAAACCCATTTATTGTTTTATCCGGTACATGGGAATTTAACCACAACGTGTATTTTCTGTTCACTATGTCATCACGCACAGATTTTGGAATATTCACATAAAAATCTGTCGCCAATTGGATGGAAACCTAGCTACTGACACCTTCACACCTCAAGGCCGTATTACCACATTCGTTACACTACACCAGGAATGGCAACTCCAGTACTCGGCGGCCTGAGTTTCCCTTTCCTACATTACACAGATGTCTCCTCACACGTCAAACACAATATGGCCATCTCTCCCCTCCCCATCTCTCTATCTCACTCTCTCTCACACTTTTTCTATCACCCTCCTCCCCATCTCTCTCTCTCTCTGTCTATCTAACGTTATCTCTCTCTCACTCCCTCTTCTTCCTTTTCACTCAAATTAGTGGGTGAGGTGGCCTTCATCAGAAAGTGGGGCAATTTTTCATTATCAAGGCAGGGATGTATGTTGGCAGTCCTAGCAGGGAGGGAGAGAAAGAGTGAGAGAGGGCGGGTGGATGGGAGGCAGATACAAATATCGTAGATTAGGATCCATCAGAACACGGATAACAACCTTTGAAACATTGGTTATTTTCTGGCGTTTCTCGGCTAACAGCAGGGGTATATTTTCCAGCGACAGTTGGCAGGTTTCCATTGACTCGGGTTTATTCGACAATGTCGCAAAAAACACGGTGACTGACATGCGTAAGGGAACCAGCAGCTATATATGTTCTAAACATTGTTATCCATTCGGCAGCGGTGGATTTTCCTTTTGTAAAACATTTCTTTATTGCAAATAATTCTGATGGAAACGTGTTTTTCAAATAAATGATGATTTTAAGGCACGTGACGTGATCACATAACGAGAAAGCTAAGCTCCACATTTAAATCTAAAAGCCTACTGCTTGCTAAATAAATTGTTCAGGTATAATAATGTGTCTTTGCAGGACAAGGATTTTCTTGACTTTCAAGAATGCATGAATTGCTTCGCCTTGCGTTTTATGTTTGGCTGGATGCAAGTTTTACCATCAAGTTATTTCAGATCTAGACTACCGGAGTGCAAGTTTCACTATGTCACGGACGGTGGCGATGCGTTGGCACATGATAATTATTAGAATATTGCAAATATTAGCGAATCTATTTCTGATGGCTTTTGCGGACTAACTGACATGAATCATGTCTACAACTTAATATTTATTCGACACGAGGTTTTTGCGAAAACGTTATTTTTAATGTGACGTAATTATGTCCAGCTGCTTTGATCGACACGACAGTTTAAATGGAAACGCACGGCAGCAGGCAATTGTCGTATCTATATTCTATGCAAACGGTCTAAATGTCGACAAAAAAACAACTGGACATGTGAATAATGGAAACGTAGCTAGTGATGTGAATGTCTGAGGAAATGAAGTTGTATATTTGGAGTTGGGCTATGGGTGATGGATGACTCATAGCCTAGCTCCACCACTGGAGGCTCCTGGGGGAAGAACAGCTCTCAATAATGGCTGGAATGGAGCATATGGAATGGCATCAAACACATGGAAACCATGTGTTTGATGTATTTGATACCATACCATACATTCTCAGCTATTACCACGAGCCCATTCTTCAAATTAAGGTGCCACCATCCTCTTATGAGTTACACTCTCAGAAAAAGGGAACAGTTAGAGTACAGTAGTGTTCCCTGGGGTACAGAAATATCAAAATACAAATAATGTACCTTCAGGGGTTCCTTTTTGGTACATTTTAGTGTACATGTGAGGATAATCTAGTACATTTTTTTAACCTAATATTTAAAATATAAAGGTACAATGATTATTTTTGGCCACCCGTGGTTGGAAGTGTTGTACAAGTTTAAGTGGTCTATGGTTTTGTTAATTAAAGTTTTTATAAAAGCTTACAGGTGTAGGATCTTAATTTGACAACTTTGTTGTTGCTGAAAATGTTCTTGCGCTGCAGATGAGCTTCGTGATTTGCATTAATTCACCAGAAATCCACACCAACACGTGGTTTTATTAACACTCTTGCACTTTTCAAGTAGCCTAATTTTGGCCAGCTAATAGCCTAACCACTGATAAAGCAACATAATGAACTAAATGTTAAAATCATTGTTGCTGCAGGGTTTTTTCTGCAACAATACTGGTCTAATTAAGATCCTACATACACTACTGGTCAAAAGTTTTAGAACACCTACTCATTCAAGGGTTTTTCTTTATTTGACTATTTTCTACATTGTAGAATAGTAGTGAAGACATAAAAAAAGGAAATAATGCACATGGAATCATGTAGTAACCAAAAAAGTAATAAACAAATCAAAATATATTTTATATTTCAGATTATTCAAATAGCCACCCTTTTCCTTGATGACAGCTTTGCACACCCTTGGCATTCTTTCAACCAGTTTTGCATCACTATCACGAGCCATCACAAGCTAAGGGAAGAAATCCACTAGGTTGCTAGCCTAACCTAAGGCCACCATACTTTATATCTGTAACACTAAAACTGAAACTAAATACAATACATGTCCAAATGTATGTGGATACCCCTTCACATTAGTGGATTTGGCTTTTTCAGCCACACCCTTTGCTACCATGCAATCTTCATAGACAAATATTGGCAGTAGAATGGCCCCTACTGGAGAGCTCAGTAACTTTCAACGTGGCACCTTCATAGGATGCCACCTTTCCAACAAGTCAGTTCATCAAATTTCTGCCCTCCTAGAACTTCCCCAGTCAACTGTAAGTGCTGTTATTGTGAAGTGACAACGTCTAAGAGCAACAACTCCTCAGCTGCGAAGTGGTAGGCCACACAAGCTCACAGAATGGGACTAACGAGTGCTGAAGCACGTAGCGCGTAAAAACCGTCTGACCTCGGTTGCAACACTCACTACCAAGTTTCAAACTGCCTCTGGAAGCAACGTCAGCACAAGAACTGTTGGCTGGAGCTTCATGAAATGGGTTTCCATGGCCAAGCAGCCTCACCCAGGCCTACGATCACCATGCGCAATGCAAAGGGTCGGCTGGAGTTGCGTAAAGCTCACCACCACGAATCTTGGTTTGGCGGATGCCGGGGGAATGCTACCCACCCAAATGCATAGTGCCAACTGTAAAGTTTGGTGGACGAGGAATTATGGTTTGGGGCTATTTGTCATGGTTCCGGCTAGGCCCCTTAGTTCCAGTGAAGGGAAATCTCAACGTTTCAGCATATAATGACATTCTAGACAATTCTGTACTTCCAACTTTGTGGGAACAGTTTTCCTGTTTCAGCATGTTTCAGCATTTTTAGGTCTGTTTCAGCATGACAATTCCCCCTTGTACAAAGCGAGGTCAATACAGAAATGGTTTGTTGAGATTGGTGTGGAAGAACTTGACTGGCTTGCACAGAGCCCTGACCTGAACCCCATCTAACGCCTTTAGGATGAATTGGAACGCCGACTGTGAGCCAGGCCTAATCGCCCAACATCAGCGCCCGACTTCACTAATGCTGTTGTGGCTGAATAGAAGCAAGTCCCTGTTACTGTAATTTAATTATAATAATAATAATAATAATAATAATATATGCCATTTAGCTGACGCTTTTATCCAAAGCGACTTACAGTCATGTGTGCATACATTCTACGTATGGGTGGTCCCGGGGATCGACCCCACTACCCTGGCGTTACAAGCGCCATGCTCTACCAACTGAGCTACAGAAGGACCAATTATGCCATTGTGTTTTCATTCATTGAAAACCCTTAATCTATTTTATGAGAATTTGTAAGATTCTTGTTTGCATAAAATAGACGGAGATCAGCCATTTCAATAATAGGTAACGCTCGGAGCGCGCTGCCACTTTACCACGAGCAACAGTTTATATACAATAACATGACGTCATTTCATGGCTTAACATAATACCCTCCTCTCGACCGGGACCAAGTGAGGTTAATGGTTCATTCTAACTTACTAACACACTCACAGGTCACACAACATAACTGTATTAACTTTTGACCCCCCAACATTATCGATCACCACTTAGCTGACAGTTCTAATTAACAGAAACCCTAGGAATGCACTCACTTCCTTATCTAAAAACCCCAGAGCTCAGTTTCGTCGGTTCAACCATAGGTTAACTACATTATCTGTTTACCTAATCCACAGACCATTCCTTTCTTCCCAGTTGGAATGGTGTTCATTAACTTTAATTACTCCTTGTCTGTGTCACACAATCCCTTCTTATGAACTCATATTGTTAATCAGATATAATAAAACAGAGTATAAGTTTACTTAGTTTACAGTTCCATTTGAAATGATTTGTTCAGTCATTTAATCATAATTTTCCCAACAGTCCCCGCAGAAATTTTCCAACATCTAGCGGAAATCCTTCCCAGAAAAGGGTGGGCTGTTATAGCAGGAAAGTGGGGACCAATACCATATTAATTCCCATGAATTTGGAGTGAGAAGTTTGATGAGCAAGTATCCACATACTTTTGGCCATGTAGTGTAATATAAAAACAAAATATGAATAGTTTATGAAACTAAAACTCAATAATACTATCAGGTTTCAGGTAAGACCCAAGTGCAGACTATTGAAGTAACAATGTTTATTGTAGCAGGGTCAAGGTGGGCAGGGGTCGATAATCCAGAGTAGTGGGGCCAAGGCATAGGACGGCAGGCAGGCAGGCAGGCTCAGAGTCAGGACAGGCAAGGGTCAAAACCAGGAGGACGTGAAAAAGAGAGACTGGGGAAAAGCAGGCGCTGACACAAACCGCTGGTTGACTTGAACAAACAAGATGAACTGGCAACAGACAAACATAGAACACGGGATAAGTGGGGAAAATGGGTGACACCTGGAGGGGGGTGGAGACAAGCACAAGGACAGGTGAAACAGATCGTGACATAAAACTAGCAAATCAGGTCTGAAAACTAACTGAAACTAAACTGAATTTCAAATGACAAAATTGAAATACTAATAGATATAAAAAAGGAAAATAAAAACAAAAAACTAATAACCTTTCCTCTCAGGACTTCTGCATGCACTGTAAGCATTGTTCTTGTTCTTTTAGAGGGCCCATATTCCGCCAGCTGTGCTGTCTGAACTGGTTGCTGGAGGCCCTGACTCTGGACAGGACCGGGAGAGCTGGACCAGTCACGTCCTGCTGGGATCTCAAGTAAGGTAGTTTTATGGACCCCATGCAGCTTGGGTTGGGTTAGCTATTGTGTTGCTGCTACGTAGTGAAAGGGCAGAGGCCAGGACTGAATCACAGTTTTGACCAGGGTTGGAGAGTAACTGATCACATGTTGTCTGATTTCCCATAAAACTGTAACTGTAATCAGTTACGTTTCCAGCAAAAATATTGTAATCAGATTACAGATACTTTTGAAAAACTAGATGATTGGCTTACTTTTAAATTCAGAAAGGATGCTTGTGAAAAAATACATTGACACATTTCTGTTTTCTCAATGGCATTTAACTCAACATGTAAAAAAAGCACAAGTTTAAGTTTGTTCCACCTGAGCGAGTCTGGTCACAACTATGATGGCACACCACATGCATTTGATGGATCCTTTTTGTCTTCTTCAGATGCCCCTTAAGGGGGAAAGTAATCAAAAAGTAATCAGAGTATGTTACTGGGTTTGGGTAATCCAAAAACTGGTTACAATTTTGGACAGGTAACTAGTAACTGTAACAGATTACATTTTGAAAGTAACCTACTCAACCCATTAACACTGTTAACTCTTGACCCCAACCAGAGTAGAGCAGGGCAGTATGTTGTGTTTCAGTTCACCAACACAACACACGGCATCTGTAACATATCCCAATCACCTCTGAGTCAGCCACAGAGCCACCGTTCACTTCAGGCTGTAGAGACACAGGCTATGTTACAGTAGCATATCAATGGAAAGAAGGCATACCCAAACGTGCTTCAGCCCATCTTAAAAGAAAAGGGGAAATCAGGTGCCCGACTGAGGGACTTGAAAATCCCCAAAACATTGCTTACCACAGGATGCAACTGTTGACTATCCAGGACAATCAAGAAAAAGGAGCACTATGTTGCTGCATACATCAGATTTATTGACAGGACAAGAAAACAATCGGCTACGTTTCGGCATGAATCGCCTTCATCAGAGCCCTTTTCCCCCAGGATAGTCACCTGTTGAAGTATCCTGAGGTAAAGGATTCTTTTTGGGACAGAAGTTTATCACTTAGAATGCCCAATAAATTGTTTCATTCTACAGTAGGCGCGACGCTAGTAAGGATATTGGAACAGAGGCTCAGACATGAGTGTGGTTCATACAGGAAGCCTGAGGCTGAGGCAGACAGACAGTGGTAAATGAACTATAAACCAAACCCTCGGGGGGTAGAGCAGAGAGAGAGGAATGCAATCTCCTCCATCTCCACGTCCCCTCAGGTTCACTATATACCTACCCTGATACTGACCCAACACAGGGAGGGAGGAGACAGAGATTGAGTAGAAAACCCACCCTACTCTGCCATGCTGTACAGCACCAAGCTGCATAACCATAACTCAAACCCACTGTCATAACCATATCCATTCCTTTCACTGACAATACTATTATCATGATACACCGAGGACATACATTTCTTCCTCTCTCTCAATCTCATTTTCTCTCTCTGACACTTTCTCTTCCACTCACTCTTTTTTTTCATCGTTCACTATCTTGCTCTGACTGCAGCCTTCCCATCTTCTCTCGCCTCTACCTCTTTTTCTTCTTTTCACATTTTCAATCCCTCTATTTGTCTCTCTTTCCTAATATGGAAGTGGGAATGAGTAGCCTGAAAAGCTAACAATTTGAATGCTCTGCTTCTGAAGGTGTCAGACGAGACACTGAGAGGCAGAATGGATGGATTCAGGAAATGTATAAAGCGCCGTCTCTGTGCTCTGCTCTCACAATGGGGCTTGGTAGAATGTATTAGGAAATCATCACCCATCTCTCTCTGGAAGTGTTGAATTAGTGATGGGAAAGGAAGGAAAAGAGGAGGGAGCGGAGAGGGATGGAAGGCAGAAAACAGTATGTCACAAAAGCGCTCCTCGGAGTATTGCAAGTAACTGCCTTGAGGCCCTTCCGTCCTCACTGACTCTGCTCTGAATCACATTTCCTATCAGTTTAAGCTTTATGGGAGAAATTATACAGTAGACGTATTACAGAGAGAGACTGAAATCACATCACAAGGTTATTATAGTTCTACAGCGGTTTCCATCAAATCAACTTTTATTGGTCGCATACACGTGATTTGCAGATGTAGCGAAATGTTTGTGTTTCTAGCTCCGACAGTGCATAATATCTAACAAATTACACAACCAATCATTTTTTATTATACTAGGTAAGTGAGTTAAGAACAAATTCTTATTTACTATGACAGCCTACCAGGGAACAGTGGGTTAACTGCCTTGTTCAGAATTAAGACTATATACATATGGACGAGCGATGTCAGAGTGGAACGGACTAAGACACAGTAGAATAGTATAGAAAACAGTATATGCATATGAGATGAGTAACTCAAGATATGTAAACATCCTTAAGTTGAATGAGATACCGTAGAGAAAACAGTATATCCACATGAGATGAGCAATGCCAGATATGTAAACATTAAGTGACTAAGATACCGTAGAATAGAGTGTATACATTCGTGATGAGTAATGCCAGATATGTACACTACCGTTCAAAAGTTTGGGGTCACTTAGAAATGTCCTTGTTTTTTAAAGAAAAGCACATTTTCTTTCAAGGGAGTACAGGTGGGGACTGAGCACACACCCTTGTGGGGCCCCAGGTAGCCGAGTGGTTAGTGTTGGATTAGTAACTAGTAAAGGTTGCAAGATCGAATCCCTGAGCTGACAAGGAAAAAATCTGTTCTGCCCCTGAACAAGGCAGTTAACCCACTGTTCCTAGGCCATCATTGAAAGTAAGAATTTGTTCTTAACTGACTTGCCTAGTTAAATAAAGGTAAAATAAAAAAAGGAGATGATGTTTCCTACCTTCACAACCTGGATGTACCATGTGTGTGCAGTGATGATTTGTCAGGGTCTTGCCATTCCAAGGCTGCGTATGTGTGCATGCCTCTCTCTTTGTCCCCACTCCAAGGCTGGGTGGTGGGGACAAGGAATGTTGCGGTGTGATGAATGTGTCTCAACTCACACACACCCAACCCCGCTAAACACTTATTTTTTCCTGTTACCCAGGGACCCTGGCCAAGGAAAAACCACCCTAAAGACCCTGAATAAAGAGAGAGCCATAGAGACCAAATGGGACCAGTTTGTGTCTCTGCAAAAGGTCTTCTTTGTCTTTTCTTTTATCTCTCTATGCCTATCCACTTCTTGAGTTTAATTCTGGGGTTGTGTCCTTAAAAGGGTTGTCACTTAAAGTCATATTACCTGCTCAGAAGAGGCAAAACAAGCCGTACAACACACACACACACACACACACACACACACACACACACACACACACACACACACACACATACATAGACATTTGTCGCACACTCACACACGCACACAGCCAGACACATACACACTTCCAGCCAGACACATACACACTCCTTGGGGATGCTTGCCTGTGTGTGTCTGTGGCAGTAGAGGACATTAGGAGAGCTGAGAGCTGTTGCAGCTGAAGTCTTGTGCTCCTCTCATCTCCTGCTCTCACACACACACACACACACACACACACACACACACACACACACACACACACTGATAGACAGGCTGGAGAGAGGGAAGGGCATAGGGGAGAGAGAAAAAGAGATTGAGAGAGGAAAGGGAGATACGTGACTGTTTCCTCTGCAAATCCTCATACTCTATGTCCTCAGCCAAGGAGATATGTGTTTGTGTGTGTCTGCTTGCCTGCATGCCTGTCTGTCTGTGTATGTACGTTAGTCTCTGTGTGCCTGTGCATATGCAAGGCTCTAGGTGCGCTTTTATGAAAATATATGCGTAGAAATCCCCTCTGACACCTCCTTCTCACCTCATCCCCCAGCCACGTAGAACAGGCTCCAGGCCCTCCCGCTCCTCCTCTGGTCGTCTGTACCTGTTGAAGGGGTCCTCCATGAGCGTAGCCTCCTCCTCAGCCCTCACCACCCCTACCCTTCTGGGCAGCCTGTCCTCCCTGGGCCCTGGGATGGAAGACACTGGAGCTACATTAACTGGAGCTATAGTGACTGCCACTGGAGCCAGCCAGGATAGTGCGGAGCAACCAGGAGCAGGAGGGGACTCCGAGACAGAGCTGCCCATGTCAGAGTGTAAGTAAATAGTCTTGTATGTAATATTCAGAGGGTTCTCTGTGGTTAAAAAGGGGTGCAATATGGTGAAACCTGAGGGGTAGTGTGTGTGAAGGTTGTGTCTGTGTTCAATGGGGTTGTTTTGTGGAGCAAACGCCTCTCTCCTCATCTTTCTGTGTGTTATATTCTGGTTCCTCTTTGGAGCTCTCTGTGTGTGTGTGTGTGTGTGTGTGTGTGTGTGTGTGTGTGTGTGTGTGTGTGTGTGTGTGTGTGTGTGTGCCGGGGCCCGCTCGTTACTCCAGGTCATCTGGTTCTGCATTTTTGGAGCCAGAATGAGCCCTATCTGTTTCCCATCAGCCCTGTCACTCTGCAGGAACATCTGCGGCGTGCGCACGGAACCCAAAGACCCCCCCACACACACACATCTACACACAGAACCCAAACACCCGGATCCCGTTGTCATAGGAACAGCTCTTCCTTCTGACGTGATCGTGATATGACACACACCCTGGGCTCAAAGTGTAATGTTTGTTTTTGAAGGAATGTTTTCCTCGTACAACACGTCACTTCTGACTCTTACACTGCTACACTGCATCTGATATGGCACCCGAATTCCTCTGTAGGGCACATTGGGCTCTTGTCAAATGTAGTGCGCTATGTAGGGAATAGAGCACCATTTCAGATGCAGTATAGGAGTCAGAAGTGAGAGAGAAAGCCTCTAGACTTGTCTGTATTGCGCATGCCAGGGTGGAAAGACTCGCTCTCAGAGCTTTGCGTTGGTTCCTTTGGGTTGATTTCCTCCCAATGCTGTTCCAGCAATGAAGCCCAACACAACACTGCTGCTTTCTACCCTGGTCACTGTAGTCAGGTCACGAAAGGGCCCGCTAGCTGGACAGCTAGCTAAAGCCTCCCTCACTACTCTCCAGCTCTGGCTTCCCAGAGTGCTTTGCATCAAATCTGGAGGATAGTTAGTCAACGGATCTATCCAAGAGCGATCAGAGCCTTTGTTATGCTATCACATTTTGACAAAAGACTAGTTTTGTTTGCCCGAGTCATCATTAGTTCGTTGTCGTAACCCCCCCCGCTCCCTCTACTCCTCATAGGTTAAAGCAATTAACTGCTCTTCTCCATAATCCACAGAGTTATGCCTCAAATCCAGAAATTGGGCACCAGTGATATTCAGCTGAGCTCACTCACTCCGCCCGCCCCAAGGCACATTTCTACCTGAAAAAAAAAAAAATGAAGAATGCGTCCTAGCACCCTCTAGGGTGAAGGGAGGGACTTTCTTTTTTTAAAGCTCTTTGATGAAAAGGGAATCAACATTTGAGCACTCATTATTTGAATATTTTCATAAAAGATAATACATTTAAATTATGAGCTAATTATAAAATTATATTAAATCTAAAGCCAGAACAAATGATTGGCTATTATCATTTTTGACGGTGTGTTTTATGGTGGGGTTTTTCCTATGAGGTATCTAAGCACATTAATCACCACGTGATTAATTTAGTCTCTAGTTGGTGTATTTTCATATTTTGATTAATGTATTCCATTCTATCCGAGTGCTTTATGAAGATTTAGTGCAACGTCATTTTATGTGTGTCACTTGTGATGTATTCCACCATAGTGTGTTTCAAAGAGATCTTGTTCTGTAGCCAACAATCTTTGTTCATCTGAACTGACTTTGAATTAATTACTGCATCTGAACAGCAGAGGGAGCTAGGGGATCATTTTTGTCTCATAAAACTCTACTCTCCTGACATTTACATTTTAGTCATTTAGTAGACACTCTTATCCAGAGTGCATACATTTTAATACCGGTCCCCTGTGGGAATTGCACCCACAACCCTGGCATTGCAAGTGCCATCCTCTGGCAAGTCCTTCTGGCAATTACTCTGAACTGTGGGACACTGTGGATGACAACTTTTGATTTTCTCATTAAATAGCCTACTATTCGACTTTATGATTTTGCTCCTTTAAAAAAAGTAAATAATTTCTTTGAATCGTCTCTAAACAAAATAAAAAATAAAGATAACCCTTTAGCGGTGACACCTGTGAGACGTGAGTCCTTTAGGCTACAGAGAGAAGAACAAAACGTTGTCCTTATAATGTTGTGACTGTTCATGTTTACTGCCTCTCCGCCCAGACCTTCAGAAGCTGCTGGATGAAGTCCACCAGAGTGTCACCAAAGACTTCGGTGATCCAGAGCAGATTCATGGCGACGGCACTTTGACTGTCGGATACCGGTAACGTCCCCCTAGGCCTAGCCACATTCCACTCCCCTTTCTGGTCACTACTCCTCTGGATTTTCTCTTTCCGCTTTCATCCCTTACTCTCCTGCTCCTCTCTTCTCCTTTACTCAGCAATAGATTAAAGGGGTACCAAGACAAGTTCTCTGGAATTAACAAATTCATAAATGGCTGTGTGTGTTGGAATTGAGCTAGTGGATGATTACATGATGTTGACTAAGTAAAAGTAAAAGCATTATCATGTCATGCTGACCCAATGGTGACCAGGTTAGCAATGAAACATTTGCATTTCCACGCAGACTTTCAACCCCATTTGTTAACTCCAGAACCCAGGGTGAGAGGGTGATCTAATATGTAAACGCCCTAACTAACTATACGCCCTAAATAAATAGTAACGGATTTGTTCTCTCACACAACAGGCCACCTACCCAATCCACCCCTCAGAGAGGGGACAACACAACACGCCCCAAGACCAAAGACACACCAAGACCCAAAAGGTTGGCTTGCTACACCTAAACTCAAATTACTACTACTTTTCTACCGTTCTACCAGCTGCAGAATAAAAAATAAGTTCTGCCCTGTCTGTTTTAAATGTTAAGTTTGTTTTGGGAACTTTTCCGTTTTGAAAGTTGAGGCGCTTTGCACCAGAAGAGGTCAAGTAGGTCAGGTTTGCGAGTAAGAGCTATTTTGCAGACAGAAAATGTTGCCTACACTATTTTACTATACTGCATTACATTGAGTATCATATTGCATTGAGTGTAACTGTGTTGTATTGAAAACAAGCCTTGTCTCTGTCTCTGTGTATAGTTGTCCTGCTAAAGCCACTGTCTATCTAGCTCTAGTCACAACAACTCAATCAGTCAATCAATCTATCAATCATGGTATTGTATAAAAAAAGACATCAAATCAAAATCAAATCAAATCAAATTTGATTTGTCACATACACATGGTTAGCAGATGTTAATGCGAGTGTAGCGAAATGCTTGTGCTTCTAGTTCAGACAATGCAGTAATAACCAACAAGTAATCTAACTAACAATTCCAAAACTACTGTCTTATACACAGTGTAAGGGGATAAAGAATATGTACATAAGGATATATGAATGAGTGATGGTACAGAGCAGCATAGGCAAGATACAGTAGATGATATCGAGTACAGTATATACATATGAGATGAGTATGTAAACAAAGTGGCATAGTTAAAGTGGCTAGTGATACATGTATTACATAAGGATGCAGTCGATGATATAGAGTACAGTATATACGTATGCATATGAGATGAATAATGTAGGGTAAGTAACATTATATAAGGTAGCATTGTTTAAAGTGGCTAGTGATATATTTACATCATTTCCCATCAATTCCCATTATTAAAGTGGCTGGAGTTGTGTCAGTGTGTTGGCAGCAGCCACTCAATGTTAGTGGTGGCTGTTTAACAGTCTGATGGCCTTGAGATAGAAGCTGTTTTTCAGTCTCTCGGTCCCAGCTTTGATGCACCTGTACTGACCTCGCCTTCTGGATGATAGCGGGGTGAACAGGCAGTGGCTCGGGTGGTTGATGTCCTTGATGATCTTTATGGCCTTCCTGTAACATCGGGTGGTGTAGGTGTCCTGGAGGGCAGGTAGTTTGCCCCCGGTGATGCGTTGTGCAGACCTCACTACCCTCTGGAGAGCCTTACGGTTATGGGCGGAGCAGTTGCCGTACCAGCCGGTGATACAGCCCGCCCGGATGCTCTCGATTGTGCATCTGTAGAAGTTTGTGAGTGCTTTTGGTGACAAGCCGAATTTCTTCAGCCTCCTGAGGTTGAAGAGGCGCTGCCGCGCCTTCTTCACGATGCTGTCTGTGTGAGTGGACCAATTCAGTTTGTCTGTGATGTGTATGCCGAGGAACTTAAAACTTGCTACCCTCTCCACTACTGTTCCATCGATGTGGATAGGGGGTGTTCCCTCTGCTGTTTCCTGAAGTCCACAATCATCTCCTTAGTTTTGTTGACGTTGAGTGTGAGGTTATTTTCCTGACACCACACTCCGAGGGCCCTCACCTCCTCCCTGTAGGCCGTCTCGTCGTTGTTGGTAATCAAGCCTACCACTGTTGTGTCGTCTGCAAACTTGATGATTGAGTTGGAGGCGTGCGTGGGTGAACAGGGAGTACAGGAGAGGGCTCAGAACGCACCCTTGTGGGGCCCCAGTGTTGAGGATCAGCGGGGTGGAGATGTTGTTGCCTACCCTCACCACCTGGGGGCGGCCCGTCAGGAAGTCCAGTACCCAGTTGCACAGGGCGGGGTCGAGACCCAGGGTCTCGAGCTTAATGACGAGTTTGGAGGGTACTATGGTGTTGAATGCCGAGCTGTAGTCGATGAGCAGCATTCTCACATAGGTATTCCTCTTGTCCAGATGGGTTAGGGCAGTGTGGTTGAGATTGCATCGTCTGTGGACCGTAAGCAAATTGGGCGGTAAGCAAATTGGAGTGGGTCTAGAGTGTCAGGTAGGTACAGTATATAAAGTTTCCCTGCATTGTGTGTAATTTCAGTGCATTCAGAAAGTATTCAGACCCCTTGACTTCTTCTACATTTTGTTACGTTACAGCCTTATTCTAAAATGGAAGAAATGTATTTTTTCCCTCATCAATCTACACACAATTTTTAAAAATTGTTCACATTTGAACAAAAACAGAAATACCTTATTTACATAAGCATTCAGACCCTTTGCTATGAGGCTCGAAATTGAGCTCAGGTGCATCCTGTTTCCATTGATCAACCTTGAGATGTTTCTACAACTTGATTGGAGTCCACCTGTGGTAAATTCAAGTGATTGGACATGATTTGGAAAGGCACACACCTGTCTATATAAGGTCCCACAGTTGACAGTGCATGTCAGAGCAAAAAACCAAGCCATGAGGTCGAAGGAATTGTGTGTAGAGCTCAGAGACAGGATTGTGTCGAGGCACAGATCTGGAGAAGGGTACCAAACAATGTCTGAAGCATTGAAGGTCCCCAAGAAACACAGTGGCCTCCATCATTCTTAAATGGAAGAAGTTTGGAACCACCAAGACTCTGCCTACAGCTGACCGCCCGGCCAAACTGAGCAATCGGGGGAGAAAAGCCTTCGTCAGGGAGGTGACGAAGAATCATGGTCAGGGAGGTGACGATGATCACTGACAGAGCTCCATTGTTCCTCTTTGGAGATGGGAGAACCTTCCAGGAGGACAACCCTCTCTGCAGTACTCCACCAATCAGGCCTTTATGGTAGAGTGGCCAGACGGAAGCCACTCCTCAGTAAAAGGCACATGACCGCCCACTTGGAGTTTGCCAAAAGGCACCTAAAGGACTCTCAGACCATGAGAAACAAGATTCTCTGGTCTGATGAAACCAAGATTGAACTCTTTGGCCTGATGGCCAAGCGCCATGTCTGGAGGAAATCTGGCAAGAGACTAGTCAGGATCAAGGGTAAGATGAACGGAGCAAAGTACAGAGAGATCCTTGATGAAAACCTGCTCCAGAGCGCTCTGGACCTCAGTCTGGGACAAGGGTTCACCTTCTAACAGGACGACAGCCAAGACAACACAGGAGGGGCTTCGGGACAAGTCTCTGAATATCCTTGAGTGGCCCAGCCAGAACACAATTAAACATCTCTGGAGAGATGTGAAAATAGCTGTGCAGCGACGCTCCCTATCCAACCTGAGAGCTTGAGATGATCTGCAGACAATAATGGGAGAAATTCCCTAAATACAGGTGTGCCACGCTTGTAGCTTCATACCCAAGAAGACTCAAGGCTGTAATCACTGCCAAAGGTGCTTCAACAAAGTACTGCGTAAAGGGTCTGAATACTTATGTAAATGTGATATTTCCCTTTTCTTTTTTATACATTTGGGAAAATGTCCTTATGGGACATTGTCCTTATGGGGTATTGTGTTTAGTATGATGACAAAATAGAACTCTTTAATACATTTTAGAATAAAGATGTAAATGTAACAAAATGTGGAAAAAGACATGGGGTCTAAATACTTTCCGAATGCAGTGTACATGTGATGTTTTTGTATTGCAAAGTCATTTTGTCTCTCAATTCAATTTAAAGGCTTTATTGACATGGGAAACATATGTTTACATTGCCAAAGCAAGTGGAATAGATCATTAACAGAAGTGAAATCAATGATAAAAAATGAACAGTAAACATTACACTTTACACAAAAGTTCCAAAATAGTAAAGACATTTCAAATGTCGTATTATGTCTATATACAAGTACAAAAGGGAAAATAAATCAACATAAATATAAGTTGTATTTACAATGTTGTTTGTTCTCACTGGTTGCCCTTTTCTTGTGGCAACAGGTCACAAATCTTGCTGCTGTGATTGCACATATTTCACCCAATAGATATGGGAGTTTATCAAAATTATATTTGTTTTCAAATTCTTTGTGGATCTGTGTAATCTGAGGGAAATATGTGTCCCAATGTTTCAAGTAATTATATATATATTTCTCTCTCTCTCTCTCTCTCTGTATAGTTGTCCTGCCAAGCCTCTGTCAGCCACCAGTGAGTTGATCAGCAGTAAGAGGTCCATGCTGTGGGATATGAGGACAGCCTATGAGGAGAGAGCAGAGGAGCTGGCCCAGATCTTCAGTGACAGTCTGGACCACAATGCCAGGTGACTATCCCCTCTCTGACCGTCTAGATCTGGTCACAACAACTCACCTCCACAAAAGTTTATATTAGTTTAACTAGGCAAGTCAGTTAAGAACAAATTCTTCTACCCCTGCCAATTGTGCACCGCCCTATGGGACTCCCAATCACAACCCGATGTGATACAGCCTGGATTCAAACCAGGGACTGTAGTGACACCTCTTGCACTGAGATACCGCGCCTTAGACCGCTGCGCTCCTCAGAAGCTACAATCTGACTTTTGTCCTTCTTCCTCAGAGAGGGAGGCCTGCCTGTGTTGTCTTCTAAAGCCATGTTTGTTCAATGACCAATTAATCGCTAGTGCTGGTCAGTTTTTAGTCTCAAAAGCATTGACCACGACATGATTTGAACACGCAACCTTGCGATCTGGAGTCGGATGCGCTACTGTTGCACCACAAAGTCTGGTGGTGTGCTATCAGGCCTCTCGAAGTTCAGTTTCTCATTCCCAGCAGTAGGATATCAAGCAGTCGACTTACTCAGGACCTTGTGGCGCAACAGTAATGCGTCGGACTCATTCAAATCATGTCAGGATTCATGTTTTTAAGCATGAATGAAAACTGGGCCTGCTCTGACCAGCACTAGTCCCATGTGGCTCAGTTGGTAGAGCATGGCACTTGTAATGCCAGGATTGTGGGTTTGATTTCCACGGGGGACCAGTACAAACAAAGATTTAAAATGTATGCAGTCATCTACTGTAAGTTGCTGTGGATAAGCGCATCTGCTAAATATGTCCAAAGAGGTGAGTTGGTCTCTGAACAACCACACCACAAGGTCATAGGTAACTAACCAGGCAGTATGAGAACGTTTCATAGAATTTGCCCACGTCTTTCTCTGGGGAAAGAAGCAGACAACCTAATAATGATAAGTGTGTACTATAAATCAAATGTTATTGGTCACATAAACATTGTAAGCAGACCTATTTGCTTATGGTCTTGCCTACACCTCGCGAACATTTTTTATTTTTATTATATGAGAAAACAATATTCCATTTTATTTGGAACGACAAGCCAGACAAAGTTAATTGGGCCTATTTATATAATGAATATGAATTCTGAGGGCAGAAATGATTAAATATTAAAGCATTAGACTTCTCACTAAAGGCTTCAGTCATATAAAAGTAATACTTCAATCCAAACTGGTTCTCTAGTAAAAACACTATGAATGTCTCACCCTGTTCAAGAATGGCCCTTTTCCCCTTTATTCAGATTACAACCTCTCACTTTCAGTTATTTGAAAAGAAAATAATCTCCCAAATATCGCTATTTTTAAAACAAGCCATAGAAAGTTGTTTGTAATTTAAATTTAATCCACCAGAAAACACAAAACAAATAATACAACAAATATTGTGGTTAAACTCAAATATACTAATTGATTTAAAAAAAAACTTCATAAATCTTTGTAAATTCTATCATAAATAGGACTGGGGGAGTTATGTCACACATGCAGCTAACAAAAACACATGGAAATGTCTGCTCTACCCAAAATTACAACCAACTACTTGCAGCATTACTGCAAAAATGGAAGAAGAGAGTGCAAGGGGAAAAAGGTAAGGAACTTGTCTGTCAGCCCTGCATAAAGGACTGGTTAATGAAAATTGTGATAAATAAAAAAGTATACTAGTTTCATTTAAGGACCAAAAAATGGACAGCCGTGCCATATAGATTGCAAAATAGTTGGGAAGAGATTTGACGTACCGATTCCATGCCACATGGTTAATGAATTGATATGCAAAATGACGCCGGATTCAAAACTTAGAATTTTTCCATTTAAATTATTATACAAAATTCTTGCAACCAATAGAATGTTATTTATATGGGGGATACAATCTTCCCAGCTCTTCAGATTTTGCTGCAAAGAGACAATCATTAGATAATTTTGTTTTGGTACTGTCCACATGTAGCTTGTTTTTGGTCACAGGTCATGGAATGTCTGAAGAATTGCAATTCATTGTACTTGTAATAGGTGAACATAAAATATCAGTAATTGGTAAAGTCAATCAAAAATCTATGTAGTTTACTACAATTTGCAACAGAGAGACCGCACAGAAGCAGAGAATGTCAAGCTAGCCTTCTCTGGTCAGGCCCTTATCCTAAACATTCAGCTTCAACACTAGTGACCATCAACAAACACCTTGAGTGTCCCAAAAACAACACTGGAAATGTTGTTTTTTACAGAAACTCCAGGCATTGTGTTGATCATTCTAAACTAAATATAAACATAACTCATTTAACATTTCCCCATTGCACCCTGTTATCTAATTATATGGTTAATGTCAGAGGATTAAGTATCTCTCCTGTATGCATCTTATTACAGTATATCCCCTCCCTTTCTTTGCTCTCACTGTGCCCACCCCGTCTCTCTTTCCCCCTCTCTGCATGACTACTCTCTTCTCTCTTCCTTTTATCTCTGTACTCCCTCTCTGCACAGGAAGAGGCTGGAGAGTGGCATCCAGAGGTTCCAAGCCCTATGTCATGTGACCCACTCTCACCTCATCCCTCGTCATGTGACCCCACAGGTCACCGGCATGAAACCCCCAGAGACAGACTGCAGCAACAACAACATGTGGTATGACATCTGCAATACCCATCACATGGATTGGAATGTTGGAATGTGTGTTTGTTTTCACAAACAAAACTTTTGACCCCGACGTGATTTGAACACGCAACCTTCTGATCTGGAGTCAGACGCGCTACCGTTGCGCCACGAAGTCCTGTGACGAACTAGTGTGTCTGATGCCATTTCATAGAATGCACTTCCCTATCTTTCCCCTAGGAAGTCAAATAGAGACCAAGGACATCACTAGAGCTTTTGCTAGCCACAAATAGTTTTTTGCACTGCTGCGATAGTGTATTTTTTGCATATTTCTTATTATTTTTTTAATAATGTATTATTTTGGAGGTTTTGCTCAATCTGATTAGGTGGGCCTGGTAGGGCCTGCTTCCCCAGTGGGTGGGCCTGTGTCCACCTAGGCCCATCCTTGCCTACGCACCTGGGACAGCGCCATTGCACTGCTTTGAGACAAGCATGGGGACTAGGGTGACCACATGTACCAGATTGTGTGGAACAGTCCTGCATTTTGCCCCTTTTATCAACATATTCAAACACCACAAATTTTGGGGAAAAAGGTAGATTTGTCCCATATTTCAGTCAGACATTCCGACCTCTCTCTTGTCTCTTGCAGTCACGCTTATGAAAATATATACATCATAAGGATGTGGAAGCCTAGCATGCTGACTAGACCGGGCACTGCGTCTGCATGCGCTATCGTGCACATGTTGATTTATACATCACCACAAGACAGGTAGATTGAAGTATCAAAAAAAACTCTGAAATCTTTGTCCTTGGATATAAACATTGGGTTTTTATTTTACCTGAAATACACAAGGTCGTTTTTTCTGGCTCTGTAGAATTTTTACCCGTTTTGAGTTACACAAAATTGTGCGTTCACAACTCCAACAATTACATTCTAGTTTGTTTCTAGTCATCTATCCTCCTTCAGTAGTCTTCTTCTTCCTCCTCTTCTTCTTCTTCTGTGGACATTATATGTTGGTTGGAGTGTGGACCTCAGTTTATCTTTCAATTAAACCTGAATCAATGTCTTGGAAGATCACATAATGGTTTCAGTGTTTATCAGCATTTATAACTTAAGTCTGATAATTATTTGTACAAAGCAGTTCATCTGATAATACTTGTGGAATATAAAAATATTTGCTTGACATATGTTTTCCAGTTTCTTCAAATATTTTGCAAATGCAATTTATTTCTATGTTAACTTCACTATGAACTGCTTTATCCTTTCCTTTTTAATAGACACTCTTATCCAGAGCAAATTACAGTACATACATTTTTGTACTAAAGCCCCATGGGAATCGTACCCACAACCCTAGCATTGCAAGTGCTATGCTCTCTACCAACTGAGCCACATCATACACTCCGTGATCAAAAGTATGTGGACACCTGCTCGTCAAAAATCTCATTCCAAAATCATGGCCATTAGTATGGAGTTGGTCACCCCTTTGATGCTATAACAGCCTCCATTCTTCTGGGAAAGCTTTGCACTAGATATTGGAACATAGCTGCGGCGACTTGCTTCCATTCAGCCACAAGAGCATTAGTGAGGTCGGACACTGATGTTGGGCAATTAGGCCTGTCTCTCAGTCTGCATTCCAGTTCATCCCAAAGGTGTTCGATGGGGTTGAGGTCAGGAGCTCTGTGCAAGCCAGTCAAATTCTTCCACACCAATCTCAACAAACTATTTCTGTATGGACCTCGCTTTGTGCTCTGGGTCATTGTCATGCTAAAACAGGAAAGGGCCTTCCTCAAACTGTTGCCACAAAGTTGTAAGCACAGAATCTTCTAGAATGTCATTGTATGCTTTAGCATTAAGATTTCTCTTCACTGGAACTAAGGGGCCTAGACAAACAATTTTTAAAAAGCTCCAAACCCTTATTCACCCTCCACCAAAATCTACAGTTGGCACTATGCATTGGGGTGGGTATCATTCTCTTGGCATCCGACAAACCAAGATTAAAACGTGATTCATCACTCCAGAGAACATATTTTCACGGCTCCAGAGTCCAATGGCAGCAAGCTTTACACCATTACAGCCAACACTTGGTATTGCATACAGAGATCTTAGGCTTGTGTGTGACTGCTTGGCCATGGAAACCCATTTCATGAAGTTCCTGACAAACAGTTATTGTGCTGACAATGCTTCCAGAGGCGCTTCAGCACTCGCCGGTCCAGTTATGAGCCGTCGTTGCTTGACATTTCCACTTCACATAACAGCACTTACAGAGGTGTGGACTCGAGTCACACAAATTTGACTTTAACACGAATGACTCGTGACTTGACTGGACTTGAGCCTTATGAATCGACCTGACTTGATACCCTCCCCAAGCCCAAATATTTAAAATGATGCTATTAAAAAAAGTGTGCAGCGCATCAACTCTTCATTTAATGGATGACAGTTTGAATTGGACAGCAGCCAATCAAATTGTGCCAGCCGAGAAAAAGTTGTGCGTGGCAGTGCATAGGAACGTCAGCGGGTGAATTCAGATGGAGCCCTTGGAAAGATGATACCCCAAATTATTATTTTCAGATATAAAAACGATGCTGATTCAATAAAAAACGGATTGCAACTTGCAAAACATGCGGAAAGAAGATTGCAGACAGAGGCACAACAATTTCCAACTTTGTTCGACATTTAAAGCTGCACAAAGAATGGTAAGTCGTGGCTAATATAGCCGACCGCTATATATTTTATTACTTTACTAGTGTATCATGTAGGCTAACGTAACGTTAAATCAATGAGCCTCCACACAGTCAGTCAGTGCGGGAACGTGATCATTGCACCCAAGATTGAGCTACAACTGGCTAGGCAGTTGGTAGCCTAAATCCTGCCCGATGTTACTGCTGTTCCTAAAACTATTGACATACGGTCGCCTATTTATACTGCCAATGTTTGTCTATTGAGATTGCATGGCAGTGTGGTCGATTTTATATACGTGTCAGCAACGAGTGTGATTGAAATTGAAGGGGTGTCCACATACTTTTGCCCATGTTGTGTATCATCACAAACCACTTGATGTCTCAATGTACTCAATTATTGAATTGTGTGTTGTTTTTCTTCATGGTGATGGAAAGTCTACATGTACAAACTAGATGACCAGCCTATGTACAATACAGTAATGTACATTAAGTGGTTTGTAAGGATGATAAATTAATACTTCACAAAAAGTGGTTATTTTCCATGTTATTTGATCAAGAAAAATATTGAATTTGATGTGGAGGTTTTGTGTCTTTGCCCATATTTTTGCCTGCACTGCAGACGTCTATATCGGTCTGCTAATACTAGTAAAGGCCCAGTGCACTACTTTTTTAGGGGGGGCTGCAGCACCCTCGGCATCCCCACTTCCCGCAGCTATGTTTGTATTGCTCTCCGGAGGAGGATTTCTGTGTGTGGGATGGCCTCAAACTACCATTTTGTTTTTGGGATGGCCTCAAACTACCATTTTGTTTCTTTAACTGTGCCTTCTTCAGGGTTTACCCAATAAGTTACTGGGAGCTTATATACAGTGTGTGACTCTCTTTATTTTTTCGAGTCGATACTGTGCACTCATACATGGGTAAGTGTGTGTGTGTGTGTGTGTGTGTGTACGTTTTTGCATGTTGGTGTACAATTTGAATGTTTGCACAACAGTTTGTAAATTTGTGTGAAATCAATTGAACTCCTCTACAATGTGCCCTACGTCCAATCCAGGTTTATTTATAGATGATTTATACTGTATGTATTTTTCATCCTATCCATCCAGGCTGTCCTCTCTACTGAGCAATCTCCCTCCAGAGGTGTCTCAGGACAGAGGGGTGAGCCGAGTTCTGGAGAAACTCAGCCGCTTCGCAGATGAGCGGACCCCCAAGGTGCGACCCCATGTCTTCCTGAAGATGTTGGGGGGTCTACAGCCCTGGGAGCTCTGCCTACCTGACCTCTGTGTTGCCATTGAGGTACGGACACATCAAATAATAATGGATTTATAATAATGGATTTATAGTGAATTAATTATTATGCTTTATTTGTTTAATGAAGTGCATTGTTTCTTGGTTGGTCAATTGGTTTAAACATGGTGCTAGTTGTGGGTTTGATTTCTGCTTGGGCCACGTACAATGTATAACATTTTAAAAAGGGGAAATAATTGTGTGTGTACAAAAGATTATTTGAAGAGATGTTTCCTGACTGCAATACCTCTGCCTCGGATAGGGAATATCTTAATGTCATCCTCCTCTCATCCGCTCTCCTCATCTCCTTCTCAAAACCCATTGGAGGGAGGAACCTCTGGCTTTCTCATCAAATGGGTTTTTAAAAATGAGACGAGGAGAGAGGAAGCAATGAGTTTCAGTGGTGGAAAAAGTACCCAATTGTCATACTTGAGTAAAAGTATAGATACCTTTTTAATAGAAAGTTACTCAAGTAAAATTGAAGCATTCATCATGTAACGAGTACTTTTGGGTGTCAGGGAAAATGTAATTGAGTACAAAAGTACATTATTTTTGTTAGGAATGTAGTGAATTGTAGTCCATTTAAAATGTTTTTAAAAAGTAAAAGTAAAGTACTATGTAAGTAGTACTTTACACCACTGAGGAGTATGCAATTAACATCTTCCCATAAGAGAGCTGTCAGTGGCCTCAAACTGTGTTAATTCAGCAGCCAATTAATCTCCTTTGCTTGTCAGAGCAGGCCCAGTCTCACTCAAGCTCAAAAGCACCCACCCCAATGTGAACACACAACCTTCTGCGCTGAAGTCAGATGCAGTACTGTTGTGCCACCCAGTCCTTAGTAACTACTGTAGACAGTGGGAGGCAGTTTTCATTTAATAGAATACACCCTTATCTTTCTCTTGGGAAAGAAATGGAAGGGAGGCTTATGTCATGAGGAACTGACCACCTTGTTACAGTGGGAGGCAGATCCTGGATAGCTTGAACAGTACTCGACTTGGACTAGGACAATAGCATCTTACCTCACATATACATACTCATGAACTGTTTATAGTACATGTATTGTACAACCAGGAATTCAATTACAGTCATAATTTTTTGCCCAAGAAACAATTCATAGAGCATTGAACTGTACCATTCTTCAGGTCCTAGATGACCAGACCTTGTGGTGCAATGGTTACGTGTCTGACTTCAGATCAGTTGTTTTGAAGTTGAAGGAAAACTGGACCCCCATTGACCTGAGGACAGATGTCTAAACATACATGGCTTTAGGGGTTTAACACAGAACAAATTGTGGTCAAGTAACATTGTCAGAATCAGAGGAGGCTGTCTAAGACGTGATTACATTTTAATTTATCAAATGGTCCATGGTTCAAGTCCCTTTTCAGGCTGCAAAAGTTTAAGTACAAGTCGCTTTGAATAAGAGTCTGTTGAAATACCATATTACATTTGGATTGTCTATATAGAGCTTTTTAAAGTGTTTAAAAGTATTTAACATTTACATTACATTTAAGTCATTTAGCAGACGCTCTTATCCAGAGCGACTTACAAATTGGTGCATTCACCTTATGACATCCAGTGGAACAGCCACTTTACAATAGTGCATCTAAATCTTTTACGGGGGTGACGTTATCCTATCCTAGGTATTCCTTAAAGAGGTGGGGTTTCAGGTGTCTCCGGAAGGTGGTGATTGACTCCGCTGTCCTGGCGTCGTGGGGAGTTTGTTCCACCATTGGGGGCCAGAGCAGCGAACAGTTTTGACTGGGCTGAGCGGGAACTGTACTTCCTCAGTGGTAGGGAGGCGAGCAGGCCAGAGGTGGATGAACGCAGTGCCCTTGTTTGGGTGTAGGGCCTGATCAGAGCCTGGAGGTACTGAGGTGCCGTTCCCCTCACAGCTCCGTAGGCAGCACCATGGTCTTGTAGCGGATGCGAGCTTCAACTGGAAGCCAGTGGAGAGAGCGGAGGAGCTGGGTGACGTGAGAGAACTTGGAAGGTTGAACACCAGACGGGCTGCGGCGTTCTGGATGAGTTGTAGGGGTTTAATGGCACAGGCAGGAGCCCAGCCAACAGTGAGTTGCAGTAATCCAGACGGGAGATGACAAGTGCCTGGGTTAGGACCTGCGCCGCTTCCTGTGTGAGGCAGGGTCGTACTCTGCGGATGTTGTAGAGCATGAACCTACAGGAACGGGCCACCGCCTTGATGTTTTGAGAACGACAGGGTGTTGTCAGGATCACGCCAAGGTTCTTAGCGCTCTGGGAGGAGGACACAATGGAGTTGTCAACCGTGATGGCGAGATCATGGAACGGGCAGTCCTTCCCCGGGAGGAAGAGTAGCTCCGTCTTGCCGAGGTTCAGCTTGAGGTGGTGATCCGTCATCCACACTGATATGTCTGCCAGACATGCAGAGATGCGATTCGCCACCTGGTCATCAGAAGGGAAAGGAGAAGATTAATTGTGTGTCGTCTGCATAGCAATGATAGGAGAGACCATGTGAGGTTATGACAGAGCCAAGTGACTTGGTGTATAGCGAGAATAGGAGAGGGCCTAGAACAGAGCCCTGGGGGACACCAGTGGTGAGGAGCGCGTGGTGAGGAGACAGATTCTCGCCACGCCTCCTGGTAGGAGCGACCTGTCAGGTAGGACGCAATTGGGCCGCGCCGGAGATGCCCAACTCGGAGAGGGTGGAGGGAGGATCTGATGGTTCACAGTATCGAAGGCAGCCGATAGGTCTAGAAGGATGAGAGCAGAGGAGAGAGAGTTAGCTTTAGCAGTGCGGAGCGCCTCCGTGATACAGAGAAGAGCAGTCTCAGTTGAATGACTAGTCTTGAAACCTGACTGATTTGGATCAAGAAGGTCATTCTGAGAGAGATAGCGGGAGAGCTGGCCAAGGACGGCACGTTCAAGAGTTTTGTAGAGAAAGAAAGAAGGGATACTGGTCTGTAGTTGTTGACATCGGAGGGATCGAGTGTAGGTTTTTCAGAAGGGTGCAACTCTCGCTCTCTTGAAGACGGAAGGGACGTAGCCAGCGGTCAGGGATGAGTTGATGAGCGAGGTGAGGTAAGGGAGAAGGTCTCCGGAAATGGTCTGGAGAAGAGAGGAGGGGATAGGGTCAAGCGGGCAGGTTGTTGGGCGGCCGGCCGTCACAAGACGCAAGATTTCATCTGGAGAGAGAGGGGAGAAAGAGGTCAGAGCACAGGGTATGGCAGTGTGAGCAGAACCAGCGGTGTCGTTTGACTTAGCAAACGAGGATCGGATGTCGTCGACCTTCTTTTCAAAATGGTTGACGAAGTCATCTGCAGAGAGGAGGAGGGGGGATTCAGGAGGGAGGAGAAGGTGGCAAAGAGCTTCCCTAGGGTTAGAGGCAGATGCTTGGAATTTAGAGTGGTAGAAAGTGGCTTTAGCAGCAGAGACAGAGGAGGAAAATGTAGAGAGGAGGGAGTGAAAGGATGCCAGGTCCGCAGGGAGGCGAGTTTTCCTCCATTTCCTCGGCTGCCCGGAGCCCTGTTCTGTGAGCTCGCAATGAGTCGTCGAGCCACGGAGCGGGAGGGAGGACCGAGCCGGCCTGGAGGATAGGGGACATAGAGTCAAAGGATGCAGAAAGGGAGGAGAGGAGGGTTGAGGAGGCAGAATCAGGAGATAGGTTTGAGCAGAGGGAAGAGATGATAGGATGGAAGAGGAGAGAGTAGCGGGGAGAGAGAGCGAAGGTTGGGACGGCGCGATACCATCCGAGTAGGGGCAGTGTGGGAAGTGTTGGATGAGAGCGAGAGGGAAAAGGATACAAGGTAGTGGTCGGAGACTTGGAGGGGAGTTGCAATGAGGTTAGTGGAAGAACAGCATCTAGTAAAGATGAGGTCGGCGTATTGCCTGCCTTGTGAGTAGGGGGGAAGGTGAGAGGGTGAGGTCAAAGAGGAGAGGAGTGGAAATAAGGAGGCAGAGAGGAATGAGTCAAAGGTAGACGTGGGGAGGTTAAAGTCGCCCAGAACTGTGAGAGGTGAGCCGTCCTCAGGAAAGGAGCTTATCAAGGCATCAAGCTCATTGATGAACTCTCCGAGGGGACCTGGAGGGCGATAAATGATAAGGATGTTAAGCTTGAAAGGGCTGGTAACTGTGACAGCATGAAATTCAAAGGAGGCGATAGACAGATGGGTAAGGGGAGAAAGAGAGAATGACCACTTGGGAGAGATGAGGATCCCGGTGCCACCACCCCGCTGACCAGAAGCTCTCGGGGTGTGCGAGAACATGTGGGCGGATGAAGAGAGAGCAGTAGGAGTAGCAGTGTTATCTGTGGTGATCCATGTTTCCGTCAGTGCCAAGAAGTCGAGGGACTGGAGGGAGGCATAGGCTGAGATGAACTCTGCCTTGTTGGCCGCAGATCGGCAGTTCCAGAGGCTACCGGAGACCTGGAACTCCACGTGGGTCGTGCGCGCTGGGACCACCAGATTAGGGTGGCACGCGGTGTGGAGCGTTTGTATGGTCTGTGCAGAGGAGAGAACAGGGATAGACAGATACATAGTTGACAGGCTACAGAAGAGGCTACGCTAATGCAAGGAGATTGGAATGACAAGTGGACTACACGTCTCGAATGTTCAGAAAGTTATTACGTAGCAAGAATCTTATTGACTAAAATGATTAAAATGATACAGTACTGCTGAAGTAGGCTAGCTGGCAGTGGCTGCGTTGTTGACTTTGTAGGCTAGCTGGCAGTGGCTGCGTTGTTGACACTACACTAATCAAGTCGTTCCGTTGAATGTAATAGTTTCTACAGTGCTGCTATTCGGGGCTAGCTGGCTAGCTAGCAGTGTTGATTACGTTACGTTGCGTTAAAAGAACGACAATAGCTGGCTAGCTAACCTAGAAAATCGCTCTAGACTACACAATTATATTTGATACACAGACGGCTATGTAGCTAGCTACGATCAAACAAATCAAACCGTTGTGCTGTAATGAAATGAAATGAAAATGTGATACTACCTGTGGAGCGAAGCGGAATCGACCGGGTTGTTGAGTGCGGAAGTTCTATTCAGTAGACGTTGGCTAGCTGTTGGCTAGCTAACAGTGTCTCCTACGTTAAGGACGACAAATAGCTGGCTAGCTAACCTCGGTAAATTAAGATAATCACTCTAAGACTACACGCTCTAAACTACACAATTATCTTGGATACGAAGACAGCAAAGACAACTATGTAGCTAGCTAACACTACACTAATCAAGTCGTTCAGTTGAGTGTAATAGTTTCTACAGTGCTGCTATTCTGTAGACGGTGGACGTTTGCTAGCTGGCTAGCTGCTGGGCAGATAGCAGTGTAGACTACGTTAGGGCGACGAAATACGAAGTTGCAATAGAAGTGCTGACTGTTTCACTTTGTTGTCCTCTTTCTTTTCCTTTTCTTCTGTCCTTTTGTCCTTATTTTGTCTTCCTTTCTTCTGTTAACTAGATATTTTTTGTTGTTATTCTTTGTAAGCTAGCTAGCTTCTTCCAGGAGAGTCCCTAGCAACTGCTTAGCAACAAGTAAACAATTCTGCTAGCAATTCAGCTAGCTAAGATAACTGTACAATTTTATGAAAAATAGTTACTTTTTCAAAAGCCTGTCTTTTTTGGTTTGTTCCTTGTTTTGTCTTCTATTGAGTCTTGCAGTTTTCTCTTGATTTTTTTTCGATGTACTTCACTCTAAAAAACCATTTAAATCTCAATATATACAGGAGCTCATTTTTCAGCAGCTGCTCAATTTAGAACTCCGGAACACAATTTAACATTGTAAAGGCAAGAATTCACCTCATCCACAACAATTATTCAGCACCCACCTGGGTGATGCGCAGCAACCAGACAGACACATTGTAGGAATCTAGACACGAGACCAGGGTTCCCCACCTGGAGGCCCTGCGTGTGGTTTTATTTGACCCCCATTTTTGTCATATTTTTTTCTCCTTGTTGGAGATTATTTTAATTGTATTTTTAAACAGAATATCAGCTCCGAGTGATTTTAATTTGGGAAATCTGTTCCCAAGTATTTCATATACAAATGTAAGCAAGGTTTGAAGTAATATGTTTTAGTCAAATATTATATCTGTTTGGGCTTCTTGCGGTCAATTTGCAGTCTACAAATTATTCGTAATTATGTTCCAGTCCCCCAAACATCTGCTCAATAAAAAATTGGCCCGCAGCTGAATCTAGTTGATGATCCCTGCACTACACAGAACATCCCTCTCCCCCCTACCATCCAAACCAACATATTGAGACTAATGATTAGGTACAGACTGCTACCCCTCCGCACGCACGCACACTCCCACACACCGATGATGACGGCCTTCATGGCCCCTAGCCCCAGAACAGAACAGAACAGTTGGAATAAGTTAATAACAGGAATTCAGAGTGATAAATTAGACCGACTGGTTATAAAGATGCTTACCTTAGGGTTGTGTGTGGAGGGGTGGGGCAATATACCCTGCCTGTTCCCCTCCCACATATCGCAATTTGTGCCATCCATAAGTGAGAAAGCTACATAGCAAGTATAGACCATATATTGTGTTCCGTACATGTAATAGAAAAGAGCAGAAGCGCTGATTTATCCATTCAGACCCCAGTCTTACTGTACCTACCTGGACAATTTGCTATTTTAGTATTCCTCCAGTAGTTTTCACAAAGGAGAAATCCTCCACTTCTATGTCAAAGATAGTACAACAAAAACACTATTGTAAATACTACAGTAATGAACCCAAAAACACTACAGTAAATACTACAGTATACTACAAGCTGTAAAAAAACGACAATAAATACTATAGTATATATTACAGTTTTATTTTACTGCAGTATTTATACTATAGTATACTACAGTATTCACTAGTGTTTTTGCAGACTTAAGTCCACAAAAACACTCCGATGAAGGCTACGAAAACACTACAGTGAATACTATAGTATTTACAGTATATCATAGTATAAAATTGTATTTTTTCATTTGGGCATAGGAGAACCCTTTTTGATTACAGGTAAAACCATGTTTGGTTCCATGTAGAACCCTCTGTGGAAAGGCTTCTACATGTAACCCAAAAGGTTCTACCTAGAACCAAAAGGAACCAAAAAGGATCTGGAACCAAAAAGGGTTCTTCAATGGGGACAGACAAATAACCCTTTTAGATTCTAGATAGTACACTCTTAAAAGGTGCTATGCTTTGGAACTGTGTGTGGTAACTCTCTCTTCCCCTCGCTCTCCCTCCCTCTCTCTCTTCAGATAGCCAGGGAGCATGTTGTCCAGATGTCCAGAGAGGACTATGACTCGTGGCTCCTCTCCAGGGTCACTCTTTCACAGCAGCAGGACCACTAACCCAAACACATGTGAGGTGTACACATTTTTACTAATACCAGGAAAATGTAACGACCAAAAAATTCACGCACACGCAAATACGCTCACACATTTAAATACACACACACGCACACACACCACACACACCACCCGTTCTGCCATTCACCTTCTGTTAAAGGTCCCCAAAGCACACACATCCCTGGGTCGCTCCTCTTTTCAGTTCGCTGCAGCTAGCGACTGGAACGAGCTGCAAAAATCATTCTAACTGGACTGTTTTATTTCTTCATTCAAAGACTCAATGATGGACACTCTTACTGACAGTTGTGGCTGCTTCGCGTGAATTATTGTTTGTCTCTACCGTCTTGCCCTTTGTGCTGTTGTCTGTGCCCAATAATGTTTGTACCATGTTTTGTGCTGCTACCATGTTGTGCTGCTACCATGTTGTGTTTCTACCATGTTGTTGTTGTTTTTGGTCCCTCTTCATGTAGTGTTATGGTGTCGCTCTTGTCGTGGTGTGTGTGTTTTGTCCTATATTTTATTTTATTTTTAATCCCAGCCCCAGTCCTCGCAGGAGGCCTTTTGCCTTCTGGTAGGCCGTCATTGAAAATAAGATTTTTTTCTTAACTGACTTGCCTAGTTAAATAACACACACACACACCCTGGCCATGGATGATGATGAAACACACACATACACAAATATAGTTGCCCATAGTCTCTGAACTGACCTAAGGTTAGGTTTGGGGGGAGATTAAGCTGATCCTAGATCTGTGATCCCACAGGCAATTCCAATCCAGAGTCTTCCTCCTTTATATCCACTGTGGGAAGCCGGGCTCACATTTCACATCCACTTGTTCTCCGTTTCCCTTTTGTTTACGTTTCAAACCTACTTAAATCATGTCTCCTACGGGAGGATAAGCTTCACTGAGCCATCAAATACCTCCCTGTCCTTGTGCCGTCCCCTTATCCCTTTCTCCCTCCCTCCGCCAGTCCACTCCTCCCTTCTCTTCCATTCCCACACCAACCTTTCCCTCCCCGTCCTCCTACCATCCTCTTATCCCCCCATCTCTCCAGTTCCCATCACATCCACCGCCCTTCCCTCCCCACAAACATCCCAAACAACAATAATAGATAGCGTGTTGTCTGTTATTGAAATCAGCCCAGTGCCACGCCCATACGGGCTCTGCTCCAGCCTTACCCCAGCCCCGGCCTTGTCTGATGGATAGCCCTTTTTTATTTGGGAAATAAAGAGCCTGACCAAATGATCTTTGCCTCCTGTTAGATAAAGATAATGAACTCTGCCTGGAAACAATTGTTTGTGAAGACTTTGAGCAGACTAGTTAAGCGTTACTGTGAATGCAGTGTTTCAACAGCTGTCTGTAGAGGATTTCACAAAATCATGAATGTGATCATTAAAACAATAATGATTAAAAAGGTTACAATTATGTGATTCTGTCTGTGGCACTATATGTCATTCATCTGTGGAAATATGACTAAATGCTGCGATGGCAATAAAATAACTTATCATCATTGTGTGTTTGTTCCAATGTTTGTTGTCAGCAGATAACTGTCTAGCTTTCTTATCTTCTGTGATAAGCTGTTGTGTTTTTCTCTTTTGGATGGTCGGATTGAGGGAGGGAGCTGGAGCGTACACCCCCGGGTTTGTGTAGTGGTGTCAAAGGCTTTGGTAGACTCCCAGAGGGGAGAGAGGGAGAAGGGCGAAAGAAGGGGAGAACAGGAGACAGGGATGGGGGAGAGAGGGAGAAGGGGGGAAAACTGGTGTCGATCACACATTTCAGGAATGCCACACAGTCTTGTTTGAACCCCAGACCTTAACCTCAACGTATGGGGAGGGGAAGACACATGCTCTCTTATTCTAACCTCATTCAGGTTAAGTTATGAGAAAACGTTCTAATCCACACTGGTATACTCTTAGAAAAAAAGGGTTCTTTGGCTGTCCACATAGGATCACACTATTTGGTTCCAGGTAGAACTATTTTGGGTTCCAAGTAGAACCCTCTGTGGAAAGGGTTCTACATGGAACCCAAAAGAGTTCTATTTGGAACCAAAAGGGTTCTACCTTGAACCAAAAAGGGTTATCCTATGGGGACAGACAAAGAACACTTTTCGGTTCAAGACAGCACCTTTTTTTCCTAAGAATGTAGTGTCAAGCATTTGTCCTTGATCATGTGATCTGATCGAGGAACAAAGTCTGATGTTTTGGTTTACCAGTCTAGGTCATGAGTTTAAGAAAAACTACTTGAAAACCTACACATTGTGTGTGCTGGTTGGAGAGATTTATAAGGTACTGGAAATTGCAACGTTAGGGTCTGCAATATTCTGTCAGTCTGTGTCTTTGTGCATTTTTAGCCCACATAGCACAACAACCAAGCCGGCTGTGGAAAATTCAATATTTACATTACAACATTTACTTTGCAATTACCTGCAGGCCACTCTATTCCAGGGGTGTAGGCACAGGTGAGGAGCATGGCCCAATCACTCAGACTAAGCAACAAAAAATTATAATGTAAAGTATTGTTTTATACTCTACTTCTCAGTATTCCAAACAGGACATTTTGTATTTTTACCTAAACATGCCAACACGGATAGAATTCATAGCAAGCAGTGCACTGGGTTAGTCCGATTTGATGAACTGGAATGACATTCACTCTCACAGGATGGGTTGCCAAAAAAACTAACTGAAAGCCACACCCCCCAATAAGCCACGAATATGACTGTATTGAAGCAAACAGTATGTCACTCTGCTTCTATGGTTATATGCACTATGCAACTGCCTATTTAATTTGTTCATTTAGCGAACAAGACGGCTCATAATCCAGTGCCTTTCCCACAGTCAACACACCTATATTTTAGCTTTATTTAGATTTTTAAATGCTAAATGTTCTCTCAGCCTCATGGCAAACTGTAGAATAGCATATGATGAGCTATAATATTGCATGTTCCTCTCTGTGTTCAGCATATGTAGGAACTCCTTCAAGACGGTTGGAAAAGCATTCCTCATGAAGTTGGTTGAGAGAATCCCAAAAGTGTTCAAAGCTGTCATCAAGGCTACTTTGAATAATCTAAAATATAACATATATTTGGATTGGTTTAACCCTATTTTGGCTACTACATGATTCCATATGTGTTATTTAATAGTGTTGATGTCTTCACTATTGTTCTACAATATATAAAATAGTACAAATAAAGAAAAACCCTTGAATGAGTACTGTAGGTGTGTCCAAACTTTTGACTGATACTTTATGTTCCATGTGTGTAGTTCCATTTTCATGGAAGGCCTTTTGGCCCAATTGATGAAAGGTTCCACTCCCTTTGCAAAGGTAGACTTTATCTTATCACTACTAACAGAGTTGAGGGCACTGTGGACTGTTCAATTAATATTTACTCACTGGCAATGCCTGCATTAACTTCCAAACAATCTAAGCATTTCATGAAGTTTTCCATGGACATTTAGTAACGGAACACTGTTCTGGAAGTATTGGGGAATAGAATGATTTTGACAACCAAGTCCAACCTAATGTCATAAATGTCACTTTTATCCAAGTTCAAAGTGACATGACGGTCACTCTAACTAGCTAGCCAGGAGCCATTGACCTGAACGCTGTCTTCACAGCCATGAGACTGAAATAGCCTTGTTAAAGTAATGTACACGTGCCACATTCATGGTCGAATTGCTGCAAAGAAACCATTACGAAAGGACAGCAACAAGAAGAAGAAGAGGCTTGCTTGGGCCAAGAAAGTCCAGATTTGAGATTTTTCGTTCCAACCGCCATCTCTTTGTGAGACAGACTAGGTGAACGGAGGATCTCCGTATGTGTGGTTCCCACCGTGAAGCATGTAGGAGGTATGATGGTGTAGAGGTGCTTTGCTGGTGACACTGTCAGTGATCTATTTAGAATTCAAGGCCCACTTAACCGGCATGTCTACCACAGCATTCTGCAGCGATACGCCATCCCATCTGGTTTGTGCTTAGTGGGACTATCATTTGTTTTTCAACAGGTCAACAGGTCAATGACCCAAAACACACCTCCAACGCTGTCTTCACAGCCATGAGACTGAAATAGCCTAGTTAAAGTAATGTACACGTGCCACATTCATAGCTGAGATAGGCAGACAGAAACCACTGTTGTACAACAGCTAGTATGACGATATACTCTGTGACACTAACAAATTAAAACAAATTAACCATATTGTTTTTGTTCTTAGGTGGTGCAATGCATGTTGTTTATTAAAAGCAGAATGTTTGGATTTTATCTTGGCTTAGTTTTTAAACCTGTAGAATCTGATACCATTGAAATCCTTCCGGTAAGAGTTGTTTATGTTTAGTGCCATTCCAAGTCATAGATAAAGCAGATCATTAATCCAAAGAGAAGACCTATTTAGCTTTGACTCAAAGTAGAATTGTTTGATATTGCAACAGTTCCTTGACTTACAAACTGGGGCATTGACACAAGCTAGTCTCTACAGGATGTGTCCCGTGATGTTAGTGGGTGGTCTAGATGAAAATGAAACAAAGATAGACGAAATATGAGGCAAGCAAATATCATTGAAGAGCCTATCTTTATTGAATAAATGATTGTGTGTGTGCGCACATATGTGTGTGCGGTGGTGTGTATGTGTGTGCGGTGGTGTGTATGTGTGTGCATGTATCCTGTGATTATGTTGACTGAACATAACTGTCTCCATGTGTTCTTCACCACAGGCAGAGACAAGCACTCAAAAACAAGCCACGGGGGGTTTTCTGTTTATAGAAACAGTGAACGAGAGAGAAAAGTGGAAAAAGAAACAGTGACCGGCTGTTTCTCGCCCTCCATCTCTGTCACTTGCTCAGTTACTTTACTGCCCTGTTGGTCAAACAGTCAAGCAGCTTAGCCTAGAGGTAATTATATTTTTCTAGATGAAAATGACATTTTCCTAGATAGAAAGATAACCCAGAATGTGAATCTTGTTAATTTTGTGTGTGATCTGATATGGTGCTAGTACTTCTAGGTATGACAGTTGGAGTTGCTGTAGTACGGACTGGGTGTTGGAGTAACTGAAAGTTAAAATACTGTTTATATCAAAACACATTTAGCTGGTGTTTAGATACGTGGTTCCTATCCCCAATGATAGACGATCATGTAGTTTTGTGTTTTTGTTAGGTGGTTTTAGCTTTCATGTTGTAGGTTTCATCAGGACAATTATAGCCACACTGTTAGTATACCAGAGAAACTCCACTGTGAGGTGGGTTTTAAAGGGATATGTTGTTATACTGTGGGGGAAGTTTTGGTTTGAGGAGAGATGCTGTAGCTTTCCAACAGACAGACAGACTGCTTCTCGTTCTAGCAGAGTAAACTGCCACGTAGAAAAAGTGAAATCATGGCGATGCAGGAGTGTGTATTAGAGTGGCCTTGTCCGGAAGTGACTTCACAACTCAGTTTCTTGATTCAGGTTCAATCAAACATAGTTTTAAGCTTTGTTTTATTATTGACAGTTACAGCTGATTTTTGGACTGAATATCGATTTGCTCTCCTAAATATGTGTCATCTGATGTACTTTTCACCACCAGCTCATGGGCTTGCATGTAGCCTAGTGGTTAGAATGTTGGACTAGTAACTGAAAGGTTGCAAGGTCAAATCCATGAGCTGACAAGGTAAAAAAAAAATGTCATTCTGCCCCTGAAGGCAATTAAACCCACTGTTCCAAGGCTGTCATTGAAATGAAGAATTGTTCTTTACTGACATGACTAGTAAAATATCAGGGCTTAAAAACAAAGCTATATGTATCACTCCACAGCGGAGGGATACATCTGAGGTGATTACAGCTGGGGTCTACCCCTATATATAGACCCCATGACAGACGTTCTCTACAATATTTTTTGATGCGCCTCTAGCACCGTAGAGGATTGGACTGATCCATATAGCTCACATAACCGTGGTTACACATGTAACCTTTGTTATGTTTCACTATATTGGATCACTCCACTATATTGGTATACCCGTACCAGATTAGTCGGTGCTAGAGGGACCTGGCCAGCCAGAACCAACCGCAGAGGGAGGTGCCACATTTACACGATAGTACCTAGCAAAAGGTGCAAGAGGAAGCACAACTGGCCGCAGCACAGATCTCAGCGAGGGGCACTCCTCTCAGTAGAGCCCAGGACGCAGCCACAACCCATGTTGAATGTGCAACCACAGATCCCAGCACTGAGAAAATGAATCCCAGATCCCGCCGAGAAAATGAAAGAGAACGTGTGTCGCAGCCATGGGGTCTATAGATGTGGCAGACCCCAGCCGTGACACAGGTGTACACAGGAGTAAACCTGTCATTCCTCACTTCGGATGTATCCCTCCGCTGCGGAGTGATATCAATATATTTGAGTGATCCAATATAGTGAAACATAACTACAACAACTGTACTGAGTTAGCCTAGTGCTCATATGCTCCCGGCTATATCCTATCATTCATTTCCTAGTTAAACAATCATGTAACTATGAAATTCGCTGGAAATAAACTTTCAAATGATTTATTGTTTTATTGAATAGCCATGACTGATTCGAGCTATGTCGTGTCGTGAGACAACGCTCAGTTTTGATATCCACCGGCGTTATTGGCTTTAGGGTTAGCTGGACATTTCTAACTGGTCTTGGAACTGTGACAACGGGTAGCCTCTCCCCTCGATGGGCTATGCAGTGATTTTGCCAACACAGCCAGATATGTATAGTCTTGTACCTTTAACATTTTTAACCTGACTATCGTATCTGTTGATTAAATTAGACTTTTTTAGTATAATGAGTAATATAAAAATGTCACAAATTAATTAACACGAGAAAATAGCAACTCTACAGAGCGCCAATGGCTGCAATGAATGGCCTAATTACTTCCGGACACAAAGGGTCCACGAAGCTCCTCCTCTTCACTCTATTGGTGACATTAATTGTTACATTAAGAGGCTGGAGGAGGTTGTTATGACCCAATAAAAGTATGTATTCTAATGAATCCTTCTCTCTCATTCTATCTTTCTCCCCCCTCTCTCTCTTCTTCATCTCTCTCATTCTCCCCCTATATTTTTCCTACTTTTCTGTCCTCGGGTATTTACTGTTTCTCATTGGTGAAAATACTACTTCAATCGTTTTTGGGGGTATCTGTACTTTACTATTTATATTTTTACCAATTTGTACTTCACTAAATTCCTAAAGAAAATAATGTACTTTTTACTCCATACATTTTCCCTGACACCCAAAAGTACTCGTTACATTTTGACAGGAAAATGTTCTAATTCACACACTTATCACACACATCCCTGGTCACCCCTACTGCCTCTGATCTGGCGGAGTCACTAAACACAAATGATGTCTGAGTGTTCCTCTGGCTATCCATCAATAAAAAAGAAAAGAAAAGAAAATTGTGCCAGCTAGTTTGCTTAATATAAGGAATTTGACACTTATGTACATTTGAGAAAATCCATTTACTTTTGATACTTAACTATATTTAAAACCAAAACTTTCAGATTTTTACTCAAGTAATATTTTACTGGGCGACTCACTTTTACTTGAATCATAATGCATTAGCTCCCTCATGTGACACAACGCTAATACTTAGAGAAGCAGGTTCATTTGTCAAGCACCTACAGCACATACAGCACAAACAAAGGAGATGATTGTGGACTTCAGGAAACAGCAGAGGGAGCACCCCTCTATCCACATCAATGGGACAGTAGTGGAGAGGGTAGTACGTTTTAAGTTCCTCGGCGTACACATCACGGACAAACTGAATTGGTCCACCCACACAGATAGCAGCACCTCTTCAACCTCAGGAGGCTGAAGAAATTTGGCTTGTCACCAAAAGCACTCACAAACTTCTACAGATGCACAATCGAGAGCATCCCGTCGGACTGTATCACCGCCTGGTATGACAACTGCTCCGCCCACAACCGTAAGGCTCTCCAGAGGGTAGTGAGGTCTGCACGACGCATCACCGGGGGCAAACTACCTGCCCTCCAGGACACCTAAACCACCCGATGTCACAGGAAGGCCATAACGATCATCAAGAACAACAACCACCCGAGCCAATGCCTGTTCACCCCGCTATCATCCAGAAGGCGAGGTCAGTACAGGTGCATCAAAGCTGGGACCGAGAGACTGAAAAACAGCTTCTATCTCAAGGCCATTAAACTGTTAAACAGCCACCACTAACATTGAGTGGCTGCTGCCAACACACTGACTCAACTCCAGCCACTTTAATAATGGAAATTGATGGAAATTGATGTAAAAATATCTCACTAGCCACTTTAAACAATGCTACTTAATATAATGTTTACATACCCTACATTACTCATCTCATATGTATATACTGTACTCTATACCATCTACTGCATCTTTATGCATTACATGTATCACTAGCCACTTTAAACTATGCCACTTTGTTTACAAACCCTACATTACTCATCTCTTATGTATATACTGTACTCGATACCATCTACTGCATCTTGCCTCTGCCGTTCTGTACCATCACTCATTCTTATATCTTTATGTACATATTCTTTATCCCTTTACACTCGTGTGTATAAGGTAGTAGTTTTGGAATTGTTAGGTTAGATTACTTGTTGGTTATTACTGCATTGTCGGAAATGGAAGCACAAACATTTTGCTACCCTCGCATTAACATCTGTTAACCATGTGTGCAAGTTCTCCCACTTAAAACGATGAGAGAGGCCTGTAATTTTCATCATAGGTACACTTCAACTATGACAGACAAAATGAGAAGGAAAAAATCCAGAAAATCACATTGTAGGATTTTTTAATGAATTTATTTGCAGATTATGGTGGAAAATAAGTATTTGGTCACCTACAAACAAGCAAGATTTCTGGCTCTCACTGACTTATTCTTTAAGAGGCTCCTCTGTCCTCCACTCGTTACCTGTATTAATGGCACCTGTTTGAACCTGTTTGAACTTTTCACTCAAAATCTCACGATACATGGCCCCATTCATTCTTTCCTTTACACAGATCAGTCGTCCTGGTCCCTTTGCAGAAAAACAGCCCCAAAGCATGATGTTTCCACCCCCATGCTTCACAGTAGGTATTGTGTTCTTTGGATGCAACTCAGCATTTTTTGTCCTCCAAACACGAAGTTGAGTTTTTACCAAAAAGTTATATTTTGGTTTCATCTGACCATATGACATTCTCCCAATCTTCTTCTGGATCATCCAAATGCTCTCTAGCAAACTTCAGACGGGCCTGGACATGTACTGGCTTAAGCAGGGGGACACGTCTGGCACTGCAGGATTTGAGTCCCTGGCGGCGTAGTGTGTTACTGAATGACTGCAGGTCATTCACTCGGTCCACCCGTGTGGTTCTGGGATTTTTGCTCACCGTTCTTGTAATCATTTTGACCCCATGGGGTGAGATCTTGCGTGGAGCCCCAGATCGAGGGAGATTATCAGTGCTCTTGTATGTCTTCCATTTCCTAATAATTGCTCCCACAGTTGATTTCTTCAAACCAAGCTGCTTACCTATTGCACATTCAGTCTTCCCAGCCTTGTGCAGGTCTACAATTTTGTTTCTGGTGTCCTTTGACATCTCTTTGGTCTTGGCCATAGTAGAGTTTGGAGTGTGACTGTTTGAGGTTGTGGACAGGTGTCTTTTATACTGATAACAAGTTCAAACAGGTGCCATTAATACAGGTAACGAGTGGAGGACAGAGGAGCCTCTTAAAGAAGAAGTTACAGGTCTGTGAGAGCCAGAAATCTTGCTTGTTTGTAGGTGACCAAATACTTATTTTCCACCATAATTTGCAAATAAATTCATTAAATTCCAACAATTTGATTTTCTGTATTTTTTTTCTAATTTTGTCTGTCATAGTTGAAGTGTACCTATGATGAAAATGACAGGCCTCTCTCATCTTTGTAAGTGGGAGAACTTGCACAATTGGTGGCTGACTAAATACTTTTTTGCCCCACTGTATGTGACAAATAACATTTTATTTGATTTACAGTACTTTCATGTCATGACATTTGATTTGTCAGCTCAAAATAGATAACACATTTCCTATATTCAAATGTGTGGTGCCTCTGAGTGACTGTTTTTACCCTCACCAAAACCACACCCACTGAATATTGTTTCCTTGTTGTTATCGCTGATAGTATTTCATGAGAGTTTTGTTAAAACATTATGGACACAATTCAAAGCAATATGACAAACGTCTCAGTATGTGATCATGTTTCAACTATGAATTGATTTCCTTTCCCAGTGTGGTGGTTTGCCTTGGCTAATGACACTGAATAGAAATAGCTGTCAAGACAGTGAGAGGTCTCATTGTTGCCAGGGGTAACAGTGGATAAGGGGCTCTTATTGTTGCTGTTTTTGGTGAGGGAGCTGGAGAGTCTGCCAACTCTTCAACGCGCATGCACACACACACACCACCACTCACTCTTAGTGTCACGTGATTCTTCTCCCTCCCCAGGCTTTCTGGCCCAGTTTTAAATAATTAGCCTCTCTGTTTGATCTCCCCCTCTGACTTGGTGAAAACATGTTCTTCCTCTCTGATTCGGGGAAAACATTGTTCTTCCTCTTCCGTCTCATTTTTGGGAAACCCTTGCTACCAGTAAGGCAAAACAACTTCACTTCCTCAAGCCTCTCCGAAGCTTTTCTGCAGCTGAGGTGAAGGTGACAAAAGCTCTACCTCTCTCACTGCTGTTCTGAGACAAATGTTTTCTATTAGACCACACTCTGAAAAGCTGTTTGAAATTGTTGCCCAAAGAAGGTATTGGATCTTGAATGCTCACCATGGAGAATGAAGATGGTCATTTACCCTAGCCAGGCAGCTGCCCATGGCGTGTAGACCGCGCGCGCGTACGCGCACACATGCACGCACACAGAGAGAACATGAGCCCTACCGTAGGATTAATCCAAACCCAAGCAAATGTGACCACCGTGTCATATTAACAAGTCAAATTGGTAGGCCTCTAATTTAAGCATGACCTTTAACATCCAGCGCTGTGACATCATACTGTACACTGAAAGACACAGAGGTCCTGGGGTCCACCTGCTCTTTAAAGTCTCCACAAAAGGCTAACCATTAAAAACTAACCCTGTTGTAAGCTGGTAGTGGTATCTTCCACGTGTGTTGTGTTGAATTCAATTTTACAGAACTTGTGGACATCAGAGCACATAAGGAAGAATACGAAACAACCCTAGCTTAAACCAACTTGTCGTTCTCTTGCTAAACATGGCCATGACATATTGTTATTTACAGTAACAGTCAAACATTCAGGCTGTCAACAACTGATTTCACCACAATAACATTTGAATGAAAGCGAGAATTGGTAGTTGTTTTTATTTTAACCTTTGGTTTCAGTAGAACAGCTGTGATCTAGTTTTATTCTCTGTTGTGGTTGAGAGTAGAAGAGGGGAAATGTGCTCTGCCTCTGCTGCTAACCGCACTCTTCAGAAGAAGTCACTACGTGTCAAAAGCACCACTAGTGGTTCCACACACTGCAGCCTAGTAATAGGCTAAGGTACGACAAAGGAAAAGTACAAAATGGACAACGTTCTGAATAAGAAATGACCCTTGCTGTAAATGACATTTTCTAAACGTCTTCCTCTTTATAGTACCAGTGTTGTTGTTAACCCACAAGGTGAATATATGCCCCTACAGGTGCAGATCTCGGATGAATTTGCCCACAAATCCTAACCTTGGGGGAAATGCTTATGCAAATCAGATGCAGAACTGACCCAAGACAAGCGGGTGCTACACTGTTGTTGTTTAACCAGTCCCCTCCCTGATCTATACTCGTTCACAAGCAGCAGGAGACAAAGCAAACAGACAGTGAGAGACAGACACTAAAGAGTTAAGATCAATTACATCAGAAGTGTATTTGAGTAGCTGATCTAATCAGCTAGTACAGTGATAGGGTTCTATTCTGAACAAGTAACAGGCGGACCCTCGATACATAATAATAGGGTATACTTTTTACATCCCCAGGACTTGACAACCTGGTCTCAGCCAGCGCCTTTTGTACAATTTTGTACGTAAATCTGTGACACTCTATTCAGTATGATATGTTACGTTTCTTATGGTATGTATTAGTTTGTGGATTAGTGTATTAGTTTGTGGATGTCCAAAAATGCGCAAAAATGCAAATGCTTTCCGTTGAGTTTTATTTTCATCGTTTATGTATGTATGTATGTATGTATGATATGTTACAAATTACAGTTCGTATTATATTACGAATTTGCAAAACACACATTGTTATGATTTCGTAAAAACGTGTGCTTTTTGCTAGGCTAGGGTTACGGGTTAGGTTAAAGCGTTAAGGGAAAGGTCAACTAAAAGAGTTAAGGTTAGGGTTAGCTAACATGCTAATTAATTGCAAAGTTGCTAATTAGCTAAAAAGCTAGTTGTCTAACATTTGTGTTGCTAGATATTCGTGTTATGCCCAGTCATCCACCCGACAAATTTTTTACCTTAAACTAATTTGATTGTCCCGGATTTGTTTACTATGTTACGTCTCGTCTATGAGACCAGGCTGCTTCGAAGGGGGTTGTCTTCTCTCCCATCTAAGCATAACAGCACAAATAAAGACACCAAAAGACAGCGCACAGAGAGGACTGAAAGACTGATGAGATGTCACCCTAACAGCTTATATAAAAAAGGCCAGACTGACCCTGTAAGGATAAATCCCAGGGAAAAGCCCTGTGTCTCAGGTACCTCCATGTTCTTAGTTATGTAATAGATGTGTCCATGTACAAGAATACAAACATTTGTTTCACATGGCTTCCCTTAAGCCTTATCTGACCTTGGGTCCACTGCACCCTATTCAGAGATCAGTGACATGTAATCATTAATCTCTAAACTCTACTACTTCTGCCATCTCATCTGCTCTAGAAGAAAACACTGGGGTCAGGTGGCAATTGGATATTTACCCTGAAGACATGAAAAATGTCTTGCTAGTTATTTTAAAATGATCTGACAGATGGTCTGAAGAAAAGCAAAACCACTGGGCACAGACATCAATTCAATGTTGGTTCATTGAAATGGAAACATTGAGTCATTGTGCCCAGTGGGAAGGTCTCGAGTCCTGCATTTTACATTTGAGTTTTAGAAACTTCTCGCTCAAGCCACACTTGAGAGAAACTCTATAGTGAGGCCACGTTTCTTGCTTTGCATTTCCTATAAGACCTTTGAGGCTTGAATCAAAGCAGCCAAATGTTGGCTCCTTGGAGAAAGCAATTGGATTAAACTTAAACTTCTGGCCAATTGTATATTATAGACAATTGAGATTCCACAGTAAAAATATATTCAAGAGACCCAGGCTTGCACTGTCTGAGGGTGTATTCCCTGCCTACCCTTAGATCGAACACCTGGTCTGTAAAACTAAGAGCAAGTGAAACCAAGAGACGGTAAGATGCAATGCAAAGTTTTTTTAATGCAGTAATTTTGATCTACAAGGAGAGTGTTTAACAAAATTATACAGGATGTAAAGGCCTTTATACATACAGAAACAGATTATACAGAAGACTCCGGAGCAGAATACACAAATAAATACATTTGTCTTTTTAAAACAGTCAGTCCCAGTCCCCCAGGGAAATATAACTTAAAGAAATACTGGATATTTCACCCATTGGATTTCTCCTCAACTCCAACAATGAGTGGAAAGATTTAAAGCAACCTTAAAAATCCACTAGCTGTCAATTAGTGACGGCAAATTAAGGTGTCAATAACTGCATCTCCCACAAGCCAAGGCAGGAACGCAAAATCGTAGACCTGTAAAAGGAGATTAACCAACTTTGGTTTGAACCCCCAAGATGAGGTACACGCTAGCTAGCCTAGTCTCCGATCAGTTTATGCTGTATAGCCATTGGTAATCGGCACTGCTGGGACAGCCTATCAATATAAAGCATAATGTACTGTATTCACTTAACACTACACTAAATAGCAGTGAGTTCATAATAGGTTGGATCATTGATTAATGGGATGTGAGATCCCAATGGGATGTTCAGAATCAGATCAGACACTGATCAACTGGGGGAACAGTTCGTTGGCGAACACGTCATCCCAGGACCCCTCTGAGCAGAGGGGGGATGACATGTCGCTGATGGGGGAAGGGGACCGCTCGTATCCAGAGTCGCTGTAGGCATCCATCAGGTAGGCACCAGTCTTCTCTAGGTTACCCATGGCCAGGTCAGAGGTCAGCGAGGCCACAGACAGGAAGTCATCCAGAACCCCATGATTTTTAGGGATGATGACTTCTTCCGGCTCATCTTTGACACACACGTCAACCTCATCGGCCACAGAGAAGACCTCAACCATCTTTATCCCTGTCACACTCTCCTCGTGATTCACTTCCTGCTGCCCGAGGACACACACCACCTCCACAGGCTTGGTGTAGATGTGGTCAAAGTGGATCAGTTCATTAAGGGCCTCCAGCTTAACTGGTGTGGCCCCCAGAGCTGCAGGTGAGGGGGCAGGTACTCCTCCCCCCCCTCCAACCAGCAGCACCGCCTGCTCCTGGATCTCCTGCTCACCACACTCCCTGAGGAACAGCTCTGGGTGAAGGATGTCAAGAATGCCCAGCAAGAGATCAGACTGGAGGGGAGAGGGAGCGAGCAGGTTACAACTCTGAACAGGGAATGGCAGAACTGGAACTCACCAATAGGCAAGATGAGCATTATAAAAGCACTTTGAGCTACTGGAAAATGGACTAGACTAAATGAAGCCAGTCAATGACTATAAAGTGCTGAATATCCATCTCCGTTTGATAAAGCCCTTATCCATAGCTTACATTACAGTGGTCATGCATTAGCTGTAGCAGACAAAAATGGGGTCCATAGTGGTCTACGTGTCTCACCTCAGAGTCTGTAGAGTCAAGACCATCTGTATCCATTGGGAAATCTTCAGATTTGAGAATTGCTGGGCCTGCACCTGCTGCAGAGGCACACATAGCCTGAGTACTGCAGACTCAGAAGACCCGATCCCCAAAACTGCATCAATCCCATTGGACTCCAACACCTGAGCCTGGGGTGGGAGAGGAGTGAAGAGTTATAAACTAACTGGCTCTGACAGCCAGGTGGTGCAACTGTCCCCCCCCCCACAAATCTTCTGCATTTACCAATAACTCACAAATCTGCTTACATTCTCTTTGGCCTCAAGGGTGTCCAACCCCAGCCTCTGTCTCAGTTCCTTGTTCTCGTTCCCCATACCGCACATCTTTTGCCGTAACAGCCTGTTTTCAACATGAAGTTTCTGGTTCTAGAGAGGAGATACAAATATAACACCTTAGTCAGTTTAGGAATAAGAGCAATAAATAGCAGTCATTAACAACATGACAATTTATGGACAGAATTTATTTACCTCCAGTTCCATCACCAGAACTTGCTCTTCCAGCTCACCCATTTTGGCTTTTTTTCTGTCTCTGGCCGTTTGGGCTGCAACTCTGTTCTTGAGTTTCCTGAAGAGGAAATATTATCTTTTGAAATTGCTGACAAAGCAAGATGACTGACAGGAATGGGAGAGAGTTCTTGGTTATTGCACAATCAGCCGCCATGTTCCTGTCATGCAGGCAGAACAGGTTCCAAATTTCCAGAAACAGGGTGGGAGCAATAGGCTGACTCCTCAAAATCTGTTGATATGCGAAGCCGGGTAACATGACAGGCAGAGTCAACGAATAAAAAATGTAAATCTACCATAGTCCAATTTTGAATGTGCAGGATTTATTCTTAGCACAGTTATTGGAAAGACATCGATGACATTTATGGGAATCTGTCCATTTGTGTGGCGTAAGGAGTAGCCTGCTCCCTTTGGTCAACCAATCAATTGTTCACCTTTGGTATCACGAGATCGATATGATGGCATCGGACTTCAATAATAATTCATTTATATAGCCATGAGAATAACGTTACAACTAAATACACCAAATTGGCGATTCATGAAACTAACCTGCGAAGTTGCTTTTCTTCTGGGCTCAAATGAGTGAGTCTCTGTCTTTTTCGCAGGGGTGGCCCAGTTGTCGAATTTGAGTCGGAATCTGACGAATTCGCTTGGTTTTGCGACGGCAAAACGACAGAAATTGACCGGCTGTAGCCCTGTGTTGAGCTAGAAGAGCCATTCTGTTGCCCAGATATCAAGAGGACTTTATGTCCCGCTGTCCCCACGACCATATTATTTATCCTTATAGACTTCAGAAATATTGGGGTAGCTTCAAAGAAACCTACGGTTTATTTAGGTCTTTCTATCCCTGTCAGTTCTCAAATATAAATAAAGGAGTTCTGCTTCCAATCTATTTCTACAGTCGTGGTGAAATCTGATAGGCTGAAAGACATTGCAATGTTTTCACAGTATGCTCTATGATTGGCTGCAGGGCTCATGCAATTTGCATTCAACTTTCACCCTGCGTTCGCAGTAAAATGCCTGCCTCTTGTTCACGGAAGGTGTAATTTCCCATCTAACCTACGCTTGGCACAAATAACAAACCCGACCCATTTAAAATTCCCAGCAAAAATACGTAGAACCAAAAGTATTGAGGCTATTCACCCTGGGTTATTACTTTATTTTTCTAAACGAACTTTAGTTCTCAAAATAGCCATACAGTAGATGCACTTGTATTCAGTGGTGGAAAAAGTACTCAAATGTCATACTTGAGTAAAAGTAAAGATACCTTAATAGAAAATAGTAAAAGTGAGTCACCCAGTAAACTACTACTTGAATAAAAGTCTAAAAGTATTTGGTTTTAAATATACTTAAGTATCAAAAGTAAATGGAATTGCTAAAATGTGCTTAATTAATTATCAAAAGTAAAAGTATAAAGAATTTCAAAAATTTCTGTCAAATGGAAAGAGTACTTTTGGTTGTAAGGGAAAATGTATGGAGTAAAAAGTACATTATTTTCTTTCGGAATGTAGTGAAGTGAAAGTTGTCAAAAATATAATTAGTAAAGTAAAGTACAGATACCCCCAAAAATTGTAAGTCGCTCTGGATAAGAGCGTCTGCTAAATGACTTAAATGTGGTACTTTACACCATTGCTTGTCTTCTAACATGTAGGACAATAACCGGTTGACCTCCAAAGTACACTAGCTTACAATTACAGTTGTAAAAGAAGACTATATTACGATGGTGTCACGCCCTGACCTTAGAGAGATGTTTTATTTCTCTATTTGGTTAGGTGAGGTTGTGATGTGGGGTGGGCAGTCTATGTTCTATTTTCTATGTTTTGTATTTCTTTGTTTTGGCCGGTTATGGTTCTCAATCAGGGACAGCCATCTATCGTTGTCTCTGATTGGGAACCATACTTAGGCAGCACTTTTTCCCACCTGTCTTTGTGGGTAGTTAACTTTGTTTGTGGCACTGAATCCCTGTAAGCATCACGGCTGTTGCTTTTGTGTCTTGTTTTTTTGGCAACATTTTTTAAATAAAAGGAAAATGTACGCTCATCACGCTGCACCTTGGTCTTCTTCCAGCAACGGCAGATGGACTATTGTATAGGTTCTTTATAGAATAGTCATTGCAGGAGATTCAGTTGTTTTCACCTTGCCACTACAATCCCATTAATTTTGTCCTCCCCATTCAATAGCCAATACAGTTTGCATATCCATATTGAATTTTGATTATGTCCCTGCCATTGCACATCTGGCATCCATCTCACTCATAGTGGATAACTTTCAGGTCAAATGATGGAAAATAACTGTTTTGTAGCTTGTGATGCAAAGGATTTGTGATTTTCATCATGTATCCTACTGGGGGAATTCATATGAATTCGTATTAGTTGTTTTTGTTTTAGTATTCTCCATACCTTATTCATAGTGGGACATATTCAACATTTCTTCAAAGAAGGTGTGGCTTGGAATCCAGTTTTATATACAGTACCAGTCAACAGTTTGGACATACACTACCGTTTAAAAGTTTGGGGTCACTTAGAAATGTCCTTGTGCTTTTCTTTCAAAACCATTTTTTGGTCCATTAAAATAACATCAAATTGATCAAAAATACAGTGTAGACATTGTTAATGTTGTATATGACTATTGTAGATGGAAACGGCTGATTATTAATGGAACATCTACATAGGTGGACAGAGGCCCATAATCAGCAACCATCACTCCTGTGTTCCAATGGCACGTTGTGTTAGCTAATCCAAGTTTATCATTTTAAAAAGTTCATTGATCATTAGAAAACCCTTTTGTGATTATGTTAGCACAGCTGTAAACTGTTAAAGAACCAATAAAACGGGCCTTCTTTAGACTAGTTGAGTATCTGGAGTGTCAGCATTTGTGGGTTCGAGTACAGGCTCAAAATGGCCAGAAACAAATAACTTTCTTCTGAAACTCGTCAGTCTATTCTTGTTCTGAGAAATTAAGGCTATTCCATGCAAGAAATTGCCAAGAAACTGAAGATCTTGTACAACGCTGTGTTCTAGTCCCTTCACAGAACAGCGCAAACGGTCTCTAACCAGAATAGAAAGAGGAGTGGGAGGCCCCGGTGCACAACTGAGCAAGAGGACAAGTGCATTAGTGTCTAGTTTGAGAAACAGATGCTTCACAAGTCCTCAACTGGCAGCTTCATTAAATAGTACCGGCAAAACACCAGTCTCAACGTCAACAGTGAAGAGGTGATTCCGGGATGCTGCCCCCCACCCGACAACAAAATGAGAAAGCATCATTCTGCACTAACTGTCATTTTTATTCAGACATTTAGAACTACACAAACTATATAAATATAAAAATATATACAAAAATAAGACTCATATATATCAAAAGAAGTACCAAAGACAAATAGAAACACATTTATGTTGATTTGGCACTCGAGCATCAATACATTACCCATCCTCCAACACTATCAGCCAAGAGTCAATACTAAACCAATTCACCTTGGTGGTGTGTAGACTGGTTTTATATTATTCTTAACGATTTCGCACAAACCAGAAAAAAATGCAACAATATGTCTGTGAAACTATATATTGACAGTATTATGAATGAATTGTGGTTTATGTGGTAGCATTTCGTAGTGTGACTGATTTGACTAATTATACTAATTTACTATTTGTGACTGATTTTATAGTACTGCACAAAGTTAGAGGTGTGATATTTGAGAAATTCCCCCGCTCCCCTTACCTCGGGCTTCCAGTGGGGAGACCTGAGGTCAACCTACCCCCGCCTCCCTCACCATCTTGTACTTCTGAGTGGGAGACCTTCCCAGGCAGTAGCCTGGCTAACTCACAAACTAGAATCAGTGTGCCCACTCCAACAAGGTTAATTGACCCACAGTCCCACACGGGGTTATGATATCATTGACGTGACGTGCAAATGAGCGATAGAATCGCGCAAATGTCACCATTCCAACATTGTTTTGGAGTGGGCTCCCCGTGCCGCCCTGGGCGGCTGCCCATGTCACCTACACCTAAATCCACCACTGTACCTACTCATTCCAGGGTTTTTCTTTATTTGTATTATTTTTCTACATAGTAGAATAATAGTGAATACATTAAAATGATGAAATAACACATATGGAACCCTGTAGTAACCAAAAAAGTGTAAAACAAATGAACATATATTTTATATTTGAGATTCTTCAAAGTAACCTCCATTCACCTTGATGACGGCTTTGCACAGTCTTGACCATATGCCCAGATTAGCTGCAGGGAGCTAGAGTGGAGACCATAAAAACACTGCGTCAGTAGAACAGAAATGTCTTACTATTTGTTAAGTATTAATTGTTAACTATTAATATCAAACAAATTAACTACGTAATCTTTCTCTCACACTTGTTAAAAATTCATTTGTGGAATATCTTTCCTTCTTAGTGTGTTTGAGCCAATGAGGTGTGTTGTGACAAGGTAGGGGTGGTATACAGAAGATAGCCCTATTTGGTAAAATATCAAGTCCATATTATGGCAAGAACAGCTCAAATAAGCAAAGAGAAATTACAGTCCATCATTACATTAAGACATGTAGGTAAGTCAATCCGAAAAGTTCAATCATTTTGAAAGTTTCTTCAAGTGCAGTCACAAAAACCGTCAAGCGCTATGATGAAACTGGCTCTCATGAGGACTGCCACAGGAAAGGAAGACCCAGTGTTACCTCTGCTGCAGAGGATTAGTATATTAGTTACCAGCTTCAGAAATTGCAGCCCAAATAAATGCTTCACAGAGCTCAAGTAACACACACATCTCAACATCAACTGTTCAGAGGAGACCGCGTGAATCAGACCTTCATGGTCGAATTGCTGCAAAGAATCCACTACTAAAGGACACCAATAAGACGAAGAGACTGGAAGTCTGATGGAAATCTGTCTTTTGGTCTGATGAGTCCAAATTTTAGATTTTTGGTTCCAACCGCCATGTCTTTATGAGACGCAGAGTAGGTGGTTCTCACCGTGAAGCATGGAGGAGGATGTGTGATGGTGTGGGGGTGCTTTGCTGGTGACACTGTCAGTGATTTATTTAGAATTCATGGCACACTTAACCAGCAAACCTACCACAGCACTATGAAGTGACACGCCATCCCATCTGGTTTGCGCTTAGTGGGACTATCATTTGTTTTTCAACAGGACAATGACCCAATACAACTCCAGGTTGTGTAAGGGCTATTTGGAGAGTGATAGAGTACTGCATTAAATGACCTGGCCTCCACAATCACCCGACCTCATCCCAATTGAGATGGTTTGGGATGAGTTGGACCGCAGAGCGAAGGAAAAGCAGCCAACAAGTGCTCAGCATGTGTGGGAACTTCAAGACTGTTGGATAAGCATTCCAGGTGAAGCTAGTTGAGAGAATGCCAAGAGTGTGCAAAGCTGTCACCAAGGCAAAGGGTGGTTACTTTGATGAATCTAAAATCTAAAATATATTTTGATTTGTTTAACACTTTTTTGGTTTCTACATGATTCCATGTGTTATTTCATAGTTTTGATGTCTTCACTATTATTCTACAATGTAGAATATAGTCAAATATAAATAAATAAGGAAAAACCCTTGAATGAGTAGGTGTGTACAAACCTTTGACTGGTACTGTATATTACATTGATTGGACCTGATTTAGAAAGGTAAACACCTGTCTATATAACGTCCCACAGATCAAAAACCAAGCCATGAGGTCGAAGGAATTGTTCGTAGAGCTCAGAGACAGGATTATGTCGAGGCACAGATTTGGGGAAGGGTACCAAAATATTTCTGCAGCATTGATGGTCCCCCAAAAAACAGTGGCCTCCATCATTCTTAAATGGAATAAGTTTGGAACCACCAAGACTCTTCCAATAGCTGGCTGCCCGGCCAAACTGAGCAATCGAGGGAGAAGGGCCTTGGTCAGGGAGAGCTCAGAGACAGGATTAGAGTTCCTCTGTGGAGATGGGAGAACCTTCCAGAAGAATAACCATCTCTGCAGCACTCGACCAATAATGCCTTTATGTTAGAGTGGACAGACGGAAGCCACCCCTCAGTAAAAGGCACATGACAGCCTACTTGGAGTTTGCCAAAAGGCACCTAGAGACTCTCAGACCATGAGAAACAAGATTCTCTGGTCTGATGAAACCAAGATTGAACTCTTTGGCCTGAATACCAAGTGTCTCGTCTGGAGGAATCCTGGCACCATCCCTACGGTGAAACATGGTAGTGGCAGAATCATACTGTGGGGATTGTTTTCAGCAGCATGGACTGGGAGACTAGTGAGGATTGAGGCAAAGATGAAAGGAGCAAAGTACAGAGAGATCCTTCATGAAAAGCTGCTCCAGAGCTCTCCGGACCTCAGACTGGGGCAAAGTTTCACCTTCCAAAAGGACAACGGCCCTAAGCACACAGCCAAGATGACACAGAAGTGGCTTCGGGACAAGTCCCTGAATGTCCTTGAGTGGCCTAGCCAGAGACACCTGAAAATAGCTGTGCAGCAACGCAGCTGGGAGAATGGGAGAAACTCCCCAAATAAAGGTGTGCCAAGCATGTAGCGTCATACCCAAGAAGACTCAATACTGTATTCATTGCCAAAGGTGCTTCAACAAAGTACTGAGTAAATGGTCTGAATACTTATGTAAATGTCATTTTTCAGTTTTTTTATTTTTTATAAACTAGCAAACATTTCTAATAACCTGTTTTTGCTTTGCCATTATGAGCTATTGTGTGTAGATTGATGAGGAAATACAAAAAATATATATTTTATAAGGCTGTAACATAACAAAATGTGGAAAAAGTCAAGGGGTCTGAATACTTTCTGAAGGCACTCTATATATTGTTGATTAGATGAGTATATTAGTCACATACACAGGGTCGCAAATGTGATTGCAGGGAACAGTGAAATGCTTAAGCTCCAAGCTCCAACAGTGCAGGTCAAAAAGAGAAGTGAATGAGATGGAGTTTTGGCTTACATGGTGACATCACCAGGTGAATGGTGACATCACTGGTAAATTAGTTACTAGAACAATAAAAAATAGAGTTCTAAATCTCTCTGCCAATAACAGCTAGTTTTCTGTTTTCCCCTCCCCACTCAGACCACTCCCTAACTAAATTCTTGCTTAAGAAATTGCTCTTCGCTAAGAAGCTATTTTTGTGTCTTTTTGACCATTTCAATTGAAAACAATCACTTAAAGTACTTTTACCCATAAATGATTTGATATTGAGATTAAAAAAAAGATGCATTATGACCTTAAATTAAGTTTGAGATGTTTTTATATTTATTTTTCACAAATGTGGTGTAGATTGTGTAGATCTGTAGGGAAAAAAATCTCATTTAATATCTTTTTACATTTTTAAGGTATGTGAAGACTGCAAGGGTTGTGTAGACTTTCATTAGGCACTGTAAGTATACAAGAGAGGGCTCTTCTGTGGAAGGACATAATGAGAACATTGTAGCTAAGTAAGTAAGCCAGAATGGCCCATAGGGCAGGAGCCTATCTCCCTTTTCTGTAGCATGGGGCAACTTGATGTAGAAGTATACACCCTGGACAGGGTGAAAAAATATTTTTCTCAGAACAATTTTCTAATTTGGCAAGTGCGCCAATAATTTACACAGTCTTTTTTTTTTCAAGGGTGCCAATCATTTTGGTTGTGACTGTACATCCTGTATCGGTGGGTACCTACCAGGCCATCTTTCTAACGGTTTTGTAAAGTCAATAAAGATTAAGCAAATGTCCGGGTGGGGCAAAACACAAGGGTGAAGAGTTCCAGGGAAGAGTATGTGATATACAGGTATTTACTCATTGCTTCACAGTTAGGGACCCAAGTTGATATGCGTGTTTCATTCACTTGTGGTCAGGAGATATACAGAGTTTACAGAAGTTAGCACAATTAAGCCACTGTTTTGTGTGAAGGGATACAGTATGTAGCTAAAGGTGCAGTTAAAAGAGCACTGTCTTACACAGAAGGCATTGAACGTGTTTAGCCTAAAGATCCAGGGCTAGGTTAGTCTACCATAGAGAGAGAGGCACTGAGAAGCACTGTGTCAACAGTAAACCTAGTGACCCGCCCTATAGCACCCAGACCAGACCAGACCCAGCCTATAATCACTACGTACAAGCACCAGGAGGGAGGGAGGGAGAGACCCCAAACCTCCCCAGGCCGGAACACACCAGAGGCAAACTCTATGATTAGGGGATTTGGGGGTCTGAATTACAGACCACTATTCATATAGGCTTAGTTAACCCCCATAATAAACCTCACAGAGAGAGAGAGAGAGAGAGAGAGAGAGAGAGAGAGAGAGAGAGAGAGAGAGAGAGAGAGAGAGAGAGAGAGAGAGAGAGAGAGAGAGAGAGAGAGAGAGAGAGAGAGAGAGAGAGAGAGAGAGAGAGCACAAGGCATTTATGTTCATTTATAACCCAGAGAGAGCACAAGGCATACATCATTATTGTTCTCTTCCATTCCAGAACACATATGGGTTCCAGATGCCCTCATTTTCCAGAAGAGCAGCCTAATGTTTGAGTTAAATGACATGGTAAAAATCAACAAGGTTATGTGTGTTAAAGTATTTTTTAAATAACTATTAAAAAAGGCAAGATAAAATCAGACCACAGCAATCAATCACATTTATTTATAAAGCCTTTTTTTTAAACAAAAAGATCACCATTCCTCTCTGGATTTGTTGCAGCCTATATTTTTGCTTCGTCTGAACTAGATTGATATGTTTTTTTTTTTTTTTTTTTGTGGATCCAGGAAGAAAAGCTGCTTCTTCTGCAAAAGCTAATGGGAGTCTGAATAAACCAATGCCCAATGATCCACCAATGTACTGTATTCCAGTTTATCCTGGTTACTACAGTATAGGCATTGGATGCAGGATCTCTAGTTTAGTTGGTAAACATTGACGCCCATGTGTGCCTAGCAGGGCGGGTTCTGTCCTGGCCTCCCCAGCACCACTGATAATGGTGTGGATAGACAATAGGGGGTGATCAGGGTCACACCCTGGCCTAACCCTGGGATAGTGGCCAGCTGTGATGGGGCCATGATGTTTACCCACCTGATCACACTTTGCACTACAGCACACACCCTACTATGGTGTGGTCGCCGGCTCTAGCCTTCCCAGCCACCTCCATCTCTCTGAATCTCGCTTTCTTCGGGTTTACGTCTTCATCTCTTTTATCCTCTCCATCTTTCTCTTTGTATTTCTGACTGTTTCTCTGTCCTTCTCCCTCCCTGTCGCTGTCTCTCTCTGTATTTCTCTTTTTCTCTGTCTTTCTCTCCGTGTCCCTGTCTCTGTATTCCTCAACATTTCTCTTGCAACACTTTCTGCGTTGTGAAATTCACCAACTGACACACCCGCTGACGCATTGGGGCTTATAATTTCAAGTGAATGCTTAGTATGGGTGTGTGCATAACCTAATATGCATGTGCACATACTGGTTTAACCTGGTTTCTGATTTTTTTAAAACCTCCCCAATCACACAGCTTTTTAGTTTTATGATAAATTAAGTCTAGAGGATCAATGGTTGGACATTACCTTAAGTTGCCCTTATACCCATGTAGCTACAAAGTAATAGCTTTATATACCCCTGAAGGCCATTACCATGTAATTACATAGCAGTTCCTATGGAAAAACGATCACTGTTTAGCTACCTATTACATTTTACAAGTGTAATAAGCGTCGTGCCGTGTGTGTTATGCTCTTCTTCTCCTTACACCTTCTGATAAGATATCCACATTTTGCATGTGGATCCCCAGTAGAAAGAAGTTAGTGAACCAAGAGACTCAGTAGCTCGGCATAGTGCTTATAACCACTTACTGCAAGTTTATGAGCACTTAAGTGCTTATTAAGGGTATTTCCAGACTTGAAAATTATGATATAGGGCTAGTTTGCATCATCCGCACTTGTCATTTCTGGACCAGGCCATATTTGTGTATGACAACCTAATTAAATAACTAGCAAAGCCCTTCGTGTTCATCTGTCAAATAGTTTCAGGTCAAAGATGACATTTCTTGCAGTTAATTGAGCATCGATTGCTGGGAAAAGGCGACGCTTTAGATCTAAGACAATTTGCTGTGTAAATGTATCTAAATCCACTAGTGGAATAGTGTTCATTGTCAATCCCCCATAATTGTCTTAGGGTCTCTGCCAGGGCTTTCTTAGCCGGATAAGCTGTGCTTTGTTCGCCGAAGAGCTGGCGTAGCGCTCTTTTTGTTGCTGTGGGTCATCACATTTGACCCTGCTCTCTGTAGCTGTATACGGTCTGACTCAAAGACAACAACCCTGACAACACCAAATGATTAGACACTGTAGGGTGAGACCCTAAAGTCACTTAGTCTCCATGACATGGTCATTTATTTTAAGATAGAGGGTCACTAGGAAATATACAGCAACTGGAGACTTAATATAATGGAATTACTGTACTCCGTATGTGTTTGTACATGGGGCACCAGGTGTTGAGGATCTGCCACTGAAAACCTATAGGAGGAAACGGTAAACCAACATGGAAAACTGTGGGGTTTCACATGTGCACTCATACAATATCTGCAGGATGTATTGGAGTATATTTGCGTAGATAGAGCATATTACACAAAGCAAGGTTGGTTGTAGCCTACTGCATATCATGCTACACCATATGCTGGTGATAATGTGGTATCCGTGTACAGTATGGCACAACGCATGGCATTTTGGTTTAGCCCCAGAAACACAAAAAGACTACATTGAAGAATGTCTTTGGAATGAATAGTCCATCTGATCAGATATTGATGCTGTACATTCTAATGCAACATCATTGTCCGATGCAACACTGTGGCAAAAAAAAGGAGGATATTCAGCTTTCTGACTCAATAATTGTTAGTAGAATCTTATGTCATAAGTGTCAAATCCAGTTCCTCAAATTACTATCAGGCAAAATAAAAGCTGTCAAGAGAGGCTAGTTTTAAGGTGACAGTGGGCCCTGGTCAAAAGTAGTACACTATATAGGGAATAGGGTGCCATTTGGGGCAAATTCAGTGTGAATTAATCTCCTGCTGCTTGCCACCCAGTTAAACTGTCCCTTTGAAATGTGTGGCTTACAATACAGAATGCTTTGAGTGACCCCTGGTGGTGCCAACAGTGAGATTGGGGTGAATCTCAATTGTATTTCCTTCATTACTGCACCCTCTCTCTTCATGCCTGTCGCAAAAAGAATAAAGCTTTCCTCCAATGCGTTTAGAGAAGAAGAATCAAGGATAAACAATCGTAATACACCATTGTTTTCGTATACAATTTGTATGACTACTTTAATACTATTTTTTTTTGTATAGATGTTGCGCTTTTGAGAGGAGAGCTTGCGAGAAAGCATTTAATTGTACTGTGCAGTAGACTATGCTGTATTCTATGCATATGAATAAACTTGATTGATTGATCTCTTTGGGATGCTGATCCCCTCCCACTAGATGGAGATGGAGCAGAAGCAGTCTCATTTTCCAAAATGTGTTCCATGCCAACAGCGACACTGTCAGAGTGTTCTCACATACAAAACACAAGTCATATCCTGTCTCTCTCATTTTGTCACACCCTGATCTGTTTAATCTGTCATTGTGATTGTCTCCACCCCCCTCCAGGTGCCGCCCGTCTTCCTCATTATAGTTCTCTGATTGTCCGTTGCCAGTTCGTCTTGTTTGTCAAGTCAACCAGCGTTTTTCTCAGCTCTTGCTTTTCCCAAGTCTCTCTTTTTCTCACTCTCTTGGTTTTGACCCTTGCCTGTCCTGTCTCTGAGCCCACCTGCCTGACCACTCTGCCTTCCCCTGACCCTGCCTGCAGTCCTCTACCTTTGCCCCACCTCTGGATTACCGACCTCTGCCTGACATGACCCTGCCTGCCGTCCTGAGCCTGCTTACTGTTGGCTGAACGCCATGACCGGGCGTTGGACAGTTTACTGGAGCAATTCCACAGGTTGTCAGGGAGGCCACCTACCATGGTGGTAACCCCACAGCTCCTCAGTGACTCAGCTGCTAGCAGCGCCGTCTCGGGAGCCCCGCTTACCTTCCCAGGAATGCTTCAATGGAGAGCCGAGCACCTGTTGGGCGTTCCTAGCTCAGTGTGCCCTCGTATTCGAGCTTCAGCCCTCCTCCTTCCCCTCGGATCGCTCCAAGATAGCCTACCACATCACGCTGATGTCCGGGAGGGCTCTCACCTGGGCTACTGCCGTGTGAGAACAACAGCCTAGTCTGGAGGGGTTCGTGGGAGAAGTGAGGAAGGTTTTTGATGCCCCATTCTCCGCGAGAGAGGCCGCCCGGAAGCTAATCCAGCTTCGGCAGGACTCCTGCAGTGTAGCAGATTATGCAGCGGATTTCTGCACGTTGGCAGCAGAGTGCTTGGAACCAGGAGGCACTGTTCGATATGTTCCTGTACAGCACCTCGGAGGAGGTCAAGGAAGAGCTCCTCTACAGATCTCGATTCCCTCATCGCTTTGACAATCTGTATCGATGGGTGATTACGGGAATGACGGAGGGAGAGGATATTGGACTTAGCTCGCACGCCCAGGGATCCCACCGTGCCTCCGAGTCATTCCAGAAGCTCCCAATGGGCTCGTTGCCGAGAGAACCAGAGGCTTTCCGACCTGCCCTGAGGGTTGCCGAAGATGGCTGAATCACTGCTTCCTGAGCCTATGCAGCTAGGCAGAGCTGGGCTGTCGCCAGCGGAACAGCAATACAGGATTGACACGAAAAGTTGTCTGTATTGCAGGACTCTTGGTCATTTCATGTCCTCTTGTCCTTTAAATGATCAGGCTCACCAGTAGGAGTGAGTACTCTGGTGGGCCATAGGTAGAACGTTCCTGCTTCCCCTGCTCGCACTCTTTTTCATGCTATTCTGCTGTGGGGAGACCAGTCCTAATCTCTCCGGGTTCTCATTGACTCTGGGGCCGACGAGAGCTTTTTGGACACAACCCTGACGTCCGAGCTGAACATCCCCACTCAGCCCCTCTCCATTTCCATGGACGTTAGAGTGCTGGACGGGCGCTCTATAGGCCGAGTCACCCACAACACCACTCCCATCAACCTACGTGTGTCTGGGAACCACAGCGAAGCCATCCAGTTCCTGCTCACCAAGTCCACTCAGATTCCCGTGGTATTTGGATTCTCCTGGCTCCATCGACACAATCCCCTTATTAACTGGTCTACTGGTGCCATCATGGGCTGGAGCCCGTTCTGCCACGCCCATTGCCTGAAGTCAGTACAACGTGCCCCGGGATGTCTTCCCGGGGGCTCAGAAGGTGCCACAGGCCTCTCCAACATTCCTGCGGTGTACCAGGACCTCCGGAAGGTGTTCAGCATGGCCTGGGCCACTGCACCTGCTGCACCGACCTTATGACTGCGGGATTGACCTTCTCCCTAGCGCGACACCGTCCCGGGGATGACTTTACTCTCTGTCGGGAACAGAGACAAATGCGATGGAGACCTACATCGGGGACTACCTTGCTGCAGGATTCATCCGTCCTTCTCCCGTCGGGCACCGACTACCGGGATCAACGACTATGGTGAAGAACCACTACCCGCTACCACTCATCTCCTCGGCCTTTGAACCGCTCCAGGAGGCCACCGTGTTTCCAAGCTGGATCTACAGAACGCCTACCACCTGGTGCTGATACGGGAAGGAGACGAGTCAAAAACCGCCTTCAACACAGCCAGCGGTCTCTATGAGAATCTGGTAATGCTATTTGGCCTTACCAACACCCCTGATGTGTTCCAGGCTCTGGTCAATGATGTTCTCTGCGACATGTTGAACCGGTTTGTCTTTGTCTACCTAGATTTAAAAAAATATATATATATTTTTTAAATTGTACCTTTATTTAACCAGGCAAGTCAGTTGAGAACACATTCTTATTTTCAATGACGGCCTGGGAACAGTGGGTTAACTGCCTGTTCAGTGGCAGAACAACAGATTTGTACCTTGTCAGCTCAGGGGTTTGAACTCGCAACCTTCTGGTTACTAGTCCAACGCTCTAACCACTAGGCTACGCTGCCGCCCCAGATGACATACTCATCTTCTCCCATTCCACCATCCCTTTTCAGGGTTTCATCATCGCCGCAGGGAGTATGCAGATGGATCCCGGGAAGGGGAGAGCGGTGGTGGATTGGCCCCAGCCTACTTCCAGGGTGCAGCTGCAACGCTTCCTGGGGTTCGTCAACTTCTATCGCCGCTTTATCCGGGGTTACAGCACCCTGGCTTCCCCCCTGTCTGCACTCACCTCGCCCAAAGTTCGTTTCATGTGGTCTCCAGCTGCTGACCAGGTGTTCCAGGACCTCAAACGTCGCTTCACCACAGCTCCCATCTGGGTTCATCCGGACCCTTCCCGTCAATTCATGGTGAAGGCCGAGGTTTCTGATGTCTCCCACCACCTCAAAGCCATGGAAAATAACTACAATGTGGGGAATGGTGAGCTTCTCGCTGTGAAGATGGTGTTGGAGGAATGTAGGCGCTGGCTGGAGAGGGCGGAACACCCATTCATCATGTGGACCGACCACAAGAACCTGGAGTATCTCCACACGGCCAAGCCTACTCAAATCCAGGCAAGCCAGATGGGTCCTGCTGTTCACAAGGTTCAACTTCTTCCTCTCGTACCGGGGCTGGTAAAAACAACAGGGTGGATGTTTGTGCCTGACGCTGTCCACTCTGCGGTCCTGGAGTGGGCCCACTTCTCCAGGCTTGCCTGCCACCCTGACCCTGTCCTTCGTGCAACAATGCTTTTGATGGTTCAAATCAAATCAAGATCAAATCAAATCAAGTGTATTTGTCACATACACATGGTTAGCAGATGTTAATGCGAGTGTAGCGAAATGCTTGTGCTTCTAGTTCCGACAATGCAGTAATAACCAACAAGTAATCGAACTAACAATTCCTAAACTACTGTCTTATACACAGTGTAAGGGGATAAAGAATATGTACATAAGGATATATGAATGAGTGATGGTACAGAGCAGCATAGGCAAGATACAGTAGATGGTATCGAGTACAGTATATACATATAAGATGAGTATGTAAACAAAGTGGCATAGTTAAACTGGCTAGTGATACATGTATTACATAAGGATGCAGTCGATGATATAGAGTACAGTATATACGTATGCATATGAGATGAATAATGTAGGGTAAGTAACATTATACAAGGTAGCATTGTTTAAAGTGGCTAGTGATATATTTACATCATTCCCATCAATAAAGTGGCTGGAGTTGAGTCAGTGTCAGTGTGTTGGCAGCGGCCACTCAATGTTAGTGGTGGCTGTTTAACAGTCTGATGGCCTTGAGATAGAAGCTGTTTTTCAGTCTCTCGGTCCCAGCTTTGATGCACCTGTACTGACCTCGCCTTCTGGATGATAGTGGAGTGAACAGGCAGTGGCTCGGGTGGTTGATGTCCTTGATGATCTTTATGGCCTTCCTGTAACATCGGGTGGTGTAGGTGTCCTGGAGGGCAGGTAGTTTGCCCCCGTTGATGCGTTGTGCAGACCTCACTACCCTCTGGAGAGCCTTACGGTTGAGGGCGGAGCAGTTGCCGTACCAGGCGGTGATACAGCCCGCCAGGATGCTCTCGATTGTGCATCTGTAGAAGTTTGTGAGTGCTTTTGGTGACAAGCCGAATTTCTTCAGCCTCCTGAGGTTGAAGAGGCGCTGCTGCGCCTTCTTCACGATGCTGTCTGTGTGAGTGGACCAATTCAGTTTGTCTGTGATGTGTATGCCGAGGAACTTAAAACTTGCTACCCTCTCCACTACTGTTCCATCGATGTGGATGCTGTCTGTGTGGAGGGGTTGATGCGGCCAGGGTGTTCCTGCTACCCTGTCTGCCGAGCACTGTTCCATGGATGTGGAGGGTGTTCCCTCTGCTGTTTCCTGAAGTCCACAATCATCTCCTTAGTTTTGTTGACGTTGAGTGTGAGGTTATTTTCCTGACACCACACTCCGAGGGCCCTCACGTCCTCCCTGTAGGCCGTCTCGTCGTTGTTGGTAATCAAGCCTACCACTGTTGTGTCGTCCGCAAACTTGATGATTGAGTTGGAGGCGTGCGTGGCCACGCAGTGAACAGGGAGTACAGGAGAGGGCTCAGAACGCACCCTTGTGGGGCCCCAGTGTTGAGGATCAGAGGGGAGGAGATGTTGTTACCTACCCTCACCACCTGGGGGCGGCCCGTCAGGAAGTCCAGTACCCAGTTGCACAGGGCGGGGTCGAGACCCAGGGTCTCGAGCTTGATGACGAGCTTGGAGGGTACTATGGTGTTGAATGCCGAGCTGTAGTCGATGAACAGCATTCTCACATAGGTATTCCTCTTGTCCAGATGGGTTAGAGTAGTGTGCAGTGTGGTTGAGATTGCATCGTCTGTGGACCTATTTGGGCGGTAAGCAAATTGGAGTGGGTCTAGGGTGTCAGGTAGGGTGGAGGTGATATGGTCCTTGACTAGTCTCTCAAAGCACTTCATGATGACGGAAGTGAGTGCTACGGGGCGGTAGTCGTTTAGCTCAGTTACCTTAGCTTTCTTGGGAACAGGAACAATGGTGGCCCTCTTGAAGCATGTGGGAACAGCAGACTGGTATAGGCATTGATTGAATATGTCCGTAAACACACCGGCCAGCTGGTCTGCGCATGCTCTGAGGGCGCGGCTGGGGATGCCGTCTGGGCCTGCAGCCTTGCGAGGGTTAACGCGTTTAAATGTCTTACTCACCTCGGCTGCAGTGAAGGAGAGACCGCAGGTTTTCGTTGCAGGCCGTGCCAGTGGCACTGTATTGTCCTCAAAGCGGGCAAAAAAGTTATTTAGTCTGCCTGGGAGCAGGACATCCTGGTCCGTGACTGGGCTGGATTTCTTCCTGAAGTCCGTGATTGACAAGACCACATGCCTCTTGTGTCTGAGCCGTTGAATTGAGATTCTACTTTGTCTCTGTACTGACGCTTAGCTTGTTTGATAGCCTTGCGGAGGGAACCCTAACCCTTGCCCTGATTAAAAGCAGTGATTCGCGCTTTCAGTTTCACGCGAATGCTGCGATCAATCCACGGTTTCTGGTTAGGGAATGTTTTAATCGTTGCTATGGGAACGACATATTCAACGCACGTTCTAGCCCCCGCTATAATAGCCCCCGCTATTCCCCGAGCAGGAGGAAGAGATTGGCGTACCTTCTGCTCAGATGTTTGTCTTCCGCTGTCGTCGTACCTGGTCGGCCCTCCTCAAGACCACCTCCAGGTATCGACGACAGGCGGATCGCCATCGGACCCCGGCTCCCCGGTAATCGTCTTGGGCAGAAGGTTTGGCTATCCACCCAGGATCTTCCCCCCTGGGTGGAATCCCGCAAACTCTCCCCCCGGTTTATCTGCCCATTTCCCATCTCCAAGATTATTACCTCTGCTGTTTGTCTTCTGTTGCCCCGTACCCTTCGTATACATCCCACTTTTCATGTGTCCAGAGTCAAACTTATGTCTCACAGCACTTTGTCTCCTGTTTTACGTGTATTTATACCAGTGTTCTGTTTGTCTGTTGCCAGTTCGTCTCATTTGTCACGTCAACCAGCATTTTTCTCAGCTCCTGCTTTTCTCCAATCTTGTAAGTATTTAAATAACAAATACACATGTATTTGAACTAGAGGTCGACCGATTAACCGGAATGGCCGATTAATTAGAGCCGATTTCAAGTTTTCATAACAATCGGAAATCGGTATATTTGGGCGCCGATTTAACTAGGCAAGTCAGTTAAGAACACATTCTTATTTTCAATAACGGCCTAGAAACGGTGGGTTAACTGCCTTGTTCAGGGGCAGAACAACAGATTTTCACCTTGCCAGCTCGGGGCATCCACTCTTGCAACCTTACAGTTAACTAGTCCAACGCAATAACAACCTGCCTCTCTCTCGTTGCACTCCACAAGGAGACTGACTGCCTGTTACCCGAATGCAGAAAGCCAAGGTAATTTGCTTGCTAGCATTAAACATTTAAAAAAAAAATCAATCATAATCACTAGTTAACTACACATGGTTGATGATATTACTAGATATTATCTAGCGTGTCCTGCGTTGCATATAATCTGACTGAGCATACAAGTATCTAAGTATCTGACTGAGCGGTGGTAGGCAGAAGCAGGCGTGTAAACATTCATTCAAACAGCACGTTCGTGCGTTTTGCCAGCAGCTCTTCGTTGTGCGTCAAGCATTGCGCTGTTTATGACTTCAAGCCTATCAACTCCCGAGATGAGGCTGGTGTAACCGAAGTGAAATGGCTAGCTAGTTAGCGCGCACTAATAGCGCTTCAAACGTTACTCTCTCTGAGCCTTCTAGTAGTTGTTCCCCTTGCTCTGCATGGGTAACGCTGCTTCGATGGTGGCTGTTGTCGTTGTGTTGCTGGTTCGAGCCCAGGGAGGAGCGAGGAGAGGGACTGAAGCTATACTGTTACACTGGCAATACTAAAGTGCCTATAAGAACATCCAATAGTCAAAGGTTAAAGAAATACAAATGGTATTGAGGGAAATAGTCCTATAATTCCTATAATAACTACAACCTAAAACTTCTTACCTGGGAATATTGAAGACTCATGTTAAAAGGTACCACCAGCTTTCATATGTTCTCATGTTCTGAGCAAGTAACTGAAACATTAGCTTTCTTACATGGCACATATTGCACTTTTACTTTCTTCTCCAACACTTTGTATTTGCATTATTTAAACCAAATTGAACATGTTTCATTATTTACTTGAGGCTAAATTGATTTGATTGATGTATAATATTAAGTTAAAATAAGTGTTCATTCAATATTGTTGTAATTGTCATTATTAGAAAAACAAAAATATATATATAAAAAAAATAGATATATCTATATTTTAAAAGAATTGGCAGATTAATGGGCATCGGCTTTTTTTGGTCCTCCAATAATCGGTATCCGCGTTGAACAATCATAATCGGTCGACCTCTAATTTGAACCTAGGTGCGTGTACAGGCACAGAACAGCAGTGACTTCAGTTCTAACTTTGGCTGTCAAGCCCAAAAACTGCAGTGTGTACTCAGTTAATCATAGTCCTTGTCTGGCCTGTAGTTAAGTTGCATGGTTTGAAATATTCCACAGATGCTTTCCTCCAAAAATGGTCTTCCCAAAAGAGATGTATCCCAGACTTAAGACATCACTTCTAATTGAACTGTTGTGAATTAAGATGAATTAAGATGACAAGGTTAGGAAGAAAGATGCCACAACATGATTTACTTGAATAAAACTGTATATTTTACAGATCTTTGTACACTTTAATTACAAAACTGTATGATACTACATTTTTTAAATCAGTTTTTGGTCAGAGAATATTTAAAATCGTCTTATGTGCAATTACCATGTATTTACAAAGTCTCATGTTAGTGATTTATCAAAGAAAGCAACCAAATAACAACTCCAAAATGTTCATACACAACATAAGACATGGCTTAAAGATAAATATATTAGTAAATAAATATTCAGAGAACATATTTCCATTTATGAAATGTGCTGCTATACAGATACAGAAATATACAGATTGATTTCTAACCTTTTTAAAATGGTAATGATGGAGAAAATAATTATATTTCTTAAATTGTTTTTAAAAAGCATTTTTTTGTACACATTTTCTTTTTATATAATCTTAAGTGCTACAAACAATTAAAACAAATTAAATAGTGACTTGCGTACCCCCAAATTTTCATTTGCAACACATCTCTATGCAAAGGCAAGATTAGATTCTCAATATCCTTAATTTATTAGGGCTCTGGGTTAACATATAAATATTGTTATTTCAAAACAAATGCCTCTGTGAAGAGAATGGGTACATTTCATAGAAACAGTAGAATACAGTCTGTAAAACAAACAGAAAGAAGGTATGAATGAACAAACAACGTTGATATTGTTTGTGAGCATGGTGTGTAATTGTGTGATTTAATCATAAAAAAAAAAATCAAAAATCAGATGTGCTGCTTTTTTTGTAACTGTGTTGTAAAAAATACATCAACAAAAACACACAGCCACAGTATAAAAGAGATCCTTGTGAATTATACTTTTTTCCTTTGGCCTATTTTTTTTTAAGCAACACAAGAGCCTCATACGACCATCTACATTAGAGCTTAAGTGTTGAGGAGGCTAGATGAGTAACTGCCCCCCCAAAAAAAAAAAACATGAGCTTCTAAACTAGAAATAGTAACTAAAATGGATATGAAACCAATCCTTTGAAGATTTCCAAATCTCTTTCGAGGAACTCAGAGAAACATTGTCATTATGTGGACCTCTATTCAACCAAAAAGTGACACAGTCCCGCCCCAGATAGTAAGTATGGCTCGCTGGCCTAAGGCTTGGTGTTGGTCTGAGTATACCACCAACAGACAGAACTGTAGAGTAGTTTGTATAGCTTAGCTTCATCTTCTCAATGAGAGAAGTGGGCGACTGACTGACACTGGCTGTCTTCCAACTACCAAAAGATCCAAATCCCCACCAAACACCCTAAAAAAAGAAAAGGGAAAGGTTTTGGTATTCTTACATAACCTTTCATCTGAGTTGGTGGTTTGTTGAAGCTTATTATCCAAGCTGTATAGGTAACTGTATGTCATAAAACAAGTACAGTATAGTACACACACAGTCAGGTCTAAAGGTGAGCAAAAAAAATACTTATTTTATGCTAATACTATTGCTCAGAGGGAGATACTTTATTTAACAAGCAATACAAAAAAAAGATAGGGGTCAAAAATATTGGTACCCCTCTTTTCAATACTCAAGCACCCTCCCCTTGTGAGGATAACATCACTGTCTTTTTCTAAAATGTTTTATGAGATTGGAGAACACATTGGGAGGGATCTTAGATCACTCCTCCATACAGAATCTTTCCAGATCCTTGATATCCTTCATCTGCACTTATGGACAGCCCTCTTCAATTCAAACCACAGGTTTTCAATCGGGTTCAAGTCCCGAAAATATAATATAGCTCAGTATTTGTATTATTTATTGTATACAGTCTTTTTTGCTCATCTTTAACAAGGGTGCCAATCATTTTTGACCTGACTGTACGTATAGTGCATACATACTGCATGTTCATCCAGGCATTTGTGTAATAAGAATTAACAAGAAGAGGGAAAAAAAGGGAAAGAAATCCTCAAAAGTTTTGCACAAAATGGAGTTTCGATATCATGTGAAGAAAAACAATTCACCAAATCAGAAAATACAATCTCAGAAACTGGGCCCAGCTAACACAATTAGTTGATCTTCTAATGGGTCTCATGACTGACCCTGGCTGGCACTGATGGTATGTGGTAGTAGCCTACATGTCATGTTGTGCCCCTGCCAAGCCAACCACTGAACATCCACCCATATGTCGTAGCCTGATTCTCTATCACAGCCTGTAGAAGCTGCTGGTGGGGCCACGAGGTGGGCTGAGCCACAGGAATGAACTGGATAGGCCTGGTTACACCAGGCAGGCCATCATATAATTTTCAGTAGAAATCCACACCATCACCATATAGGATTATAACATTCAGAGCTCAGCGAGCAAGGCTTAGAACAAGGCAACTGAGGGTTTGTTGATTGACTGACTGAACGACTGACTGGTTCGGTACCAAAGAGGCTGTTTCTGGGCTCCACACCCTCTCATATACCCCCAAGCCCCTCATCTGTAGCTTTACTGTTTCCCGACGCATCGTGGTTAGTGGCGTTCCGGGGGTGGAACAGGGCCCTGGTCTCTTCCTCCTGGGTGGGGTAAGTTTGACCTCTGAACTGTCCTGAAGTAAAGTACCCCCCTTCACCTGGCTCCACCCGCCAACGAGTCCCAGTCCGCCCCTCGCCCCCTTGCCCTTCCCCCGTGATGATGCTGCCTAGCAGTAGGCTGCTCTGGGTCTCCGCCCCCAAGCCCGGCTCACAGTCTGTGTCCTCATGGATTATGGGTATTCTCTGGCTGAGCTCGCCACAGCAGCCCTGTCCGGAGCAGGCGTCTGAGTCTGCAGCGTGGTGTGCGTACTGCACGTTCACGGCATAATCCTCGTTATAGCGCCCCCCTGTGGCCCGGTGGACCTTCATCTCCTTGTAAAAGAAGCAGGGCAGGCCCTCGTAACTCACCTGCTCCGACGGAGCTAACAGGTGCTCCCCCTGGCCGTAAAAGTTCTGCTGATGCTGAGAGGCGGAGCTCTGCTGATGGAACTCCGCCCCCCTGTGACAGCCACGCCCCGAGGAGGCCAGAGACCCGGCCGTGTCCGAGTCCTGCCCCTGCTGACCTATGCACTCCATGTTGGGTGGGAGTACCTCGAAACAGCAGCTACACGCCCCTGCTCCTACTCCCCCCAGGACATGATTCCCCCCTATCTCCTCCCCTGTCTGCCCCCCCTTCCCTCTGTCAGCGGCTCCCTCTAGATGGCCGGCTGAGGTAGTGCTAGTGGTGCTGGTGTCCCTGGGTTGCTCCAGTGACGAGCGGCTGCTGTAGTTGGGCTCCAGACTGCAGCTGGAAAGCTGGTCCCCCGAGCCGAACCCACAGGCTCCTGGAGGTGGCTGTGGCTGCAGGCTGCAGCCATCTTGGCCCCCCGAGGGAGCTGGGGTTAGGGAGTCCTCGGCTGTGGAGGGACAGGCGGTGGAGGCCCCTGAGGCTGTGGCCCCTGGCTCCCCTTGCGAACCCCTGCAGGGACTCTTACTGCGGTAGACGTAGGGGTCGTAGTCAGAGCTCAGGGAGCTGCGGAAGGTAGAACAGGAGCCGTACACCCCCTGGTTGCTAACCTCGGTGCAGTCCAGCATAGAATCACTGGATGAACAGTGGCACTGGCCCGAACTGCTGCTGCTGCTGTCGCTGCCTGGACAGTCGGCCAGGTAACCACTGCACACAGAGTGGTGGCCATGGTAACAGCCCAGGCCTGAGGCACCGCTCCCTGCCTCCCCTATCCTGGAGCTGGTAGCAGGGGCCATGTGGACCACCGTGGGGTAGAGCAGACCCCCCTGGAAGGCCCTGCTGTGGTGGCCCTTGTGGGGCCCGGCACCCCCAGCCACCCCCACAACGCCTGCAGCCCCCTCACCCTGCTGGGGGAAGGTCAGGCCCTGGAAGTAGTAGTGTTGGTACATGGTCTCATACTGCGAGTAGCAGGCAGCACGCGAGAAGCTGCGCCCATGGAATTTGGGCCTCTTGAAGGCTCCATGGTGGGGCCCGGACTGCTGGTGCTGGGGGTAGGTGGGGGGGTTGAGGCCCAGGCCACGGTGTTGGTGCTCCAGGCCACAGTGGTGGGGGTTGAGGGAGTGGTCCAGGTGCATGGTAGTGTGGGGGTGGTAGCCCCGCAGGAATGCCCCGGCGTGGGAAGACTGGGGAGGGTACAGGCCCTGGGGGTCTGGGTGGTGGTCCACAGTGAGCATTGTGATGGGGTTACCATGGGGGTCCATGGAGGTGCGGGTGGGGTAGGTAGTCACCTGCCCAGCACGGTGCACCCTGCCTGGGTAGTGGACGGGCAGGACTACCCTCTGCTGCCGGCTGTGGATGGGATTGCCTTCCATGCAGACAGGGCCGGGGTTCCCCTTCTTTTGCTCTGAGAAGAGGGGTGTGAAAGAGGGAGAGTGTTTGATTAAGGTTAACCTAGAGAGTCAAAGAAGAGTCTTTCAAAGGTTAGCTTTGTTACAGTTACAGTTTCATGTGTTGTAATATTTACTTTATTTCATGAAAAGGGTATTTTACATCAACTGCATTTTGCTTGAACTGTTTTAGTGGGTTGTGTCGTCTGAACAAAAGTGCTGGAAACTCTTATTAGAGAGCCACAGGTGCTCCCCCACTAGCACCCTGTTCCCCATATAGTACACTACTTTTGACCAGGGCCCATAGGGAGCAGTGTGCCATTTGGGATGCGGCCAGTGTGTACCAACTCACCGATAATGTTGTGTCTACAGTGAGGGCAGGTGTGGTGCTGGAGGAGCCAAGGGTCCACACACTTCTTATGGAACCTGTGGGCACAGGGGATGACCCGCAGCTCCTGTTGAGGGGAAGGAGAGCAGGAAAAGAAGAGGAGGAGGAGGAAACAGGGGGAGAGGAGGAGAGGGGGAAGAAGAAGAAGAGTTAAGGTTAGTTAAATGGCTTATGCCATCGAAGGACATCATTGGCGTTTGATGGATGAATGGCCAACAGGTGGCAGCAAAGCAGCAAGAAGGTTTCTCCTCTTCACCGGTGTCACATTATACATCAGTATACAGCGACACTGAACAAATCCAACCTCACCATCAAACCCAAGACTACACTACTCATCATGACAGCACAGAGCCCTCAAACTACACCAGTCACCCTTATTCTCAAACCTGACACCGTGCCGTTGTCCGAGCCAGAGAGAGCCTTTATACAGAACACAGCAAGACTCACAGACACAAAGAAGGATCGTTATTATTCCGTTCTTGGACAGAGATGGCTCAAGTTTTTCCCTCCGTCTCTCTCGCCGTTTCCCTCTCTCCCACTCGCCCTCTCTCCCTTCCTCTCTCACTGCCCCTTAGCATGACTCATCTCCTCTTTGGGCTCTCTCCCTCCCATCTTTTGTCTTACTTCACTGCTCAAACCCCTTTGATGCCATTCAGCCTTTTATATCACGACTATGCTTTGTTGTGTGTTTTCTTCCCCTGGTTTCCCAAGACGACACATAACACACTCACTGACTGGGTCCCCCGGGGGCCCGGGGCTCTGGGTTGATCCCCTGACGTCCCCAGGCTAGGCCATGATTAGCAATGCTGTTACTGTAAACCTTCAAAGGTCCCAGATTAGGGTCTAGGAAACATCTTTCTACAGTGACTTCCGAAATTCAAGTCAGTTTGACCATGTGCCTTAAACTCACCACTTTCAAATACCACTCCAATTAAAATGCCACTCTGATATAAGGATCTTTCTTTATGAATAGTATTCAGTGTGTGTGTGTGTGTGTGTGTGTGTGTGTGTGTGTGTGTGTGTTCTCTCTCGCACCTCTCCGTCGATGTACTTCTCCAGGCAGATAGCGCAGTCGGAGGTGGAGCTACTGCTCAGTGAATCCGATGCCCCGCAGCTGCTCTCGCGCTGCCCTTTGACCTTGGCCTTGAACTTCCTGGTCTCCATCTTCTCCAGGGCCTGGATGGCCATCCTGTTCAAAGAACTCTGGAGATGGGGAGAGGGAGAGGGAGGAGAGAGAAGGGATAGAAATGGTCAGGCTGGGAATAATGGTACACAACATGTACATAAAGAGAGGTACAGTATTGGTAGATAGTGTTGGTAGACAGGTACAGTGCTGGTAGACAGGTACAATGTTGGTAGACAGGTACAATGTTGGTAGACAGGTACAATGTTGGTAGACAGGTACAATGTTGGTAGACAGGTACATAAAGACAGGTCCAGTGTTGGTAGACAGGTACAGTGATGGTCATGTAGCCTACATAGAGTCAGCAATATGTTGAGGACAGAGTGTCCTTAGCATGCCCCAGTGTGAACTCAACTGGAAAGAGGTTTCGTAACGTGTGACAAACTGCTATTTTAATTAACACTTCAAGGAAGTCGACATGGCTCATCAGGAACACACACACGCAAACAGAAACATGTGTGCACACACACTGGCAGGTTTCTCTATATTAATCCCAAAAGCAGTCCCCTGGAGTGTGTTCCTCTGTCTAACACACACACACAGGTGTGCTGGCAGGATTTCACCTGCTACTGTGCTGCTCTCTATCAAGGTTAATTAGATGTTAAAACCTGTTTTGAAGACTGGTTTTAGTTCGGAATTTCGGATGACTGACGTGCCCAAAGTAAACTGCCTGTTACTCAGGCCCAGAAGCTAGGATATGCATATACTTAGAAAACAATCTGAAGTTTCTAAAACTGTTAAAATAATGCATGTGAGTATAGCAGAACTGATATGGCAAGCGTAAACCTGAGGAAAATCCTTTTGGAATATTTTTTCTTGATGTTCACAGGCCATTTCAGTGCTAGCCTATGGGAAATACAAATAGATAGGACCCAGATTGCAGTTCCTATGGCTTCCACTACATGTCAACAGTCTTTAGAAAGGGTTTCAGGCTTGTTTTTTTTTAAAAATGAGCAAGTAGTTGGACTAACTACAAGGTGTCTCTCATTAGAAAAGTAGCCTTGTTGGCGTGTGAATGAGGTGCGCACACTTCATTATTTATCTTCCCTATTGAACATACTATTCTCCCTCTTAAATATTATCTTTATTTAGATATTAGCTTCTTATGGCTGGGGGCAGTATTGAGTAGCTTGGATGAATAAGGTGCCCAGAGTAAACTGCCTGCTACTCAGTCCCAGAAGCTAAGATATGCATATTAGTATATTTGGATAGAAACCAAAGTTTCTAAAACTGTTTGAATGATGTCTGTGAGTATAACAGAAGTCATATGGCAGGCAAAAACCTGAGAAAGAATCCAACCAGGAAGTGGGAAATCTGAGGTTTGTAGGTTTTCAAATCATTGCCTATTGGTCATATTGCACTTCCTAAGGCTTCCACAAGATGTCAACAGTCTTTAGAACCTTGTTTGATGCTTCTACTGTGAGGTGGGGGTGAATGAGAGGGGAATGAGTCAGAGGTCTGCCAGAGAGCCATTAACAATGTCTCTCTACTTCTGCTTTTTATGACTCCTCTCTTTGGTTGGAAAAATGGCTGTGTTTTTCTGTGACATGGCTCTGACCTAACATAATCGTTTGGTTTGCTTTCGCTGTAAAGCCTTTTTGAAATTGGACACTGTGGTGGGGTTAACAAGAAGTGTATCTTTAAAATGGTGTAAAATACTTGTATGTTTGAGGAATTTTAATTATGGGATTTCTGTTGTTTTGAATTTGGCGCCCTGCACTTTCACTGGCTGTTGTCACATCGATCACGTTCAAGGGATCTCAGCCCAAAGAGGTTAACTAGATGTGGGGACCAGAAGTCCACACAAAGTCAAATGCTATTCTTATGTTTAGGGTTAAGGTTAGGAATTAGTGTTAGGGTTAGAATTAGGTTTAGTTCTAGGGTTAGGTTTTTGGGTTAAGGTTAAAGTTAGGGTACAGGTTAGGGGTTAGGGAAAATAGGATTTTGAATGGGACTGAATTGTATGTCACCACAAGGTTAGCTGCGCAAGACTGTGTGTGTGTGTGTGCGCGCTCACTCACCTGGCTTCTCCTCTGTTTTAGTTTGATCTTGATGAGCAGTATGAGGCAGACCAGAGATACCACTACGAAGAAGGCCAGGAAGATCCCCATGTCAAAGTACTCCGTAGGCTGCTGTCGGGAGGGAGACAGGGGGAGAAGGGGTCGTTAAATTATGTCTATGACAGCCCAAGGCAGACATCTCACACACATGCTTGCATACACACGTGCATGCACACCGGCACTGACACACAGGACTGGGCATAGATGCACCCCTGGCACCGTCCATTGATAAAATGACTGTGTGAAAATGGTTGTGATATAACGAAGAATAGAGAGCGAGGGAATAAGTAGTTCTGGTTTGGCTTGTCTGGCTCTTACCCTTGGTGGTCTGTGCTGGATTCTGGCACGGGCCACTTTCTGCTTGTTGACTATGTTCATCAGCTTAACAGCATCGGCCCCCTTCACATAAACCACTGGCCTCTTCAGAGGGTCCTCTGCTACCTGGTTCAGCTGCAGGAAAGGAGAACACACAACAGGTCAGCTATACAAGAGAACACACACACACACACACACACGGGTCAGCTATGTTGTATACCGACACGGCCAGCTTCCACATTTGGCCCGGCCCGGCCCGCACCACATCAACCTTCAGTTTTGTAAATGAAGAATAAGAACTGTGTCCTATCATCAACATACTCTCTCATTTTATTTCCCATTGAGAAAATAACCTGTAGGAGAGAGAGAGAGAGATGTGGAAACTGTGGACTGCCTCCTCCACTGAGCTCCCCTTTCTCCAGTTTGCTGTCGGCCTCCCTTCCTGCCCTCTCTAGTCCATGTGTCAAACTCATTCCACAGAGGGCCGAGTGTCTCTGGGTTTTAATGAATTAAGGTCCCCATTTTAGTAAAGAACAACCCTCACCTGGCTGTCTCGGTCGTAATTGAAAGGATAAACCCAAAACCCACAGACACTAGGCCATCCATGCAATGAGTTTGACACCCCTGTTCTAGACTGTCCGTCAGCCTCCCTCCCTCCCCCTCCTCTCTAGTCTCTCCAATCAGTCAGCCTCCCTCCCTTCCTACCCTATCTGGTCTCTCTAGTCTCTCCAATCAGTCAGCCTCCCTCCCTTCCTACCCTATCTGGTCTCTCTAGTCTCTCCATTCTGTCGTCTCCCCTCCCTCCCTGTTCTTTCGTCTGTAATTTAGAAAGGCCAGGGGAAATACCAGGGATATTCACTTTTCAATTTCTTCCCGTCGTCATGTTACCAAGTGAAATATGCTCTCTCTGGTTACAGTGTAGCAAATGGCAATTTCACATCTCTGCCTCTGCTTGTGTTCTTTCCCCCTGCAATCTACAAAGTTCATCTACACTAGACTCTCAAAAGTGCCAACACTGCTAGCAAAGTTATGCTGCGTGTGCTTGAATTGAAGAACAAAGTGAATTTGAAAGATGAGATACTCAACCACTCGAAGTCAAATGGAACTTAAAAAAAGTGCTTCTCTATTATCAAAAACCCTCATGTTTAATTCTACATTAAATTAAAGCCTTCGTAAAAGTAGATAGATCATGTAAATGGCAAGAACAATTTTAAAAAAGAGAGGTTAAAAACATTAACTTTCTAACCCTCTCTCTCCCTCCTAATTTCACCCGTAGTACGTTAACTCTAACTCTCTGTAACCCCTCCTCCCTGCCCCTCGGCCTTGTGGGTCGTGTCTGTACCGATTGGGCAGCTGCGACTGGAAACCCTCTTAGGGGAATTTAACCCCGCGGGCCACACTGCCTTTCATGTGGTCCCTTCTCAAGCCTTTTATCTCTGTGGGTCGCTGCTACACTGCTGCTGTTGCCTACAGCCTGGAGGCCTGAACACAGAGAAACCTGCATGTCCGGGCCTGGTGCTCTGGGCCTGGCTGAATACCACGGGAGAATTCTTCTCTCTGACAAAGCTGCTATCGACGCTGCACCGGTGGAGGCTAGAGGGCGGAGGACAGACTTCTGTATTACAGACAGGGAGCTCACCAGCCAACAACATAGAAACAGGAACTAGCTCAGGTAGAATGGAAGGAGAGAGACAAAGAGAGAGAGGGAGAGGGAGAGGGAGATGAAGGAGAAAGAAGTAGAGAGAGAAAAATCAGCGAGAGAAGAGAAAGAAAAAAAAAGAGTCCGAACGAGAGAGAGATAAAAGCGAACGAGAGACTTGGATTATTCGGGGTACTAGGGGGATGAGGTAATGTGTTGGTGTGCAGTAGCAGCTCTAAACTACCTCTGCAGTTATGAGCTCCACAGAGCACGGTCATGGTTGAGTAAAACCCTAACCTGAATATCAATTTAACGTCTCTCTCACACAGTACACTGTTCTTAAGGCAAACAGGGTAGGTAGGACTCAGTGTGCATCCTAAATGGCACCATATTCCCTATATAGTGCACTACTTTTGAAAAGAGCTCCATGCACCATATAAGGAAGAGTGCCATTTGGGACGGGTCCTTAGGCTAGACTCAAAGCCCCTAATAGTTGAATGAGCCTGCTTCATCCACATGGGTTTGACCAGAAGGGGGGAAAAGTCTATTGTTGGGCAAACACACAACCTGCTTGTCATAGCAGGGCATGTCTCAGTCAGTTGACAGTGGTCTGTTAGGACAGAAGGTCTTTGAAAAGAGAAGAAGAATTTGGGTGTTTGAATGGAGAGGAATGTGTTTTTAGCCTTAGCATGTTGGCTTAGCCTCTCTGTTTCCTTCATTGAATAAGTGGAGACTTCTAATGCGAATGCTGTGTGTGTGTGTGTGTGTGTGTGTGTGTGTGTGTGTGTGTGTGTGTGTGTGTGTGTGTGTGTGTGCTGACCTGATCGATGGCATCAGGGTTTTCGGACACGTCGAAGATGACAGCCGTCGCTCCCCTCTGAACCGCTCGCTTCGCCTGCAAGAGACAGGGAGAGACACAATCATTAGATATGCATCAATCATTCAAATGAAGGCACTACTTTCACTCTCTACTTTTGTTTACAAACATCACCTTGAACTCAAAGAAGTACATCTGAAACGGAAATTGAAACCGAGAGCCAGACAGACAAGATCTTTGAGGTCAACAAATAGACGTGTTGGCACCAAAAAAATTATGCACGCGCATCAATGTAGCTGGAAGGTGTGTGTTGTTACGATTCTGAACGGACAAATAGCTTGCAAAGATGACAAGCTGCTGCCTTGTGGGGAATCCTAGGTGGCTCGTTTCAGCACGTTGTATCTTGTTATAGCTAGCTAACCAATGTAATTGAATGTAATTGAACAACAAGTGTGTGCAAATGGGTTTGTGTTTTCAATAAACATTTGGAGACGAAATATAGTTTACATGCTGTCGATAGTCTAAGACAACCCGGTCTGTTTTGCCCCATAGTGACGCACTCGTCAGTTTTGTTGCGTAACATCCAAAGTGTGTCTACACTGAGTGTACAAGAAATTAAGAACAGGGTAGCCTAGTGGTTAGAGTGTTGGGCTAGTAACTGAAAGGTTGCTGACAAGGTACAAATCTGTCGTTCTGCCCCTGAACAGTTAACCCACTGTTCCTAGGCCGTCATTGAAAATAAGAATTTGTTCTTAACTGACTTGCCTAGTTAAATAAAGGTCAAATAATAAATAAATACAATTTCTTCAGAACAGTCTCAATTCGTTGGGGCATGGACTCTACAAGGTGTTGAAAGCGTTCCACAGGAATACTGGCCCATGTTGACGCCAATACTTCCCACAATTGTGTCAAGTTGGCTGGATGTCCTTTGGGTGGTTGACCATTCTTGATACACATGGGAAACTGTTGAGCTTAAAAAAAAAACAGCAGCGTTACAGTTTTTGACACAAACCGGTGCGCCTGGCACCTACTACCATAACCCGTTCAAAGGCAATAAAATATTTTGTCTTGCCCATTCACCCTGAATGATACATACACACATTCCATGTCTCAATTGTCTCAAGGCTTCAAAATCCTTCTTTAACCTTTCTCCTCCCTTTTGTCAATACTGATTGAAGTGGAATTAACAAGTGACATCAATAAGGGATCATAGCTTTCACATGGATTTACCTGGTCAGTCTATGTCATAGAAAGAGCAGGTGTCCATAATGCTTTTTAGACTCAGTTGTTTCAATGTATTTCCCCCACCCAAAGACATTGCACTCTCACTCCCAGCCACTGGAGGGGGTTGTGTGACTTTGAATGGTCTGACTCCAGCAGCAGCTAGGCCCAGCAGCTAGAGAGAGAGAGAGAGAGAAAGAGAGAGAGAAAGCGCGAGCGAGAGATGACCGAGGGAGTCGACCCCAGTCCATGGAGAGGTAAACAACACGATGATAACTTTGGAAGGATGAGCACATGTGGTCTGTCTCTCAACTTTCTTTCTTACTACATGGTGTCACGAGAGACAGACCAGTATACCAAATGACAGCCTATTGCCTATGTAGTGCACTTCTTTTGTCCAGGGCCCAGGTCTCTGGTTAAGAGAAGTGCACTCTAAAAGGGAATAGGGTGCCATTTAGGACACACTAAAGAGCTGCCTGTTTCGGTGGGATGGTGTTTTGGCCTGCTTGGTAACATCACCATGTGGTGAATTAGTTAACAGACCAATAAGACAAAGAGTTCCCAAACTCTCTGCCAGTAACAGCTCGTTTTCAGTTCTCTTTGAATTGTTCATTTTGATATCTCACATTTGGGGTTCACTAAGGATCGCCTACTCTCGAAAGTATTCATCTAAAACACTCTGTTGGAGACAGACAGGCAAAGTGGCGAATGAGGTGACCCTCAATTCCATCAAAGGATCAAAGGAGACACTCTCCCGCCCTCTGGTTATTCTCACTTCTCTTCCTCAACCGAAGTGTCACTACTCCAGTTCTCCTCATATCAACTGGATACCGGTTGCCAGCTCACAAGTGAACCGTGAAGGGTATCGCTGCCGAGCATAGGTCTTCAGACCCTGTTGAGAGGTTGACTTCTAACCAGGTTTTTGATTTAAGTAGAAATTTCTACTTCTCAGTCTCCGTTAGTAGCTAGTGTCACTGCTAGCTATTGAGACTCAGTTAGCCCATGCTGCAAGGCTTTGGCTAGCTTGCTGAGAGGCAAGCAAACCTCACTAGCATACCCTAACTGCAACACGGTAGCTTTGCTAGCTCCCTTCTATTGTCTAGTTAAGCTTCGTTCACCCATTGTGTTAGCTAGACCGACCCTCTCTGCCTTCACAGCACCGTCGGTCACGGGAGCATTTTTCTCTGAATGCTAACTCGGTCACTCGCTTTCCTTCAGCCAGCACTGAGCTAGCCACAGCACACCTTCACCATGAGGTGGCTGCTAGCTAGCTTACGCCCCACTAGCTTCGCAGCTATAGCGTTACAGAGTGCTCAATATTGCTTGTGCTATGCCGCAAGGCTCCTAACTAGCTAGCTTGGTGTCGCTGTTTACACAAGCTACTCTTTTGCTAGCTTCTAACTAGCTAGCCTATGCAGTCTACACGTTATTTTTACAACAGGCATTGTTATCCGTTGAAATGGCCACTGCTATCCCATCCCAGGACGAGCCTAGCCCAGCACTCTAACCCCCACGTTCTTGTGCTTGCGGCTTCACGATAGCGGGGAAAGATTCCCTCCCTCTATGCATTAATTGCTTGGGTAGGGAACATGCCTAGGAGGCACTCGAGGACCCCGAGTCCTGTAAGCACTGCAGATTGCTTACTACAGCAGGTCTGAAGAGGAGGCTGAAATGTGCTTTTATCTCGTTAGCCCCCTCATGCCTCTGAGCCAAAAGCGACAGCTGAGGCTCAGCTCCCCACAACCGAGCCCAGTTTGGGCAAGGTCATGGATATCCTCGACTCCCTCCTCTGACTGTCGAAGTAGTGTCAGGGGAAAGCGAGTGAGGGGACAACGAGGATGACGATGGGATCAAGTCACAGAAATCCTTGAGATAGCGCACAGGAGTTGGGGACTGATGACCCCGTTCTCCCATCCCCCAGTGGAGTTTGGGCTCCTTAATGTCTACAAGCGGACCGTGTCCAGATTCGAAATTGAGGGGCTGTCTTCTATAGGCGCTCAAGGTCTGTCAAGGTCACAGGGACCAATATATTGATTTATAATGGCAAGGGTGCTTGGAAGGGCCCTCTCCTAGAGGAGTTGACCTCTTGAGCACTGTTTTTGGGACATGCCTCATTGTACTGAGATTGGTCCATGTATTGGGCTTTCCCTCACTTTTTGAGGTTTTTCCTGACGGGTTGTCCCTGCATCTTCTTGGTCCGTACTCCCTTAGTTTCGGGACCTCTGACGGTTGCTATGTAGGGACTTCCCTGGCTTCAGAGAGCATGTTTTTAGCGATACACAACTTGACCATATCCCCACATGTGAGATATATTTGAAAAAGAGAACTTAAGAGTACCTGTGTAACCTCAGTTCTCTGATATTATGAGTGAGATATCTCACAGCATTTCCCTGCGTGCAAGAGAGTGAGGAAGAGAAGCATGCTTGATAATAATCAGAGGGCGGTCCTTAGCGAACCCCACTCAAAATATCACTCATAATATCAGAGAACTGGGTTTCCCCTCCCCACTCAGACCTCTCCCAGACAGTCCTAGAGCAAATTGATCTTTGCTAAGAAGCTATTTTTGTTTATTTGACCATTTTAATTAAAATAATCACAGTAAGAAGTTTGCTAAGACCGTCTGAGAATGGTCTGAGTGGGGACGGGAAAACTGAAAACTAGCTGCTATTGAGGTTTGTAAATCTCTTGCTTGTTGGCCTATTAACCTACTTAACTCATGGTGATGTCAACAGGCAAGCCAAAACCTCATCCCTCTGTACCCACTGTTTCTTGAATAATTTGACTTATACATTTTGTAAACAAACATTGGAAGGGGCGGCAGGTAGCCTAGTGAGCGTTGGGCCAGTAACCGAATGGTTGCTGGATAGAATCCCCGAGCTGACAAGGTAAAATGTGTCGTTCTGTTCCTGAGCAAGGCAGTTAACCCACTGTTCCCCGGGTGCCCGAAGATATGGATGTTGATTAAGGCAGACACCCTCACCTCTCTGATGCGGAAGACACATTTCAGTGGAAAGTAAATGTAAACAAACACTGTATAGCCTCAAAATATGGTTAAAACTATCATTTCTATATCAGAGATGGTACGTCTTTGCTCTGTCTATGGATTTGAGAGTGATTAAATTTCTCCAGCCCGATCCCTCAGCTTTTTAACGAAACAGTGGCGTGTAGAACGCTTTTTTATTGTTTCAACCGCTGATTGGCCCTTTAACTCCTACTTTCCCTGACCAACCAACATACATTCTGTCTGAGCCCAGGGATGTATTCTTTACGCTGATTCTGTTGCAAAAAGTTTCGCAACAGAAACTGTTTCCTCCAAGCGCTATTGAGTTTAACTGTTTTGTTCTTCATTTAAAGTTGTAGTTAAGCAGCTGGAAGAAGTTGGAACAAACCCCGCGGACTTCATTCCACTTTAGAGCACGGAAGAATCGACAATTTATAGGGAAGGGAAAGGCGATAACCAGTCAGTTGTACAACTGAATGCATTCAACTGAAATGTGTCTTCTGCATTTAACCCAACCCCGCTGAATCAGAGAAATGCGGGGGGGTTGCTTCAATCGATATCCACGTCATCGGCACCCGGAGAGCAGTTGTTGTTGGGGGTAAGCGCCTTGCTCAATGGGCAGAACGGCAGATTTGTCCAACTTGCCAGCTCGGGGATTCGAACCGGCGACCCTGTCTTTCCATACGATAGATGTTCTATCCCAAAGATGAGAACTTGCAGAAGCCACCGTGTAGGGGAGAACGGGGAATCCCTTGGGACTCGTGTTCCCTACAACCAGGACGGATTCCTCTCCAATACTGTACAACCGGAGATAGATCAGTAGAAAGACTAGCGAGGGAGAGCAGAGAGCAGTCATAGGCTCTTGTCAAAAGCAGTGCACTATAAAGCCATTTGGAACATACTGTGCTTGATCCCTCCCTCGCTCTCTATTCCCATCATCTATATACAGTACCAGTCAAAGGTTTGGTCTACCTGTGTAAAGGGCCCATGGAGTGGAACCTTTCATCAATTGGGCCAAAAGACCTTCCAGGAGAATGGAACTACACACATGGAACATAAAGTACCAGTTATGTTCCATGTGTGTAGTTCCATTCTCCTGGAACATCTTTTGGTTTGGACACACCTACAGTACAGTACTCATTCAAGGGTTTTTCTTTATTTGTACTATTTTCTACATTGCAAAATAATAGTGAAGACATATCCTATGGAATAACACATATGGAATCATGTAGTAGCCAAAAAATGGTTAAATCAAAATATATTTTTTATTTGAGATTCTTCAAAGTAGCCAGCGTATGCCTTGATGACAGCTTTGCACACTTGGCATTCTCTCAACCAGCTTCACCTGGAATGCTTTTCCAACAGTCTTGAAGGAGTTCCAACATATGCTGAGCACATCCCAAACCATCTCAATTGGGTTGAGGTCCGGTGATTGTGGAGGCCAGGTCATCTGATGCAGCACTCCATCACTCTCCTTCTTGGTCAAATAGCCCTTACACAGCCTGGGGGTGTGTTGGGTCATTGTCCTGTTGAAAAACAAATGGTAGTCCCACTAAACGCAAACCAGATGGGATGTCCTATCGCTGCAGAATGCTGTGGTAGCCATGCTGGTTAAGTGTGCCTTGAATTCTAAATAAATCATAGACAGTATCACCAGCAAAGCATCCCCACACCATCACACCTCCTCCTCCATGCTTCACGGTGGGAACCACACATGCAGAGATCATCCGTTCACCTACTCTGCTTCTCACAAAGAAACAGCGTTTGGAACAAAAAATCTCAAATTTGGACTCATCAGACCAAACGACATATATCCACCTGTCTAATGTCCATTGCTTGTGTCTTGGCCCAAGCAAGTCTCTTCTTCTTATTGGTGTTCTTTAGTTGTGGTTTCTTTGCAGCAATTAGACCTTGAAGGCCTGATTCACGCAGTCTCCTCTGAACAGTTGCTATGTGTCTGTTACTTGATCATTGGGCTGGCTGCAATTTCTGAGGCTGATAACGCTAATGAACTTATCCTCTGCAGCAGAGGTAACTCTGGGTCTTCCTTTCCTGTGGCGGTCCTCATGAGAGCCAGTTTCGTAGGTAGGTGCGTCCAAACTTGACTGGTACTGCACATCTGGTCAGGCCACGCTGACTGGCAACCCTCCACCTCAATCACCTTAATTTTGACTAGAGGAAGTGTGCAGTGAGCTGGCACTGTGTGTGTGTGTGTGTGTGTGTGTGTGTGTGTGTGTGTGTGTGTGTGTGTGTGTGTGTGTGTGTGTGTGTGTGTGTGTGTGTGTGTGTGTGTGTTCTTTAATACAGGTTCTCACAGGGTAGAAGGGGATGAATGATTCACTCATGCTTCACCATCGATCAACAACAAACTGACTCACAACAATGTAGTACTCCACATACGGAATGCAGTATGCAATCCACACACAGAGACCAACGAGTTGATTCTAATGGGGTTTAAATATAACTCTTTTGGCTAGTCCTTTCTTTAGGTCTACAGTCGTGTCCACTTTATAGGCACTAACACGTTTCTTTTTCCCCAAACTGCATAAATGCCTTGAAACTTCTGAGGCGAAGACTGAATGATCTTATTCTGTTCTCTGTGTGTTTCCCTCTCACCCAGTTTCAGCTCTCCATTGCCAGGCTCTGGCTGTAGTCCATTTAATTCAGACGCTTTGATGTTAGCCATCTACGTTAATAATTAATAGCTCTTGGTAAGACGCTTCAAGAAGAAAGAGATTCCTGCTAAAGAATCTCCATTTGGGCATGCGCTGCAGTGTAGGGAGTCGCCTGCCTGATGACAGTAAAAATGTACCTACAGGCAAGCGCAGCTCCCTCTTTTAATGTAAAGCACACACACGAACACACACGAACACACACGAACACACACACACACACACACACACACACACACACACACACACACACACACACACACACACACACACACACACACACACACACACACACACACACACACACACACACACACACACACACACACACACACACACACACACACACACAGAGGAATGATGAGGATTGGGCTGTTTACATCAACAACAACAAAAAACTATTTCCCCTGAGCAGAGCAGAGTGGAGTAGAGCACAACAAAGCAGAGTTGAGTAGAATGGAGTAGAGCGCTGAACAACAGAGCAGAGTAGCAGTGTGCTCAAGTCCCTATGAAGAGGGAAAAGGCCGACACACTACTCCACAACGTCATATGTCTTGTCACACTAAAACCTTATACTCTTACTCTTTCACACACTGTTCAAGGGTTTCTAAGAAGTAAAACGAAGAATATGGTGGTGTTGTACATGTGTAGCATCGGGCAAAAAAAAACAATGTTCTGATCAGTAATTCCATTTGCTTCATTAATTCAAAACCGCTCTGGAATTTCAAGTAATGTTACTTCCACAGCTACCAGATAACAATGTGAGATCACAATATTTGTAGGAGAACTATAGAAAGATATGGCCTTGTCTTTGCGTAAGTAAACGGATGACTGAAATAACGATGTAAAGTTACAGTACGTTTTAAAGTAAACAAAACATGAAACTCACAGGTCAGAAACTCTAAACTCTAGCTGTCTGCCATGCATATGGCCTGTCTGTCATAAACACTTACACTTACCCAGAGCTAGTCGGAGTCTCAAAGAGCACCCTACACTCTACATAGTGCACTGCTTATGATCAGAACCCTATGGTGCCAATTGGGACACAGGCACTGACTCAAAGCCAGAGCCACAGTGTGCGGCCCAGCCGCTGGCTCAACGGGCTACATGTTGGCCCTGAGCATGAGAAAGAGGGTACAATCCAACCCAAGTGGACAGAAACCACAGCCTACAACGGGGAGAGGAGGAGAGCCTGGCGTCTAGACACAGAGGACAGAGAGGAAGAAGAAGCCTATGTTTAGAATGGGTACGTACATCTGCCAGCTTTTTTTTTTAAAGGAAAGAAGATTTCACCATGCAGTCTGGAAAGTGACTTTTCTAAGGATAGATCAGCATGAACACTAGGTCCAACTGTTAGATACTGTATGTACACCAGTGGAGGCTGCTGAGGGGAGGGCAGCTCAGAATAATGGCTGGAATGTAGACAATGGAATGGTATCAGCCACATGAAAACCATTCTAGGCTATATTATGAGCTGTGCTCCCCTCAGCAGCCTCCTGGTGTACACATACTGTGTGTAATCTGTACAGCTTCACTCTCACACACACACACACACACACACAAACATGCACCCAAGTGCACACACACAGGCTGCGTTTACACAGGCAGCCAAATTCTGATTTTTTTCCCAAGTAATTGGTCTTTTGACCAATTTGATCAGCTCTGAAAAAGATCTGATGTGATTGGTCAAAAGACCAATTAGTGGGAAAAAGATCAGAATTGGGCTGCCTGTGTAAACACGGCCTTAGAAACACACACACACACACACACACACACACACACACACACACACACACACACACACACACACACACACACACACACACACACACACACACACACACACACACACACACAGGCTGTGTATACACCTGTAACCTGTATACTTAGCTAAGCTCTCATCAGAGTTTAACTCTCCATTTCTCACTCTCTCCTGCTTGCTCGCCTTCTCCCCCCCCCTCCCCACTGCTCTCCCGCTCTGCTCACTGCTATAATTAAGTGAATTAAGTCTTCAGAAGGTTCTCCTCTCCTCTGCTATTACACAGTCATTTCATGTAGCCTCCTGGCTTCTCCTCCCTTTATTAAAAGATAAAGGCATACTTTTCTCCCATGGATTTTCTTACATGTGGTCAGCTTTTTTTCTCTCCCTCCTTTCTTTTTTTAGAGACCGTTTGCCAGGGCATTATTTACATTCTGCTAAAATAAAACGCTCTGTTCTCAGAATGACTCTTCATCCGACACATATATGTAGACATGTTTGCCAATGGCATTCAAACCAACTGAACTTCGTTTCCCATATGTGACTAATGAACTACTATCCACCGACTATAGGAGATGACATCACTACTGAGCAACATATCTATGCAGTATACATCCAGCAGGAGAAACAGAAAAAAACCTTAAAGAGCCACGCAAACTAATGGCGCGAGCACAATAGTTTACCTCAATAACACCGTGTGAGACGACGACGGCACATACAGTTGAAGTCAAGAAGTTTACATAGAAAATACATTTCAACTCAGTTTTTCAAAATTCCTGACATTTAATCCAAGTAACAATACAATTCCATGTCTTAGGTCAGTTAGGATCACCACTTTATTTTAAGAATGTGAATTGTCAGAATAATAGTAGAGAAAATGATGCCATCTATTTTGTGAAGTGCACCAGTCCCTCCTGCAGCAAAGCACCCCCACAACATGATGCCGCCACCCCCAGTTGGGATGGGGTTCTTTGGGTTTGCAAGCCTCCCCCTTTTTCCTCCAAACATAACAATGAGTTTTAAACAAACAGTTCTATTTTTTTTTCATCAGACCAGTGGACATTTCTCCAAAAAGTACAATCTTTGTCCCAATGTGCTGTTGCGAACGTTAGTCTGGCTTTTTTATGGCGGTTTGGAGCAGTGGCTTCATCCTTGCTGAGCGGCCTGTCAGGTTCTGTCGATATAGGACTCGTTTTACTGTGAATATAGATACTTTTGTCCTTTGCTGTAATTCTGGGATTGATTTGCACTTTTCGCACCAAAGTACATTCATCTCTAGGAGACAGAACTCCTTCCTGAGTGGTATGACGGCTGCGTGGTCCCATGGTGTTTATACTTGCATAGTATTGTTTGTACAGATGAACGTGGTACCTTCAGACGTTTGGAAATTGCTCCCAAGGATGAACCAGACTTGTGGAGGACTACCATTTTTGATTGATTTCTTTTGATTTCCCCATGCTGTCAAGCAAAGAGGCACTGAGTTTGAAGGTCGGCCTTGAAATACATCCACAGGTACACCTCCAATTGACTCAAATGGTGTCAATTAGCCTATCAGAAGCTTCTAAAGCCATGACATCATTTCCTGGAATTGTCCAAGATGTTTAAAGGCACAGTCAACTTAGTGTATGTAAACTTCTGACCCACTGGAATTGTGATACAGTGAATTATAAGTAAAACAATAGTTGAAAAAAATTCACAAAGTAGATGTCCTAACCTGCCAAACTATAGTTTGTTAACAAGAAATTTGTGGAGTGGTTGAAGAACACGTTTTAAGGACTCCAACCTAAGTGTATGTAAACTTCCGACTTCAACTGTAGCTTCAATAGCACACTTGGGTTTACTCTCATAACCAGTCATCGAGGCAGAATAAAAAATAAAACAACCTGCACTGCTAAATCACGACATGCTACTTATGAGCTATACACATTGTCCAACCAATCGCACAGGGACATACCATACAGTGCACACGCACATTAACCCCTTTCTCCTCATCCTCAGTGTCGTCCCTCACGGCCATGAAATCCCACCCGGAAACCTCCACCGTGACTCTGTAACGGCTCTCCAGTTCTATAGGGGGTAAAAACACCACGCCCAGACTCCTGACTGCATGTGGACTTTGAGTGCCCTTGACTTCTAAGTGACATTCTTTTGAAAAAAAAAACTCCTCTCCCTCCGTCCGTAATTCTCCTTTTTAATATCACTGGGGCAGCCCGTTAAGTTGAGTGTTTTACATGAGTTGAGGGGACGTCAACGATACAATTTCAAAGTATTTTTGGGGGATGTAAAAAAAAATGTTTATGAAGCACATAAAAAGCCACTTGTGTGTCCACTAGCCTTACAGCCCTCCTGATGTAGGACCCAAATATCACCCGGATCCCTTTATAGTGCACTACTTTAGACCAAGGCCCATAGGGACCTGGTCAAAAGTAGTGCACTAGCGTGCTATTTGGGACACATTCCTTGTGTAAACTAGCAGTTTACTGAATGTAAATACGGACACGGGATCACTTGAACCACTCTGGGAGCCACGGCGACAGCCATTCATAACCCTGTTCCAGACATGAGGTACACTGAGCAGAACAGAATCGCTGGTTTTGTTTGGGTATTTTTAACATGTATCCGTCCTTCGTCTCTTCCTTGAAGTAATCACTAATATAAGACAAATGAATGGGGGTTAGTACAGGTTTAAGTACATAGTTTTTATCTATCCATTATAGTCGGATCAGTATTTACTTCAAGGCAGGGTGGGGGGATGTTTTGTTTTGTTGTGAATGAGGGCTCTGCCTCTTTAAAGGGGCAGAAGCTAGAAGCAACAACTAGGAGCTAGGCCCAGGCAGGCAGCTACAGTATGACGAGGGAAGATTCCCCTGATCAGTGTCATCTGCTCAGTCCAACTTGTAGTCAGTCAATGTGATGGGTCTCACCAATACATAAATGGCAACGTCACAGAAAAGTTTTCCAAAATTCTTCCAGCTTCACCACCTGATCGAGGCCCAGAGACAGAAATGAGCCAGCATTAATTCTGGGGCCACCCCATCACCACACTGTCAGCACATGTGTGTGAGGGTATGTGTGGAACCTTACTCAGAACACAGTGGGTACGGAAGGGTACGGAACCTCGATCGGATAGAGAGACAGATGATTCTCTCTCGGATAGAGAGAGAAAGAGAGAGACAGATGATGACCTCACTAGTAGAGAGACAAAGAGAGAGAAGGGTACAGCACTTTGGGGCTCTGGTCCTCGGGTCTCACACCGAACACAACATAGCCAGCTACGGGAGTGTGTGTGGCTGATGTCATCAGTAAACACGCATTCTGTGGACAACACCATGTTAGATGCTTATGCAAGTTTCTACACTAGATGCTGGCGCAAGGTGCTAATACTATGTGCTACGCTAGGTACCACTAGACGCTAATGCTAGAACGTCAGAGACTATGCTAAATGCTAACGCTAGATGCTATTACCAGGTGCTCCCCTCTTCCCCTCTCCCATTTCTTTCCCATTCAGTCTCCCCCTATCTCATTCCCTTTCTCGCCCACTCACTCTCCTCCTTCCTTAACTCTTGGAAGACTATCCCAAAGAAGGCAAAAAGAGATCCTAATAGATCTTCTCAATCTCTCTCCCAAAACTTTCCCTCTGAGTCTCTCCCTTTCCCCCTCTTTCCTTACCTCCCTCTACCTCTCCTAGGTCCCCCCGCTTTTCCTCTGTCTCTGCCTCAGCGCACAATGATGGGGGTTGGCCATTCAGGCAGCGTTACATAACCAAAATGATACAATTGAGTTGCACTGTGGGTGTGTGTGTGCATGAGTGTGTGTCTGCATACTTGTGCCCTGCGTGTGTGTGCATGAGCACCGAGTAGGTGTGTGTGCGTGTTCATGTGTGTGAGGTGGGGCACCTCAGAGGGCCAGCCAGAGCAGTGTGACTTGGCAAACAGCAACAGACCCATTAACGCCTACAGTTCTGCAGGAGAGAACTCTCTCATCAGACAGTCTTTCGCTCTACACCTCTCTTTACCTCTCACCCTGCCCGCTGTCCTCCATTACACCAGTCCCTCTTCCCTCACCACTGAGTGTAAAAAAAAACATTAGAAACACCTGCTGTCCATGACAGACTGACCAGGTGAATCCAGGTGAAAGCTATGATCCCTTATTGATGTCACTTTTTAAATCCACTTCTAATCAGTGTAGATGAAAGGGAAGAGACAGGTTAAATAAGGACGTTTAAGCCTTGAGACAATTGAGACATCGATTGTGTATGTCTGCCATTCAGAGGGTGAATGGGCAAGACAAAATATTTAAGTGCCTTTGAACGGGGTATGGTAGTAGGTGTCAGGCTGGGTTTTTCACACAACAGTTTCCTGTGTGTATCAAGATTGGTCCACCACCCAAAGGACATCCAGCCAACTTGACACAATTTTGGGAAGCATTGGAGTCAATATGAGCCAGCATCCCTGTGGAACGCTTTCGACACCTTGTTAGAGTCCATGCCCTGACCAATTGAGGCTGTTCGGAGGGGAAAAGGGGTGTCCAATTTGTAAGTCGCTCTGGATAAGAGCGTCTGCTAAATGACTTAAATGTAAATGTAATGTAAATGTGTCATTCAATATTAGGAAGGTGTTCCTAATCATTTGTACACTCCGTGTGTATACCCATCATCCCTATGCGCGCTCTCTGTGTGTGTGTGTGTGTGTGTGTGTGTGTGTGTGTGTGTGTGTGTGTGTGTGTGTGTGTGTGTGTGTGTGTTATCCACTACCCCGTCCTTAGTTTTACTTAAAACACAGGACCAAATCAAGCACCCATCAGCCACTGCTCTTCCCTGTGTGTGGGTTCTGCCCTGTGGAGACCAAAACAGACAGAGAATGGACAACCGCTAATTAAATATCCTCCACTTTTTCTCGTCTCGATCCCCCTGTTTTTGTTTTCTTACCGGTTTGCTTTTCCAGCCTTTGTGATCCGCAGGAAAATAAACAACCCTTCTGGTTGGATGGTGGGTCAGACTCGGGAACGCTGCTGCCTTTTATAAAAGTACGCCCATCAACCAACCAACTGACCTCCTCTACTTTTCAGAACTGAGTACTGTAGTTCCCCAACGGGGAACCTGTAGGCATCCAATCCCAGGTAAGGGATGCATACATCTCCCAAGCCGCTATGAGCATATCATTGACTAATGGAAGTAATACTCATTTACTATTCCACGGGTCTCTGTAGATTCCTCTGCAGTGAATTTATTACCGATGCTCATTTACCACCATGTGTGGCTGAGCCAACGCTAAACAAAAGAATCACATGACTAACTGCTGAAATAATACCAACTGGGCTTTTTTGCTCACAAATCGACCAAGTCAACTTGTTTTTTTTCCTTCTTTTTTTGAACCCCCCCAACTGTCAGTACAAAACTGCAGTGCGGCATTAAAGTTGAAGAAAGAAGCGCTACAAGGAATTAGGCTATTTACTAGGAACATCCTAATGCAAGGACACTCTACTACAGTCGGTCAATATTTCTCATCAATTTGTAACAAAAAAAAGGCCCCACAAAATCTTGAATCAAGGACATCCTTGCGGGAACGTCCTCTTGGAAACATTTAAACCTGTTTTATAGTCGAGAATTGAAGACGTCCTTTGGCTCATCAGTAAATAGAAGAGTGGAGAGACAGAATTGGAGGAAGTTAGAAAGTGAAACACTAAACGGGGACGTAGTAAGTCAGCCACTTATCAAAAGGTACACATCAAAACGACTGTGTTGTATTCCAATGAAAAGGCTAAGTCTACTAGGAACTACTAGGAGTTGGGTTCCTTTTCTTATTAAAACAGGACGTGTGACAAACAAACGTCTTACGTACAGTAAGATAACATAATAACCTTATCATCTAAATAAAATGTTTAAAAAAAAAATAAAACATGACTGCATGACAGCAGAGTGATGCAATGTTTCTGGGCATTACATCATTAACGTGTGCCACAGTGTCACTAACTAGCTACCGCAATCACACAACACGCTACGTTGACCAACCGTTACAATACCTCACTGTTAGTTATCATAATAATGGAGCATTTAGTCATTGTCAGATAAGCATCCACTTGGGTACCTTTAGGGAAGGGAAAGGGGGATACCTAGTCAGTCGCACAACTGAACGCATCCAACCGAAATGTGTCTTCCGCATTTGACCCAACCGGTTTGAATCAGAGAATTGCGGAGGGCTGCCTTAAATCAACATCCACGTTAATTAATAAATAGGATTTTGTACAGAAAGCAGAAGCAAAAACCATTTCTATAATCCTAGGATCTCAACTACCTCATCAGAACTGACCAATGGGAGCAAGTGTTCTCCACCTCCAGCATTTTGCCCATTAAGCCTGGTCGGCAGGTTGCCTAGTGGTTAGAGCGTTGGGCCAATAACCGAAAGGTTGCTGGATCAAATCCCTGAGGTGACAAGGTAAAAATCGGTCATTCTACCCCTGAGCAAAAGCAGTGTTCCCTGGTAGACTGTCATTGTAAATAAAACATTTGTTCTTAACTGACCTGCCTCGTTAAATAAAGGATCAATTTTAAAAAAGCTCTTCATCTGCCTCCGTCCTTTTCTCACCCCCTCCCTTTCAGGAGACAAACCAAACCCAGCAGTCGTAAAAACACAAATAATGCATGGAGAGCAGATACCTGCTAATTATCAACATCCAGAAAAGAGCCGTTCCATTCTACAACCACCAAAAAGGAAGCGATTCCCAAAACTTCCATAAGAGATGAACCTAGAGAAACGTTTCCTCAGCCAGTTGGTTCTATGGGCTCTGTTCACAAACGCAAATAGACCCCACAGAGTACCAGGATTAGACCCAACCAAATAATGAGAAAACAAAAAGATAATTGCTTGTCACATTGGAAAGAACTAACCAAAAAACCAGACCAAACTGGAATGCTATCTGGCCCTAAACAGTGTGTACACAGTGGCAGAATACCTGACCACCGTGACTGACCCCAAAATAAGGAAAGCGTCGACTATGTACAGACTCAGTGAGCATTGCTATTGAGAAAGTCTGCCGTGGGCAGACCTGGCATTCAAGAGAAGACAGGCTGTGCCCACTGCCCACAACATTTGGTGGAAACTGAGCTGCACTTCCTAAACCTCCTGCCAAATGTATGACCATATTAAAGACACATATTTCCCTCAGATTACACAGACCCACAAAGAATTGGAAAGCAAATACATTTTTTTTTAGAAACTCCCATATCTATTAGGTGAAATACCACAGTGTACCATTACAGCAGCAAGATTTGTGACATGCCATACAAAAAGGGCAACCAGTGGAGCACAAACACTATTCTAAATACAACCTTTATTTATCTGTTTATTTACTTTCCCTTTCGTACTTTAACCGGTTGCACATTTTTACAACACCGTGTAGCCATGATATAACATAATATAATCATTATTCCGAAACTCTTGTGAGTGTTATGTTTACTGTTCATTTCTGATCGTTTACTACATTTTTGTTTATATCACTTGCTTTGGCATTGTAAACATATGTTTCCCATGCCAATAAAGCCCCTTTGAATTGAATTGATTCCCCCCCTCTCCCCCCTCCACTGGCAGCCCCTTCAGACGAGTAACAATAACTGGATGTAACTTAGCTCTCACTACTGCCCCCCCCACACACACAACACAAACCCTCTCCCCTTCTATCCCTAGCTACGGGCTCACATAAAGAGCCCCCAGTCAGTCTCTCGCTCAGCCTCTCTCCCCATGGCTGCCAGGTGTGTTACTCACCCCCCACCCCTCGAACTGTGATTCTCTTTTTTCAAGAGCTCTTCTTCCATTAGCTCAACCTCTCAAGGCATGGCTAGCTCCAATGGCACTTCTCACTCTCTCACACTTACACACAAACTCTCAGGAGGGTGAACCAAACCCCACCTCTCTGAGGAGCATAAACTTCTTACACCTCTGGATGTTCTCTCACATGGACAGAGGAGCCCGCCACCACACCATGGAGAGGACAGACAGCTGATCAGATCGAGTGTGTGTATGTGTGTAGCAGAGAGAGGCCCCTGGCTGCATGGGGCCCAGATCAGGCTCAGGCGTGGTGAGCCTCGGGCCCGAGCAGCTCAGGCTCAAAGAGAACAGGGCCGTCACACACAGAGCAGCCCAGTATGGAGGAACTCTCACAGAGAGGAACAAACGCACAAGGGCTTAACTATGTGGAGACCCAGGGAGAGAGAAGAGAAAAGAGACGCTTTGGTGTGGGAGCCATGTCTGATCATATCACTGTGATACGTTTTTTTTAAACATTTTGTTTTATCCATGTTACCTCTTTGGATAGCTAGCCGTTGTATTTTCTGGCTAATAGCAAAATGGTCAAAACTCACAAAATTAAATATATTTATTTAAATCACAAAAAAAAATTGAACAAAAGAAGTCAACTTTTTAACCGTTTACAATTACATACAAATTCAAGCATGTCGAAGAATTTATCATCTCAAATTAATCAATTTAAAAGACCCCCCTCCTCCTCTGTGGTGCTCCGCTCTTTCATTTCCACTCCCCTCTCTCTCTCTTCTCCCTCCCCCTCTTCTTCTTTCTCTTTTCTCCCGCTCCCTCTCTTTCGTCTTAAGTCCCCGGGGCTCCTTTATTCTCTCTTTAAATAGGGGCCCGACCAGGGCTGTGAAGTGTAATA